>NC_140165.1:25841218-25971218 GCF_963971535.1 Notolepis coatsorum
AAAGTTTTCATTCATTCATTAATTCATTCATGTGTTACTAATGTAAAGACATGCAATTACTTTGTTTTGTTGTTTGTTATTGAGTTCCTACGTTTGAAGGAAAACCCATATGCAGACAGTGCTGGGATTATAACAGTTGTATGTTTTATGTATTATAATTATAAACCTTTTCAAATGATCGAGTTAACTTCAAGGTATTGTAATGACAAAATCAACTAAGTGTATATACCTTGAATCGCGCTCATATGGCGAGCATTTGTTTTCTGGCCTCGGGTGTTTTCTCCCTCAACCTCATACCGTGTGGTTGAGCATTGTAGGTATAGGTTGGGCACAACCAAACGAGTCACGTTGGCCTCTAGGACTTCTGTTAATTAAAATTAGACAACTTTATTGTCCACTGGTGGATATTTGCCTTCGTCGTGGTTGTATTATTTTAGCGAAAAACGATTAAACTCAACATAAACGCAGAGATTTTACATAAACTAGTACAACAGTTGTCAAACTGCAGTGGTGACCAGGCAGGGATTAGTAGGTTTTTGATTGATTGATTGAAAAGTTTATTAACAGATTGCAGAATGGGTACAGTACAGTACATCTCAATACATACAATTGTTAAGGGGATGCAGACCAGAGAAAGACTTTCGTCTTGTTTCCACCAGGGTCCCCCATTTTCAATTCATCATAACATATATGACATACATGACATACAGATAGACAGTACTGCTACATCTATACATTTATGACATATCAGATTTGCAAATACAGTACTGTTTGTGATACAAAAGTGTCCAGAAAAGGAGTGTATATACATTTGGCGTAGAAACTGTACATTGGAGGAGGTTGGTGGGGTGGGGTTGGGTGGGTTGGGTGAGGGCTGTACATTGGAGGTGGGGGGGGGGGGGGGGGGGGGGGGGTTGGGTAGGGGACACACACACATTTTACACTGTACATTGGAATGTTGACAAAGCCTTACTTGGTCATTTACTGTACAACTAGGTTAGGACATTTGTAGGGGCCAGTTTCGAATTGCAGTCTCACGTAGGTGTTTTTTGAGAGTGTTTTTGAAGGTGGGTAGTGATTCACATTCCTTTACAGCTTTAGGCAGGGCGTTCCACATTGATGTGGCATAATTGCGAAACGTGTTTAGTCCCTTGTTTGAGCCGAATCTGGGTTTTACATGATTTGTGGAGCTCCCTCTGGTGTTGTGATCGTGGTATTCACTGACCTTTGGGAAGTATTTTGACATGTACATGGGTACCTTGGTCGCGTAGTGTATCTTGTAGACCAGGCCCATTGCAAGTTGCTGTACTCTGTCGTCTACTCTAAGCCATCCTAGGTTGTCAAAGTGGGCAGGGGTGAGGTGGGTTCTAGGAGTCAGGTCAAGTAGTAGTCTGACTAGCTTGTTTTGAGATGTTTGTAATTTGTTTTTTAGTGCCTTTGAGGTGCTTTGGTACCATGAGGTGCAAGCATAGTCGTAGTACCCTTGAATGAGTGCTCCTGCTAGAGTCTTCAGGGTATTCTTGTTTACCAGAGAGGAGATCCGGTACAAGAATCGCGTTCGTTGGTTGACTTTTTTTATTACATTGGATGCCATTTTGTCACAGGAAAGATTAGCCTCTAGGATGGAACCCAGGTAGGTAATTTCATCTTTCCTTGTGACAATATTGTCACCCACTGTAACCGAGAAGTCGTCAGTCTTGCTGAGTTTGTTATTTGAACCGAAGAGAATGGACTCTGTTTTGCCCATGTGTAATGATAGTTTGTTGTCGGCGAGCCATATGCAGATTTTGCCTAGTTCCGAGCTGAGGGCTTTTTCAACCTGTAACTTGTTCTTGTCAGAGACCAGCAGGGCTGAGTCGTCCGCAAACAGGAACAAGTTGCAGTCACAAGCTGACGACATGTCATTTGCATAAATTAGGAATAGTAGCGGTTAAGAGTTCACCAGGTAAATTGTGGGATACAATTGTTTTAAATATGTTTGCGGCCCTGACTGTGTCTTGTCCCTGAGGTGAACATAATGTGACTGGACTTTGACTGGTTATGGAGGCTGGAGCACATTTCTCAGACAGTTGCATCTGTGGTTTCCCTTAGCTAGCATGCCCAACCTGTGTTAATGCTTCTCTGCATTAGGATAAAACACTCAATTGATCATGAAGGGCTATGTTTATAATCCAGCACTGTTTGCAATTGTGGTGTGGTGGATCACGTGCAACAGAAGTCACACGACCGAGTGTGTAGGTCCATTTGGGGAAAAGCCAAATGCAGAACGGTGCTGGAATATAAACATTGCCCCTTTTCAAATGATCCGAGTGAATTATTTCAACCCAACAAAGTAATTTTCAAGGCAATACATTGAATTGTGTCAGTTTGTCAATCGTTTGACTTCTGGCCTATGGTATTTTTCTCACAACCTCATCCTAAAGGTTGAGCATAGGTTGGCTATACTATGGTTTCCCTAATACTATGATCTTCCCAGCCATATTCACACATCTTGACAGTTTACTGCTGTTCTTAGCACCAAGAAGGCTGTACCATTTTAGATATCGTGGTCAGAATTAGAGACTTTTGGAAACCCAACGCTTAAACATCTCTATTTAAAGAAAAGCTGTTCATCTTTTCTCCGAAGGTTGCATAGTCTGAGAATTTACTAAATGTTGCTGGTGTTCGGATGGTTATGATATTTCAGCTACCCATACTTACCTTGTCTAGTTTGGAGAACCTCAAGTCTCACTCAGTTTGTTTACATTCTGACCTCCTGCCAACAGCTGATCAACCTCCAAGTTGTGATTGACAGCGTGATGTATTAAATGGGCTCACTTTGTAGCCGAGCAGTAATGGGTTCGAGGTACTTGAAAGTTTGTGTAATCAGCTCACACTTTGAAAGTTTGTGTAATCAGCTCACACTTAAATGGCTCAATTGGGAGCCAGTCAGTAATGGGTTCAAGGAGGTACTTGATATACTAGGACGTTTATTCTTTAGCCATGTACACTGACATGTTTATTGTAGTACACAATTTATATGGTATTTTTGCTTTTGTTTCCCCCCCACAGCTCTCTGTCTGTGAAGAGGAGGTTCCCCTTGAGCAGCAGGAGAGGAGCCCCAGTCTGGGTCAGGAGGAGCCAGAGCCCCTACAGATTAAAGAGGAACATCAGGAACTCTGGGCCAGTCTGGAGGGAGAGCAGCTTCAAGGTCCGGAGGAGGCTGATGTCATGAAGTTGACATTCAAACCTGTCCATGTGAAGAGTGAACATGATGAAGAGAAATCTCAGTCCTCGCGGTTTAACCAAACCCAGACTGAGCCTCTAGCCGGCACCTCAACTGAACAGATGAAAACAGAACCCGATGAAGAGGACTGTGGACTATCGGAACCAGCCAGTAACTTAGATTCAGCTGGTGATTTAGAATCAAGTAGAGGTGGAGAGCCCCTCTCTTCAGACTGTTCTGGAACTGAGACGGATGAGTGGGAGGAGACTGGGGAACCTCAGTCGGGTTTAAACACATTGAAATCAAAGAAGACACAGAAAAACAAAGGACAGAGTTGGTCTGACAGCAACACGTTCAAGAGCTCTGCGGGATCGTCCCACGAGGTGGAATCATCAAACCAAATCCCATCTGAAACCTGGAGCTGTAAAGTGTGTGGGAAAGGTTTTCCCAGTAAGAATTCTTTAACGCACCACTATCCAGTCCATCCTGGTGATTGTGGTTTGTGTGGGAAACATTTAGAGCCCACAGAGAGCTTGAAACGTCACCTTCAAACTCACTGGACATGTACCGCTTGTGGCACTACATTTACTAATACTTCAGATTTGGCCAGACACATGAGAAGCCACACGGGGGAAAAGCCCCATAGTTGCACGGTGTGTCACAAAGGATTTGGCCGAAAAGGAAACCTCACAATACACATGAGAAGCCATACGGGGGAAAAGCCCCACAGTTGCACGGTGTGTCACAAAAGATTTGGTGAAAAATCTAAACTGACAATACATTTGAGAATTCACACGGGGGAGAAGCCCTATAGTTGCACACTGTGTCACAAAGGATTTGGTCAAAAGGGACACTTGACCGTACATTTGAGAAGTCACACTGGGGAAAAGCCGTACAGTTGCACATTGTGTCACAAACGATTTGCTGAAAAATCCAGATTGACGATACATTTGAGAGGCCATACTGGGGAAAAGCCCTATAGTTGCAGGTTTTGTCACAAAAGATTTGGTAGAAAAGAAAACGTGAATAACCATTTGATAATTCACACTGGGGGTCAACCATTTATCTGTACGGTTTGTGGAAAGGGATTTAATCAGAAGGAACTTGTGGAGAAACACATGACGCTTCATGCAGGAGAGAAACCAGACCTCCCTCTAGACCCCCCACAGCTCTCTGTCTGTGAAGAGGAGGTTCCCCCCGAGCAGGAAGAGAGGAGCCCCAGCGTGGGCCAGGAGGAGCCAGAGCCCCTTCCGATTAAAGAGGAGCAAGAGGAACTCTGGAGCATTCAGGAGGGAGAGCAGCTTCAAGGTCTGGAGGAGGCTGATGTCACCACCCCTGTCCCTGTGAAGAGAGAACATGAAGAGGAACCTCAGTCCTCGTGGTTCAACCAAACCCAGGACCCAGAGTCCCTACAGATTAAAGAGGAACCTCAGTCCTCACGGTTCAACCAAACCCAGGACCCAGAGTCGCTACAGATTAAAGAGGAACCTCAGTCCTCACGGTTTAACCAAACCCAGGACCCAGAGTCCCTACAGATTAAAGAGGAACAGAAGGAACTATTTCAAGATCTAGAGGAGGCTGATGGCTCCAGGATGACCTTACACCCTGTGAAATATGAGAATGATGGTGAGAATACTCTGTCCTCACAGCTCAGCCAAACCCAGGACCCAGAGCTCCTACAGATTAAACATCAAGGGCTGGAAGAAGCTGATGGCTCCAAGATCACAATAGACCCAGTGAAATGTGAAGATGATCAAGAGAACGTCCAGCCCTTCCAGCCTCTTCAAACCCAGAGGGAGAGAAACGGAGAAGCTTACTCTTTACCCAGCACCTCAACTGAACAGATGAAAACAGAACCTGATGGAGAGGACTTTGGAGTATCAGAACCAGCCAGTAACATAGATCCAGCTGGTGATTTAGAACCAACTAGAGATGGCCAGCTCTTCTCTTCAGACTGTTATGGAACTGAGACTGATGACAGTGATGATTGGAAGGAGACTGGGGAACCTCGGTCAGGTTTAAAGATGCTAAAATTAAAGAAGAAAAGATTAGGTGTGTCTAACAGCAGGACCTTAAATAGATCTATGGAAGCGGCCCAGGAACATGAATCATCCTGTCACATCCTGTCCACACCTTGTTGTAAAGTGTGTGGAAAATCTTTTCCTAGCAAGATGTCTTTAATGTCACATTTTCAAGGTCATTCTAGTGATTGCGGTTTGTGTGGGAAACATTTAGAGCCCACAGAGAGCTTGAAACCTGACCTTGAAGCTCACAGGTTATGTACTGAAAATACTGATGTTGATTATGTTGATGATGTTGATGTTGTAGGATCTATGAGAGGTCATACAGGAGAGACCCTTTTTATTTGTAGTGATTGTGGAAAAGGATTTAAATGGAAGTCTCATCTGAAGACACACATGAGAAGTCATACTGGAGAGAAACCCTTTATTTGTTCAGTTTGTGGGAAAACATTTAGTCAGATCGGTACAGTTAAAAGACACATGGCGGCTCATACTGGAGAGAAACCCTGTAGTTGTTCAGTTTGCGGGAAAGGTTTCAGTGACAAAGGACATCTAAAAACACACATGATAACTCATACCGGAGAGAAACCATTTAGTTGTTCCGCTTGTGGAAAAGGATTCAATGTCAATGGAAATCTGAAAACACACATGAGAAGTCATACTGGAGACAAACCATTTAGTTGTTCAGTTTGTGGCAAAACATTTAGTCATTCCAGTAAAGCTGAAAGACACATGGCCACTCATACAGAAAGAAACCCCTGTAGTTAAGTTTGTGGAACAGGATTCAGCGATAAAGGGGTTCCTAAAAGACACACGGTCATATTGGAGAGAAACCGTTTAATTGTCCTGTTTGTGGTAAAATATTCAGTTAAAAAGGTACCAATAAAAGACACATGGGAACTAATTTGAGTGAGAAGCCCTGCTTGTCATAACTATTTTCACATGTTTCACACCAATGACTATTTTCTTAGTCTTCTAGTTTATAATGGAAGTATGTGGTTAAAAGCTCATGCCTTGATTCAGAAACCTCATTCTCCTACACAAGAGCAGACGATGTCTGGTGAACTGGCTCCCCCTTGTGGTTGATCCTTTATTTAAGATCTGCAGTCAGCAGCCAGAGTATTGAAACAATTAGTCATAGATGGTCTTTATTGCTGGTGTAAAATGTAAACGGAGGCCAATAGAACAGATTGTTTAATAATATCTGGATATAAAGAGATTTGCCTAGCCTTTAATAAACATTTACTGCTGCTGGTCATGTATTTGAATAGACCAGGTCCACTCATTGATGATAGTTTGCACTGCGCACCCTATATGAGCCACGTATCTCAGTTTACCTTTCTCTCCTAGTGTTGTTATTGAGGAATTGCCAGGAAATCAACTAGAGAGGATGAATTGGATCCATTTTCTCTAAGGCTCTCATTTATCACAGAGCAAATAGCATCTATTTAATCTTTCTATTTCAACTGGCATAGTTTCTAGTGTTTGAAAGTCTATTCATGTAATCCCATTGCATAAGGGAGAAGAGGTGATCTCAATAATTACTGACTGATCTCCAAACTATCCTGTCTAGCATAAATCCTGGAATCATTGATTACAAATTTACCCCGACTGCCGCCACAGACTTTTCATGTGAACATGATAACTCAAAGAGCTTTCATTCTAATCCTTTCAAATTTGCAGTGCACATTCATGACCCCTAGAGCATGAACTCTATTGTGACCCCCATGGCCTTCTAGCGCCACAGCCTCACAGGCCAAACTTAAAATGTTCAAATTAGTTTATCTCCTGATCCATCAGTCATACAGACATGAAAGTATCCAGAAATGCATCTATTCATGTACAACAGCTTTGCCTTAACACTTTCAGCACCAATCACGTAAAAAGTTGGGTTATCTCGCCAACGGTTGAGCGGCAAAACCTGAGAAAAGTTGGGTTTTTGATCGTTTTCATAGTTTTTTCTTTTATTCGATTTTAATATTCTATACCGTCTCACGGACCTCGGTGTATCATTGGGACTCATTCTGAGAACTCGAGATTGCAATGTCGGCCGAATCCTTCTAGGTGGCAGTATCGCCTACCCTTTGAAACCTTATTTCACACTGTGTTAGATTTTATATGGTCTGGGCGGAGAAATGGTACCCGGGCAAGTGAAAGGCTTCATTCGAGCCACTTGGAACGCGTCAAGCACACAATGATTCTACAAGTAAACTAGGACCACTGCTGTCCCTGTTGTTTGCCATCAACACCACCATTCATCCCAGGTGTCAGGCTCCTCATTCACATCCATTCATTTTAGGGAGCTAGTCTAATTATCATACTTCTGAAGTATAAACAAACAATAATATTATTCTGTGTAAAAAAGAAAAGACAGGATACATCATTTGATATCACATTCGGTATATGGGTAGTTGACAAATATGCAGTAAAAAAGATAATTCAGCTTTTTTGGAAGAAAAAAACAACAAAAATATGTATAGTAAAATCTGATATTTGAGAAAATATAAGGTCAATAACTTTGTCAATTCTGCACCGTAAATGTGTCTGGTATGGTGTGACAAAGGAAATTAAGAAAACAATTCTTAAATAATTTACAAATAGCATGAGAGAGATGTATCTTCATTGTTAGACGCTTATTATCATATAGTGTTATTTATTTAATATGAAATCATGAATATCAGTATTTCCCCCCCATGACTTGGAATTGGACTTTTCCAATAATTGTTGAAAATGATATACATTTAAGATGAGTGAAGATTATATCAACTCCTAATACAGTACTCTGTATGTATTTTTTTTAAATATATTTTGAGATAAAAACACATCACATCATAGGTGTGTCACATCATAGGACATGGATAGGATATGTCACACTAAAGGACAGAAATGGTAGTTATTACATTAAAGAGAAAGTGAGGGGCACGCCTGTTGAAAATGGTGATATTGTCTGGATAGGTACATTTTGAGGTACTATTATATATTGCCTCTACAACGACTGTAGTTTCATAACACATATAATCATCAGAAACAACCTAAATTATAAAATGTTTGAATTTTGTTCACCAAGCTGCTGAAAAAGATGTATGGCCATTTTCTCAAAATGGCATATTCCCTGTAAAACAAAACACTTTTTATCCAACTTTACTTAATAATAATAATAATGCAGGATAATAATGAGGATAAACGGGGCTACCGTGGACAGGGTGAGCATCTTCAAGTACCTGGGGGTCCACATCTCAGAGGATCTGACATGGACAACACACATAGACTCAGTCGTAAAAAAGGCGAAGCAGCGCCTCTACCACCTGAGACAGTTAAGGAAGTTCAGAGTATCTGGGAAGATACTCCAGTCCTTCTACTCCGGAGCTGTAGAGAGCATCTTGACTGGAAACATCACTGCCTGGTATGGAAACAGCACGGCACAGGACAAGAAGGCCCTACAGAGAGTGGTGCGCTCAGCCGAGCGTACCACGGGTATTGCACTACCACCCCTGCAGGTCCTATACAACAAGAGGTGCAAATACAGAGCCTGCAGAATAATGAAAGACCCTCACCACCCCAACAACAGCCTGTTCAAGCTGCTGCGGTCAGGCAAACGCCTGCGAACACCAGCAACTAGGACAGAGAGACTTTGGCTCAGCTTCTTCCCCCAGGCCATCAGAGCCTTGAACACTGAACTCTCCACACACAAGCACACATGAGCACACACACAACACACACACTGTACACGCTCCTACCTTGAGCGGAGGGAACAGATGGTGGAGGTAAACGGTACCCTATCCCCCCCTCTCACAGTGAGCTGTGGTGTTCCACAAGGAAGCATACTAGGACCGCTACTGTTCCTAATTTATGCAAATGACATGTCGTCAGCTTGTGACTGCAACTTGTTCCTGTTTGCGGACGACTCAGCCCTGCTGGTCTCTGACAAGAACAAGTTACAGGTTGAAAAAACCCTCAGCTCGGAACTAGGCAGAATCTGCATATGGCTCGCTGATAACAAACTATCATTACACATGGGCAAAACAGAGTCCATTCTCTTCGGTTCAAATAACAAACTCAGCAAGACCGACGGCTTCTCAGTTACAGTGGGTGACAATATTGTCACAAGGAAAGATGAAATTACCTACCTGGGTTCCATCCTAGAGGCTAATCTCTCCTGTGACAAAATGGCATCCAATGTAATAAAAAAAGTCAACCAACGAACTCGTTTCTTGTACCGGATCTCCTCTCTGGTAAACAAGAATACCCTGAAGACTCTGGCAGGAGCACTCATTCAGGGGTACTACGACTATGCTTGCACCTCATGGTACCAAAGCACCTCAAAGGCGCTAAAAACAAAATTACAAACATCTCAAAACAAACTGGTCAGACTACTGCTTGACCTTACTCCTAGAACCCACCTCACCCCTGCCCACTTTGACAACCTAGGATGGCTTAGAGTAGATGACAGAGTACAGCAACTTGCAATGGGCCTGGTCTACAAGATACACTACACGACCAAGGTACCCATGTACATGGCAAAATACTTCCCAAAGGTCAGTGAATACCACGATCACAACACCAGAGGGAGCTCCACAAATCATGTTAAACCCAGATTCGGCTCAAATAAGGGACTAAACACGTTTCGCAATTATGCCACATCAATGTGGAACGCCCTACCCAAAGCTGTAAAGGAATGTGGATCACTACCCACTTTCAAAACCTCTCTCAAGAGACACCTACGGGAGACTGCAATTCAACACTGGCCCCTGTAAATATCCTAACCCAACCCCCTCCAATGTACAGTCATTTACCTAGTATGGTTTTGTCAATAGTCCAATGTACAATTTTGTTTGTTTGTACAGAGTCTCCCCCCCCTCAATGTACAGTTTTGCTTGTTTATACAGTGTGCCCCCCCCCCCCCCCCCCCAACCACCTCCAATGTAAATTACCCAGTATGGTTGTCAATATCCCAGTGTACCCAACCCCCCCCCACCCAACCTCCTCCAATGTACAGTTTCTACGTCAAATGTATATACTCCCTTTTCTTGACTCCTTCTGTATCACAAACAGTACTGTATTTGCAAATCTGGTATGTCATAAATGTATAGATGTAGCAGTACTGACTATCTGTATGTCATGTATGTCATATATGTCCTGATGAATTGAAAATGGGGGACCCTGGTGGAAACAAGACGAAAGTCTTTCTCTGGTCTGCATCCCCTTAACAATTGTGTGTATTGAGCTGTACTGTATTGTACCCATTCTGCAATCTGTTAATAAAGTTTTCAATCAATCAATCAAACACACTAGCAGCCACTTTAACATGAGCAGCATGGTCATGCTAGGTCGGAACTAGGCAGAATCTGCATATGGCTCGCTGATAACAAACTATCATTACACATGGGCAAAACAGAGTCCATTCTCTTCGGTTCAAATAACAAACTCAGCAAGACCGACGGCTTCTCAGTTACAGTGGGTGACAATATTGTCACAAGGAAAGATGAAATTACCTACCTGGGTTCCAATCCTAGAGGCTAATCTCTCCTGTGACAAAATGGCATCCAATGTAATAAAAAAAGTCAACCAACGAACTCGATTCTTGTACCGGATCTCCTCTCTGGTAAACAAGAACACCCTGAAGACTCTGGCAGGAGCACTCATTCAGGGGTACTACGACTATGCTTGCACCTCATGGTACCAAAGCACCTCAAAGGCGCTAAAAACAAAATTACAAACATCTCAAAACAAACTGGTCAGACTACTGCTTGACCTTACTCCTAGAACCCACCTCACCCCTGCCCACTTTGACAACCTAGGATGGCTTAGAGTAGACGACAGAGTACAACAACTTGCAATGGGCCTGGTCTACAAGATACACTACACGACCAAGGTACCCATGTACATGTCAAAATACTTCCCAAAGGTCAGTGAATACCACGATCACAACACCAGAGGGAGCTCCACAAATCATGTTAAACCCAGATTCGGCTCAAATAAGGGACTAAACACGTTTCGCAATTATGCCACATCAATGTGGAACGCCCTACCCAAAGCTGTAAAGGAATGTGGATCACTACCCACTTTCAAAAACACTCTCAAAGAACACCTACGGGAGACTGCAATTCGAAACTGGCCCCTACAAATGTCCTAAACCAGTTGTACAGTAAATGACCAAGTATGGCTTTGTCAGTATTCCAATGTACAGTGTAGTGTCCCCCACGCACCCCCTACCCAATATAAATATATATATAAAAGAATTGTGCGTTAAAAGAATTGTGGGTTAATGCGTTAATAAAGCTTTAACTTTGACAGCCTTAGTTATTACACATTCTTACACACATGTATGTTGAACATCTGAGGTATTGATGAAGTAACAAAGGAAAAAAGCCAAAAGCACTTACTCCTCAGACATTCTTTGACAATTTTACAGCCCAAAATACAAAAAAGATCCAGGCGGAATAGGTAACAAAGGGTTGAAGAAATATTGTCTGAACTGTCAGATGCAAACTGGCTGTGTGACATAACCGAGCATCTCATCATTCATCATTCATTCATCTCGCTCAATTGAATAAGAAGCTGTAGGGACGCAAACAAGTCCCACCCAAAACTTGACCAATATAGTTGTGAACTGAGACAACCCTTATTTTGTTATTTTTGAGTACAGTTACAGTTGTGTGTTCATGCAGACACATAATAGCAATTTCATTACGAATTGAAAATGGGGGACCCTGATGTAAACAAGTCGAAAGTCTTTCTCTGGTCTGCAATCCCTTAACAATTGTGTGTATTGAGCTGTACAGTCTGATGTTATTACTTTATTTCATATTCGACGCAGACAGTAGGCTATATATAGCACATTTTGTTTGGTTTTCAGTTTTCAATCCATAATAAGTTAACAGAAAAAATAAGTACACAACCACATTATTTCAACCTAATACAACTATGTTTATTGTCATTGTTTTAAGAGCACAAGGTGACTTGGTAAAAAGAATCCCACTGGTCACAATGGTGACCATAATAATGTTTTTGTTATAAGGCTCTGAAAATGTTACTGAATGATGTATCAATGTATTTCCAGCTAAATTGAAATAATAAAGGGTCTCAATTAAATATGTGTAGTGTCACATGACCAGAACACAGCTCAGTCGTCGCAAGGTTTAACTGAGGCACACCTCCTCCAATCGATGATTGAGGCATGGTACAATTTCACTTTATATTACAGCAGTATCCGTTTTTAACATTACAATTAGTGTCTGACACTATAGACACATGTTAAAAGTCAAAGTCAACTTTGTCAATTTCCAATTTGTGCAAGACATACAGAAAAATTCAATTACGTGCCCCCCTTCCCACGGTGTATATAGAAAGAGACAATAAACACAAAAGTAAATTGATTGATTGATAAATTAATGAACGAATTAAATAAGAGGTAAAAGAGAACTTAGTGTAAATATTCCTTCATTTGTGTCAACGTTATAAAAATCCTATTGTATTCAACAAATTAATTATGATACACCACAATGTGCCCTTTCTATATCTTCTAAATCTATGGCCTTGCGATTCCACGGCTGCGCAGTGCCGACAAGAGCAGACGTTACATCTCCAGAAACACTGACACTTCCATTCATTTAATGCAGGGATGTACACAGCATTTCACTTTCAACCAGGTATCTGATTAATTTAATGTAGCAATTAGTAGTTCACCCAGTCCTTGGGTACATCCAGGTTTTGACCAGCTGATGGCAGCGACGAGGCAGCTCAGCAGAGAGCAGCTGTCAACAAACATCCTAACAGAAAATATATACATACGAGGGGGAGGAGACTACATTAAAATGCCAGTGTTGACAGGTCTTGGTCCAGGTGGGAATCGAACAGGGGCACATTTTGGGTGAATTATAAATGACAGTTTCATCCAGAAAATTATAAAACAGGTCACATGTAGGAGGCATGGCCCGCATCCATTGATCCTCTGAGGGTTGAATTATTATTCAAATCAACAAGGCTAGATATCAACATTTCGAATGTAAGCTTACAGGCTTAGGCCTACTGCATAATGAGTAGAAACTGGAAGAGTCATTGGAATTGGTATGACTATCAGGTCAGGGAACAGAAGTCAAATTTGGTCAAGTATGAAAAGGTGCTGCTTGATCATATTTCTTAGTAGACCTACATCTATTAATTTTGTGTTGCTTCTATTCATAACTGTGCTTAGGTATAATTTGTAATTCATATTAATATTTATTTTATTAATAGGTCTAATTTTCGTATTATCTTCTCTTCATTGTCTCTAATTTTACTCTAGTGGGCGGTACAATCTAAGACATAATTCACCTTTCCTCGAGGTCCCTCGCAACCAAGCTCCGCCCATAGCAACGTAGCTCCATCACAAAACAAACTGGTCAGACTACTACTTGACCTGAACCCCAGAACCCACCTCACCCCTGCCCACTTTGCCAACCTAGGATGGCTTAGAGTAGACGACAGAGTACAGCAACTTGCAATGGGCCTGGTCTACAAGATACACTATACGACCGGGGTGCCCATGTACATGTCAAAATACTTCCCAAAGGTCAGTGAATACCACAACCACTACACCAGAGGAAGCTCAACAAATCATGTTAAACCCAGATTCGGCTCAAACAAGGGACTAAACACGTTTCGCAATTATGCCACAACAATGTGGAACGCCCTACCCAAAGCTGTAAAGGAATGTGAATCCCTGCCCACATTCAAAACCGCTCTTAAAGAGCACCTACGGGAGGCTGCAATTCGAAACTGGCCACCGTAAATGCCCAAAACCCCCACCACCTCCTAATAGACAGTCTCCTCCCCACCGCATGTATATATTCCCTCCCCGCCGTATGTATATTTCCCTCCCACCCACCCACCCCCTCCTAATGTACAGTCCCCTCCCCATCATATGTATATACTCTGTCAGGATCTAGGGGTAACAGTACTGTATATTTGAATACCGCTTATGTCACAAATGTATCAGTACTAAATACCTATATGTCCCTATGCCATAAATGTCATGTATGTTGTGTATGTCATAAATGTCTATATGAATTGAAAATGGGGGACCCTGATGGAAACAAGACAAACGTCTTTCTCAGGTCTGCATCCCCTTAACAATTGTATGTATTGAGCCGTACTGTATTGTACCCATTCTGCAATCTGTTAAATAAAGTTTTCATTCATTCATTCATTCATTCATTCATTCATTCATTCATTCATTCATTCCACATCGACAACGTAAAAAAGATAAACTGTCGCAAATACGCCCCCCGAAAATGTAATTATTGTTGATGTAATTGTCCAAGCTTTCTCAATTTGTGTATATTCACCAATTACCGCAAGTAATTATTAATTACTTGTACTTTAACTACTTTTTAAAAACTGCTCATCGTGCAACATAAATGCTACAGAGAGATTATGCTTCCAGATGTGCCTATCAAATTAAAAGCACTACATATAACCTTTTCACGCCTTTAGCCAGTTGTCTAGTCAGATGCCAATCAACAGATATGAAATGAAGGTAGATATGTAAACTATTACTAGTATGATTACTATTTATATTATTACTATACTTCTAAATTCCGCCTGTTGGAAGAACGTATGCCGTGGTTTTCAAAACTGGGACTTTTAATTTGAAATGCGACAGGAACTTGTACTTGCCTGTGTGTGCGCGTTGTCAATAGGGTATATCTGCAGAGCCGCAAGTCCAACGTCTGGGCGGGGCTTCGGGGGCCTGTACTCTGTTGAGAAAATGGGGGACTCTGATGTAAACAAGACAAACGTCTTTCTCTGGTCTGCATCCCCTTAACAATTGTATGTATTGAGCCGTACTGTATTGTACCCATTCTGCAATCTGTTAAATAAAGTTTTTCATTCATTCATTCATTCATTCATTCATTCATTCATTCATTCATTCATTCATTCATTCAGGCGGGGCGTCGGGGCTTGTACCTTGTCTTGTTTCCTGTAAAACCCGGAAGTAGTCAGTTTGTGCTGTTTATTTTTAACCCTAACCATAACCTTAACCCTAACCATAACGATAGGTTATAACTATAACCAAGTTCTGTGAGTAATGGTGACGCTCGGCGTCACTACTGCACTATACTTCACTCGTGCACGCGCACTGAATAAAAAATTCCACAATGTACCTTTACATCCCAACATTCGTCTGGCCACACCCCCATCCGCTTACCTACATAAGCAGGGGTGCGGTCACCTACTCACCTCCTTCCCAAGCTTTCACCACAAGGTGAGATCAAGGGCCGCAGCGGGGTCTGACACCGAGCGTCGCCATTACTCACAGAACTTGGTTATAGTTATAACCTATCGTTCTGTGTCGTATGGTTCTCGCTCGGCGTCACTACTGCACAAGGGAGGCCGAGCGAGAGCCATCGCCAGACAAATGTACCCCGATGAGGCCCCCCACAACCATTAGATCGGGGAGGACCGAGCCCCCCCGACCCTCCCTAATGGAGGATACCCCCCCTATTGGAGGTTCACGGGAGGGCGACGGATCCAACCGTGCAAAGAGGCACTCAAGCAACTCAACGCACAGGGTGAGCAGACCGTGGCTTGACCCCACGACTACACACACGCACAACCCGCATGCCACCCGGGAACGAAGGGAAGGAACAACCTTGTTACTGCCCCCAGAATCACGGGGTCAAGAGCAAACCCAACCCCGTGGCAAGGCCGTAGCAGCGGAGCGCGAAGGAAGACCCAGACCCACTGAAGGGACTGGATCCCCTGGAAAACGGGGGCCCGGAGAGGTCAATGACGCCAGGCATCAAGACCCCACCAGGCGGTCACTTAGTGACACCGCCCCCCACATCGCCAGCGTATTCGGATAAGGCCCCTCCAAGAGCGGGCCCTTTCCCCCCAATAGCACACCGCCTGGCACACTGACCCTGCAGAACAGGCAGTCAGCATGGCCGTAAGCACACAAAAAAGGTTAACCAACGGAAGCAGGCAGCGCACCGGGGAAACCAGGCAACAGGCTGTAACCTGAGCCTGGAGCACTGCGGACGAGACAGGCGCCAAAGGAGTCAGCTGAAACAGCCCCCCCGGCGGAAGGGGCGTATGCTGGCGTTGTTGCATGACAAAGCCTCCATTAAAAAAAACCCACCCAGAGGGGTTGAGGCAGAGAAGGCTGACATGATTGGCAGACGTCATGAACGTGCAGGGGCACACTCAACCGGGTAACCCGGGAGTTGACACTGCTCCAACACACCAGGGAATCAACCACCCTGTCGTTACCCTATGCGGTGGTTGTTCCTATAACCCCTCAAGAAAAAACTCCAAAACACACCTGCGGGCATAACTGGCTATACCGCAGTACAAGTGTTTCAGTTTTCAAAAAAGGGTTATTCCAGGCCTACGGGTCGACGAAACATTACTTCGGACCGGGCCCGGCGGCACGGGAAGCACAGGGTTACCAGAGGAGGTCCAAGACCACCCCAACAGCCCCCTCTTCGCCACGCGTGAGAGAGGAGCGAAAAGAATGGAGAACCAGCCCTAAGCACACCGCACTTGGTATTCCCAGGCGGTCTCCCAACCAAGTACTAACCAGGACCGAACCTGCGTAGCGGCCGAGATCGGACGAGATCGGGCGTGTACAGGTTGGCATGGCCGTAAGCCATTACGATAGTGCAGAGTACAATATGTACCGAACAAGGGTCTCCATAGCGCCTAACCCTGTGACACCCGGACCGACCTGGCATTTTCCCCCCCGAAAAAGCACAAGTCCCTCAGGGTACCAGAACAGCAGATCTGCATCCCCGGCGGACAACGGGTTAACTGACCTGGACCAGCGTGACCAGACCAGTCCCGTGTCCTAACCACGCCGACATGCCCACTCCAGGAGAGGGGGTAGGTATGCGTGTCAATCTAAAACATGAAAAGAGGGCGCCACCCAGACGGTCCTCATTTAGACCGTGCTCAGTGGCCCACCCCAAGGGCGTGAGACCCCTCTACCTATGTTCAGATCTATTCCGTTAACATCCCCCAGATATGAACGAGAATTCATCGAGACAACCTAGTAAACTGGCGCTCGGAAGAGACAAAACTCCATCCCAGTTGCCCTATAAAAACGCTGTTTTAACAAGCAACCAAGGCGCACTTAGCCCCTGTGTGATTCTGTCACAGAAACACACCTGAGCCAGCACTATGTATGCGTCGAGACCCAAACACCTCAATGGATAGTCTAGCAAGACACCAAACATTGTTCCTCCAAGTCGCCTGGGAGAACGACACGGAGCCGTCGTGCTTTATGTACCTTCCTCTTTTTATTCAAAAAAGAAAGAACACAGACCGACATGAATCCCTTGTGACGCCGCTGAGGGTAAAAATAGTTTACATTTTTACATCCCACCACCCTCCCATAGGGAGGAGACGGAAATCCCCAGAGAGACTTCCCACGCAAGCTGTATAGATTGAAAAGAATATATTGCAACATTGTGCCATGTAAAATTTTGGTTTAGGGCTCTCCGAGGAGGAGGCACTGAACCAATACACACTCAATAATCGAATTGAATCGAATACACACACAATAGAGCAGGACTCCTTTTTGAAGTTCTACTCACCTTGACAATCTGAGGAGGAGGCTCTGCACTCTGAGGAGGCTCCCTCACATGGAAGGAGAGTCCTAACTCACAGAAGGCCAGAGTAGGAGCTTCGTGAGGAGGAGCCCTGACCACTCCCTGAAACAGATCCATCATATGGACCTGAACAGCTCACGGAAGTCTTACCAACAGAGACGTGCACAGTGACGTACTCTATGGCGGGGGAATTTCTGCGGTGCACACGCCCAATATTCCAGGGCGTGGGACAAGGAAACTCCCTCCCCCCCCCCCCTCTTACCCTGTAACGTGCCGAACAGCAACGTGACAGGAACCTTGAAGGACAGGAGGTTGGAACCCCTGCCCGTCAAAAGGGGAGGAAAGGATTACCAGTTCACCCCTTTACGACCCCACACCCATGATACGATGTAATGACAAAAAAGAGCATGACACAGTCACAGTCAGCTTCATGAAGTGTCTAACAGCTTCACACAGCTCATGTGCTAACCTGCTATCTGATTTTTACTAAGGAAAAAACACAGAATAGAGAGGGCCCCCTTAAGAGCCCCGGTACCAGACTTACACATGTGCTTCTGTGGCCAACCTAACCCAGTTGTAGATCACACGACACACACAACCCTTTATCACCACAAAAAATGGCAATACACTCTACAGAGGAACGCCGTTTTTCATAATGAGAGAATACACAATTCTCGATTAGTATCAGCCACAGGCCTTGCTAAGCACACACGAAAAGTGACCAAACAATCTTTTCTTTAGGAAAATATAGTTTCTCAAGCGGTTTTAGCACAACCCCAGCAACCAAGCTAAGGGTTACATCGTATCCCACCACACAGTGACACAATATATTGTAACAACATATCTGAGAGGAGGGTGGGGAAGTCCCCAGGGAACCGGGGGGATCACTCCTCCTACCTTACCCTTAATACGGCCAGTTGAACAGGTAAACCCGTTAATATGTGAACACACTGTTCATTGTCATTACAGGCTGAGAAAAGAATTCATTCTTCACTCATATGTCACTGAGCATAGCTTTATAGGTTAAATTAACCCCCTTAGTTGTGAGTACACGGTACATGAACACACATGATGTTTCTCAACACAACAAACCAGATCATTTTTACATCTGTAACAAACAACCCGATTTGCATGGAGAAGCTAATACCAGTGACAAGACAATTCACACACAACTCGCGTCGTATCCTAAATGTATTGCAGCAACACTCGTTTTGGAAAACATTGTTATTACAAAACATTAGAAGGGAAGGAAGAAGACGCGTTTTAAGGTCTGGTCAGGACCTTCCTTATCGTGAGCGCAGACCACGCGAACTGCAGTCTCTAACAGGGCACTGATAGTAAACACAGCATCCTGTGTTTGACGACACGGGCAGCGTCGCTGCTCAACCCCGCCGCTACGGTTCTCCTTGTTGACGCAGTCCTCGCCGGCCGGGCTCCCGGTATAGTTCGACTAACATCCTCTGTCAAAGATGACGTCGTAGTCAGAGTGTTTAAAGCATGTTATAGTCTCAGAACGTTCAACAGTGTAGCATTTAAGCTAACAGCCGATCGGCTGATAGCCACAAGCTAACGTATACCAGCCTGGTAAACACAGTGAGCTAACGCCGCAGCTAACAGCTGCGTGGCTAACAGGTAGGCCACAACTAGCACGCAAGCTAAGCAGCTATCACCTGAACTTGTACACAAACGATATAACAAGCCCCACTTCCGACAGGCCGCCGTCTGAAACCCTCCTCACCTTTAAGAGAGAAGAGAAAAAGAGATGTCAACACAGTTTACAACAGTGATTTTACCAGACATCCGGCGGAGCCAGCACCAGTCCCATCTGGGTTGCAGCCGACTTGAACATGGATCTTCCGATAACGAACATCCATGCCCACATTTCCTCGTTAGGGTATACTCTCATTTGTATATGAAAGATGGGGCCTACACGGTGACAGAGAAGCATCCACTCGTCCAGAGAATCCTGGGATCACCAGTTACTGGTCGTGGCCCACTAGTTGACTATAATGGGCTTCAAACCAAGATCCTCCGCCGTCGCCTAAGAGGCTGAACAGAGGACCCTAATCTGGGGCCGGTTTTCGTAAACATTGTCAGCTAGCCCCCATAGCACTAACAGACAAGTGGTGCTCGCAAGCAAACATTACTCACCCAACCTGGAACCCACCTATTGAAGATATAATGCTTGTTTGCAAAGTTTGCTGGAGCCACTTCATCCAGAAGGGCACACCCCGGTCAGAGAGCGGACGCAGACACAGAGAACAGTCCTTTCGTATTTATTAAGGATTCTGTTGTTGAGCGATATGCTTCCATCCAGGTCGTAGGGCTGGATGGAGCGATCAAAGATTGAGTGAGTGGTGTTCTGCAACAGATAAGCAGAACACACAATAATTAACAGAGGTACATGCTTATTAATCATAACCTGAACACACAGCAAAATATGCTATCTAGCATATTAGCATTGGCTGCATGGACCAAACATAATGCGCACAACTGAAAGGATGCTATCTAGCATATTAGCATCGGCCGCATGGACCAAACATAATGCACACAACTGAAAGGATGCTATCTAGCATATTAGCATTGGCTGCATGGACCAAACATAATGCACACAACTGAAAGGATGCTATCTAGCATATTAGCATTGGCTGCATGGACCAAACATAATGCACACAACTGAAAAAGATGCTATCTAGCATATTAGCATTGGCCGCATGGACCAAACATAATGCACACAACTGAAAAGATGCTATCTAGCATATTAGCATCGGCCGCATGGACCAACATAACAAGTAAATGGCAGAATGCAATGGCATCCAGAACACACAACTGAAGAGATGCTATAGCATTATTGGCATTAGCATAGCTCAATTAGCAGCATGAATTAACACAACGTAGCAAACCAAATCATAGTCACACATGCATGTCACAGCATCTCAACACATAAGGCAGGCTACATATGACATGTATCATTACCATAGGCACTATATTTGTAGGCTATTGGTGACTTACTTAGTTCATGAACGCACTCTTACTGGGAAAGCAGACAGCAATGGAACACATGGGGGCAAGATGGCTGCTGTATTTAAACCCATTAGGACCCCTGGGCTGTCCAGAGAGATGCCAGACTATAAATAATAGGACCCCTGGGCCATCAAAGAAGTGCCTGACTGGAAATGACAATACACAGCATAACAAATCATGGGGAATTTACAACACCACCGCTTCTCACAACAGTCGGTGCGTCCTACAGTCCAGCTGTGTTGCTGGAGGGTTTTACCCCATCCAGCCGCAGCAAGGAGGATTGTAGTTGGGAAGCATGTCATCGGCGTGAGCTCCTAATACGAAAAAACCCGGTGGAGGTGTAGAATGATCATCATCTTCCAGACACTCCAGTAAAGAAGACAATATCGCCGTATTTTCTCGAAAATAGTAAGAGAGAAAATAAAGATATGATGTCAACGTATCTCTTGTTTTCCAACTTTCTTCTACTAACAACCTCGTCAAGTGGGGATCTACCGAAGGCACTTCCTTGTGGTGAAAGCGAAGAAGGAGGTGAGTAGGTGACCACACCCCTGCTTATGTAGGTAAGCGGATGGGGGTGTGGCCAGACGAATGTTGGGATGTAAAGGTACATTGTGGAATTTTTTATTCAGTGCGCGTGCACAAGTGAAGTATAGTGCAGTAGTGACGCCGAGCGAGAACCATACGACACAGAACCCTAACCTGCAACACGGAACACAGAAATGCAAATGCTGTCGAGTCCTCACTGCTTGTAAAAATAAACAGCACAAACTGACTACTGCACAGTCAAACCGAGTACAAGCCACGAAGACCCGCCTCAAACCGAGTACAAGCCCCGAAGTCCCGCCTCAAACCGAGTATAAGCCCCGAAGCCCCGCCTCAAACCGAGTACAAGCCCTGAAGCCATGGGCGGAGTTTATGGGGGTTCAGGGGGTGCATTGCACCCCCTGGTGGCCGGGGGTGAAATTGCCTTTTTTTTTTTTTTCTTTTTTTTTTTTAAATCAATATTATTTTTATTTTAATAAAATTATAATAATTGTGAGAAACAAATCTGAATTCTATTATGTTTTGTTTTACAATACATTCATTTTATAGTAGTAATCATGTCACATTATAAGGCGAACCTTCTGTAGTGTGGCAGTGAAAGGGTTAACGGCAACGCGCGGCCAGCAGCAGCAGCAGCAGCGCGATACAAAGCCACTTATTCTGAGATGATAATTAATGTATCTGGATAACCAATGCACGAATTTTGTCGAGGCAGGTAGCGTTATTTCGGGAAAATTGATATCTATAGCCTGGTATATTTTTCGTCCACGAAAAATGGAGGCTGTAATAATTATTATTGCTCGAGAGTCTCTATGAATAATAATAATTAGAGCCTAAGTCAGTTAAAAATGATCCCCCGTAGTGCTGTGTGTGTGAGTGTGTGTGTGTGCTGCTGTACTACCTAAATAAAATAAAAAATTAGGGGTTAGGGCATTGTAAAAACGCTAAAATAATAAAATAAAGGTAAAAAAAAATCGCGCGCGCCCGCTGCGCGTGCGCACGGGTATAGTTCGCCAAGCAGTCGCACCCCCTGGCGTCAAGTTCAAACTCCGCCTATGCCTGAAGCCCCACCTCAAACCGAGTACAAGCCCCGAAGACCCGCCTCAAACCGAGTACAAGCCCCGAAGTCCCGCCTCAAACCGAGTACAAGCCCCGAAGCCCCGCCTCAAACAGAGTACAAGCCCTGAAGCTCCGCCTCAAACCGAGTACAAGCCCCGAAGACCCGCCTCAAACCGAGTACAAGCCCTGAATTCCCGCCTCCTCAAACCGAGTACAAGCCCCGAATCCCGCCTCAAACCGAGTACAAGCCCCGAAGCCCCGCCTCAAACCGAGTACAAGCCCCGAAGCACCGCCTCAAACCGAGTACAAGCCCCGAAGACCCGCCTCAAACCGAGTACAAGCCACGAAGCCCCGCCCAGACGTTGGGCTTGCGGCTCTGCAGATATACCCCATTGCGCGTTGTTGGCGTCTTGTTGAGTCTGCCAGCAGCAGTCTGGAAGTAACGCCGCCACAGTGACAGTTGTCTCCTCGTCCTCAGGTGAGCTGCTCATTGCACTTCCCTTGTTGGGGGGGTTAAGTATTTTCTCACTGCTTTACGTGTGCTCAGCTGCAGGAATGTTGTAGTCTGTTGTGCTTTGGTGGTGGAGGCTTTAATTCACACTTGATGTCACATGATGAGAAGGAGAGGCAGCAGGGGAGAAAAGGAACTCGCCTTTTTGACAGCTAGCTGTTAGCTAGCTTCACCAGGTAAAGGACGAGCGATACACACCAACGAAGCAGGACTGTCTTGTTTAGTTATATCGGTTAGTTTAGTTTTTTGACATATAACGTACATTCGGGGTGAATTCTCATGCAACGCTTTTGTTGTTGCCAGTTGTGTCGGCTGCTAAAAGCTGCTGCTAATGTTTGGGGCGATTGCTCCTGTAAACTCGCCGTCTTGTTGAGTGTTTTTTATTGTTTGTCTTGTGTTGTTATTATCCCACAGGGTGCAACAACACAGGGGAAGTCAAGCTGTCCAGAGAGAGAGAGAAGAACCCTCAACAACAAGATTGTCCAAAGAGGACTGGAATACCGTCACCAGCTGGTCCAGTCCCCCAGAGGAGGAAATGCCCTCGATCATGGAATAATAATTTATTTTTGGAAGTTCCTTACGGTCATCAAACACAAAGAGTTTGGCGTCCCCTTTTCCCCATTTTGGAAGGACCGTTTTCTTTTTTTGAGGGAGTGTGATATTTACGAGAATGAACGGTCTCTCGAGTGTTGTTGACTAATAACTGATGTCCCGCGGCAGAGATGTAGCTAGTTGTGGCCCAACATGAGGAGCCCGGCCTGAGCACTGACCTCTGTGTGTGTTCCTACTGTTGGGGAGGGGGCTACACCAGACACCCATCGGCACAATGGCTTCCAACGAGAGATTATACGAGGTGTGGATGCTGTATTGCAACAAGGTAAATGCATTTCCTCAATTGCTAACTACAAAGTAGAAAAGACAGTCTCCATGCAACACAATAAGCACTGTATCAGTTTTTTGTTGGTGGTGGGTCTGGGTGACTGGGGTATCATATAAATGGGGGGACCCTGATGTAAACAAGGCGAAAGTCTTTCTCTGGTCTGCATCCCATTCTTAACAATTGTGTATTGAGCCGTACTGTATTGTACCCATTCTGCAATCTGTTAATAACGTTATCAATCAATCTATGTGGTGGGCTTTTCTGATGCCACTGAACATTTCTGTATGGGAAACAAACTAGCTGTCATGTATGTAATGACGTCATGGCTAATGTTATGGCATTTCTCCACTGGCAGGTGCCCAGAGGTTAGTATCCCCTGCTAGTTATTCTTCAGTGTAGGTACTAGTGTTCGCCACACAGCCCAGTGCAACACTGCATGGCATTTTACAGGAGGTGGGATGAATGAGCCTAACATCGAGCCTACTACTAGCAGAGTCAGCTTGCCTTGAGTCAGCTGTTGGCCGGATTTGATTCACTTAGTGATAAAGCATGGACACAGTCCTGGCAACCAATAAAAACGGCTGCTCTCACGTGAGCTTTGCACCGCAGTCATGCTCATCCCATTCTCTGTAATCCCTCACTAAAACACACACACACACGCACACACACACACGCACACATACATAACTCCCTTGCAGGTATTCCCCTGTAATAACAGATGCTGTCCTTAAGGCTGAAAAAATAAGATTGATTGATCCTCCATGAAAGAGCTAAAGTGTATTCAGGGCCTTTACAAGATGGTCTTGAATCTGTAATTGATTGAGTGACACAGGCACCGGAGCGGGTGTTGAGGGAGTCTATTATACAGTTGTGTGTAAACACACACCCCATGCTTACACATCCCTTTCCTCTCGCTGTCCCGTTAGAATGCCGGGAGTGGGCGGTGAGCTGTTAGCACACACACATTGCCTTTTTGTTCTTGGAGGATTCGTGTGTATTTGCATTGACAAACCAACCGGTGACTCCACTCTTATGACCTGGGTTCTGCCGGGGCCAGTACTTCACCCTGCATCAGACGAGAGAGCCAACATATGTTGGCCAAGACTTTGTGTGTACTGTGTAGATGCTTGGCTTGTCTCTCTCCCATAGCAGCACAGACACAATGTCAGCTGTGGCTCTGGGGGTATCTTTATTGTGTGTGTGTGAGTGTGTGTGTGTGTGTGTGTGTGTGTGTGTGTGGGAGCGAGAGGTTGCCAGGATACATTTTCCTGCGAGGATAACTTGCAGTCACATGTGCTGAATCAGCTCAGGAATGTTTGTGTGTGAGGCCCATCTCTTCTCTCCACACTGAAGACCCCCTTTTGCCATATCACAGGGTTAATTGTGCCAAACCTTTGGGTCACCTCATCGGGAAGCCTGAGCTAACACAGTGGATTTATTTGATCTGTTGCAGACAGTGGCTGGCACTATGGTGTCCTTATACTGTATTAGGGATCTGCAAGATATCGATTAGGGCTGTCCAGGGTCCATACTAGGCTGCGTCTCCCACATGTTCTTAGGTTATTTGTAGTGGTGGTAGCAGCGCCAGTGGGTTATGTTGTGTAGTGGTGGTAACAGCGCCAGTGGGTTATGTATAGTTATGGTAGCAGCGCCAGGGGGTTGTGTGCAGGGCTTGACATTAACTTTTTGGCTCACCAAAAAGCATGTGGCCGTTTGATACCTCATGATCCTTTATAGTTTCTCATTTTAAATTGGTTGTGCCAATAACACATGACATGCTTTTGGACCATAAATCCGACAATCAATGCAGAACATGAGCTTCTTCGTTGGATCATACCCTAGCCACCCGCGACCTGACCGCCACTTTTCATTGAATAACCGGTTATTTTTATTTGCCTCCTCTTGTACTTTGTTAGTTTTTTCTCTCAATCTCATTCTCACTTCTCTTTTTTGTTTGTTGATTGATTGCTTCACCCGGTCTTTTTACACCCACAATATTCTGCCACATTGTAGCTAACTGTCTTGCTAGCTAATGTTAGCTAGTTAACGTTAGCAGCGTTCGTTCAGCTTTCACAGACGGAGGCAACATGCGAGAGGGCGAAGTGGATGGGCCAATGGAATGAGCACACTGTGCGCAGTCTGCGCACCCAGTGCTCATGGGAGTTGTAGTATCATGAAGTATCACCGCGAATTGACGTAATTATTTCAGATGCCTTTTGTAAACTACAATGATTTTTTTTTTCAGAAATAATGCTACCAAAAGGTCACCCGCCAAAGTGGCTGGTAAGAGTGACAGAGTTACATGCCACTGCCGAATTATACCCGCATTTTGCGGGTGTTAATGTCACCAGTGGGTTATGTTATGTGTGGTGTGGTGGTGGTAGTAGCAGCACCAGTGGGTTATGTTATGTGTGGTGGTGGTAAAGGCGCCAGTGGGTTGTGTGTGTGGTGGTAGCAGCGCCAGTGGGTTGAACTTGTGTGTGTGTCATGGTGGTAGCAGCGCCAGTGGGTTGTGTGTGTGTCGTGGTGGGGGCAGCGCCAGTGGGTTGTGTGTGTGTCGTGGTGGGGGCAGCGCCAGTGGGTTGTGTGTGTGTGTCGTGGTGGGGGCAGCGCCAGTGGGTTCAACTTGTGTGTGTGGTGGGGGCACCGCCAGTGGGTTGAACTTGTGCATGTGGTGGTGGTAGCAGCGCCAGTGGGTCAGAAAAGTTTACCACCGATGATTGTTTGGTATCCAATTTGTCGGAAGAAGCATCAGCTGGCAGTCAGATTCCTCCTGCACCACTCTGTTTCCTCGACTGATGCAACAGCAGTACAGTAAATAAATAGACATTCTACCTCGGCACGGCAGTCAACAGTCATGACAAACGTCTAGAATCATTGTCTAATCATTCTCACCTAAAATCGAAGAGAAGTATATAACGAGAGCCGTTCAAAAGTCTCCTGCCACTCCACATCCACAGCCTTTGTTTTGGAAGACTTTCAGAAATATACTTCCTCGGTCAAAAGCTTTGTTGTGCCACTAGACCACCACACACTGCCATCATCAACCGAGTTGCTCTCTGTGTTTCCTGCGCTGTAATGATTAATAGTCAAGGAGCAACATCAGCGTGTCTGGTGCCAGAGGTTAACTGCTCCGTCTTGTTGACGGTAGGAGTAGAAAGGAAGGCGGTGTTGGACTGGTTAAGCCTGTTGGTCCTGCTCTGGGAGTCGGGGTAATTAAATTTATTGTTGTTACCGGCGGTGGACTGGAGACCCGGTTGGTTCATGTGGTTTTTTATTTAAAATTTTTTTTATCCACTTTTTCTCCTTATTTTTCTATTTTTCTCCCATCCCAATTTCGTAATTCCAATTCTTCCCTCCCCTGTCTTGAACATTGCTAGACTATGCCTCCCACCGGTCGGCTGTAGTGAGGATAGAAGCCTTGCATCACGTGTCCCCTCCGGTACACGAGGAGGCAGCCTGTCGCATCTTTTCACCGCAGCAGCTCGAACTCTCAGTGGCGAGGAGTAACGCGTGGGAGGCTCACGCTGCCCCCGATACTTCCCGTTTCTACTGTACAGGCGTCACCCAACCGACCTGTAGGAGTCGCTGTCCACAACGTCCAATCCCCACCCACCGGCTTTCCCACCCTCTAACACTGCCAATTGTGTTAGTATGACGACCGGCCAAGCCGGTAGCAACGCAGAGAGCTGGGCTCGATACCAGTATCTCCTGCAGTAGTGGCGAGCGCCTTGCCCACTGCGCCACTCAGCCGCCCTCCATGTGGGTTTTTGACACTTAATTGGAATAGTAACAATAGCCTCACATTACCGTTTACACGTGCTAAATGTCGGCGTTTGTTGTGATTACATAGAAACCTGTGAAAAGGTTGTTATTCCGTCTTGTCTTGTGAATTCTGAAAGCCTTTCCCTGAACCGCGTGTTTTCTCTCTGCATGTCTTGTCCTTCTGGGCCGGCCTGCCCGGGGACAGCGGCGCGGTGAGAGGTCGCAGACGACGGCTAAGACGGTTACGTAACGACACACGGATCCTCTTACTGTAGCTGCTGTCATGGGGCTTGTGTCACTCAAAGTGAGCTGCATTGTTTACAACTCTAATAAAAGAAAGAGAGTTGGAAATGCACATCCCTCCCTTTGGCTGTCGGCTATGGAAAGACATCCCGCTTGTTTTCAGCGGTGCCACAAACCTTGCCTTGAGAGCCAGGGGGTAACATTTTGAATTCAACAGTGCTTATGCTTTCCGTATAGTCTTCATTCGCAATACGATTGGCCAAAATTGGCAGAAAGTCGCCTGGAAGTCGACTACCCCCCACGAATGCAAAAAAGAAAAAGAAATTATAATTCCATCATTCCATTTGGGCTGTGGGGGTGCTTAATGTCTGATGGAGTCGACTGAAGGCTTCTTGTCCTCTGCAAAAGCATGCAATTGGTCCACTGATGGATACATCTTGATATTTGTCTAGTGTGTTCATTAGATGGGAGAAATCCTCTTTCAGTGCCTCTGTGCCCGTTTTCTTAGGCAGTTAGCCTCGCTGGTAACGCCATTAGCGTTAGTCATGCTTCTAGACCTCTTTGCTTTTGGAAAGAGTGATCCAAAAAAACAATCTTTTAAATATTATACTTATTTTTTAATTTTTGCATTCGACTAAGAGGTTGGCAGTCGACTTTTGATCGACTAGTCGACTAGTCGAGGTCAGCCCTAGTCTGGTTTAGATTAGCGTTGTGGGTGAGACATATGTTTTGAGGGCCTATATTTAACAGTATTACAAAGACAGTCCTACTCAGTCATAATGCAATATAATTCTGGTCATTAACATGGATAAGTGTGTGTGTGTGTGTGTGTTATGGACCACATCATAATGATAATGGGTCCGTTTTTTAATTAGCTTCACGAGGAGGAACATATCATACAAGCCTGTTTTTTAAAAGCTTCTAATGGCTCATGCACTATTAAAATGCATTACAGCCCACACACACACACACACACACTCCCCATACCATATAAACTCAACCCATACTGTATGAACTCTGTTGCTTACACTCAATCCATACTTTTCTACTACCTACAACTGTCATACTCATAGCTACCTACCTCACTGTACTCATAACTACCTAACGGAACGTAGACCAATCTCAGTCACTCTCTTTTAGAGCCATATGAAATCCGCGTTCACGGAATTGACCAATAAAAATGGAATCAACTGTAAAACGTGGAATATTGCAGAATTTGGCCTAATCTTGACTGAAATTCAGTTTTTGGGTGGAACGTTTGGTGCAAAGCAAACATGATCGGGGAGGCGAGGACACTACAGCGGGTTACACACAACACGCAGCAGCAGTGCTCAAGCGTCTGGCTGCTTTGGTGTTAACATCGTCAAGAAGCTAAGAAATTCCTAAATAAGCCCTCAATTCAGAGCAGAACAGTATCCTAAACTTGTATGCCTCCGGCGATAAGGTGTTTTGCTAATTCTGTCAACGTTCCGTGGACTGGACCCGCAAAAACACGTGCGACACTATTGTGATTAAATAGCTAACGTTACAGTACATAGGACTGTAGATGGAAATGATAGCTTCTTGCTAAATCTGGTGCACCCATCCATTTGTTTAATGCAAACGATTGTCATTACACACACTGTCCTTTATAAACTAAATAAACTTAAATAGTTATGTAACGTTACAGTACATAGGACTATAGATGGAAATGATAGCTTCTTGCTAAATCTGGTGCACCCATCCATTTGTTTAATGCAAACGATTGTCATTACACACTGTCCTTTATAAACTAAATAAACTTAAATAGTTATGTAACGTTACAGTACATAGCCAGGACTATAGATGGAAATGATAGCTTCTTGCTAAATCTGGTGCACCCATCCATTTGTTTAATGCAAACTATTGTCATTACACACTGTCCTTTATAAACTAAATAAACTTAAATAACTATGTAACGTTACAGTACATAGGACTATAGATGGAAATTATAGCTTATAGTTAAATCTAGTGCACCCATCCATTTGTTTAATGCAAACGATTGTCATTATACACTGTCCTTTATAAACGAAATAAATAAACTAAAGATGCCTAAATTATGCATTACTATATTGCATCACAATATAATAGATATAGCTAGGCTACTGACATTGTCATTGTGATAATGTCAGTAGTAGCTAGCTGTATCTATTGTTTACACTTGAAATGTGTATTTTTATTTTGGTCACAATATCATTTGAAAAATATTGTGTAAAATTGAACTGTATTTCTGAGTTGCAGCACTTAAAAACATTAAATGGACTGTTATATCTTATTCAATTGTGGACATTTATTCATTCCCACTTATTAAACACTATTTCTGATGGTAAAATGAGCACAAAAAGCTAAATACAGAATTCTGTAATATTAAAACGGAAAAAACTGAATTTGGGAAAAAATTTAATGGAATTTGGAAAATAATAAAAACTGATTTCATATGGCTCTACTCTCTTTGTCTGGGACCAAATTCGGTCATGCCCCATTTTGCGCGACATCCAGGCTTTTTTACAGTCAGCGTTTGGGAATTTCATGTCGACAGGTAGATGAAGTGAAATTATACTTATTTTAGAATATATCTCAAATTTCATGAGTATTCAACATCTATATTTAGTCATCTAAAGACTATTAGATATGAACCTATGTACCAGTAAAAAGTGGGAATCTCTAGAATGTGTTTTGGGCGACAGTGTTTACAAGTGTGCGGCGAGCCTCTAATCAATTTAACGTTATAGACAACACTTTCTGTTGTCAGTAGATGGCAGCATTGGTTTAAAAGGTGAAAATGAATGAATGTTAAGACTACAAAATTAATACAATTCCCAAGACCTTTAGCACCTCTGTCACCGGATTAGGAAAACGCGATCTGAACAGCGTTAAACTATTATTGGGACCAGAGTACAGTGATCGAGAATGGTCACCTAATTATTATTATAAAGTGCATCATTAGCATTATGTTTTGTTGTCTAAAGGGAAACATAATGGTACAATTTAAGATTTTAATGTTATCCGCATATAAAGGACAAATAAAACATTGTTAATTTGTAAGAAACCTCAATGAAAACGGCGCAGGGTAAGTTATATTCGCTATTGTTATAAAAATGTGGACGCATTTGGTCACCGTGACGGTTACTAGGGATGCACCGATATGAAAATTGGCCACCGATACCGATTGTTCAACTAACACAATCGGCCGATACCGATACCGATTCCGATATTTGTGGCAAAAAATAAGTATTTGTAATTTTTTTTAATATATATATATATATTTAAAAAAAAATTAATGAAACTACTGTATATTTGTATGTTTGTATTTGTAGGCCTCTTTACTTACTTAAAAAAAGGAAACATCAAGAAATATGTTTATGGTATTAATTCAGCCATGCCATGTAGCACTATTATCCCTCTCCCAGTATCGTCTGGCGGCCTGCAGATGGATACTATTCTCTCAACCAGAGCTTTCAACCAATGCAATAGAACCATTTTGATTGACAGTCGATTCGGCCAATTACGCCACACCGCTAGCACCCACCTCCTGCTGTTCTTACCACCAATCGGCAAGCGTTTATTAATTTTCTACTTCCGGGCATGCCGCTATTGATCTGCTTGCGAGAACCACAACAAGCTAATACGTTAGCTGCCCGCCGACCAGCGCGCTCCACAGGATGACCAAACGAGACACAATGATTTTACTGCAACAAATGTTATAATAAAACGAAGCCTTTCTATACATTTGTCTGGTTGAAAACTTTATTAACAGATTGCAGAATGGGTAGTTGGGTACGGAATGAGCAACGGAATGGAACTGAGCTATGAACGGAGTAATGCCTTGCTTACTTGCTATCTTCGGGTAAATAATATGCTGATGTTATTGAACGTGTAACACTAACTATATAACGTTAATGCCACAAAACTAATGTTTGTGTCATTTTAACAGCAGATACTTTCTTAAATGCCATCTTCCCGAGAGAGGGGTGTTGACGGGGAGCTGTGATGGGTTCGCTTGGTTGTGTTATTATTATTAATAGCATTGAACAGCTAACCGAAAGCTAGCGTTAACTAACGTTAAAGGTTTAGCCATAACGTTACCTTGGCTAAAGTTGGGGCTATTCATAATCCAGCAATAATGGCTGCAGACCTGCAAGCAAAGTACAGCAAGTTGGCAAAGGAGTATTTCAACGTAAATCACATTTTCACCAGTAACGTTAGTCTTCTATCTGCCGGTAGCTCATGCTAGCTAACCTAGCTCATGTTAGCGTCGTCACTGAGCGACCACCTCGCGTACACAATTAATGACATGTTGTGGACAGCCATATCGGTGACAATGTTTAGCTTTTAGTGCCAAATGATAAGAGTCTGAAGCGGAGTCTCAAAAGAGAATGTTGAATATTTAGTAGTAACTTTGATGCAGTAGCTTGTGTGTGTGGGGGACTGGGGGCGGCGCCGTTGTGCACAATGTGCAGGACGCGACTGAATTTATCGGCTACTGCCATCGGCACATTCGAGCTTATCGGCCGATAGGCCGATTGCAGTCAACAAGGCACTTATCGGCCGATAGCGATACCCGACCGATACATCGGTGCACCCCTAACGGTTACCTCACCGTACTCGTAACTACCTCATTGTACTCCTAACTAACTACCTACCTCACTGTACTCATAACTACCTACCTCACTGTACTCATAACTACCTACCTCACTACTCATAACTACCTACCTCACCATACTCATACCTCACCATACTCATAACTACCTACCTCACTGTACTCATAACTACCTACCTCAATGTACTCATAACTACCTACCTCACTACTCATACCTACCTACCTACCTCACTGTACTCATACCTACCTACCTCACTACTCACAACTACCTACCTCACTGTACTCATAACTACCTACCTCACTGTACTCATAACTACCTACCTCACTGTACTCATAACTAGAGCTGTGAATCTTCACTGGCCTCATGATTAGATTACGATTCAGCTGTCTACTATTCGATTCGATTCTACGATGCATCTCGATGCAGCTCAATAATATATTACATCCTCAATTTTATAATCTATATTACTGCACATGGCTAGTACTTTATCAATTAATACAAGCAGTCAGATAAATTAACTTTTATTTAGAAAGTTCTTAAATCAGAATGTCAAAATAAATGTCTTTACTAGTGTTGCATGATACAGATACTAGAAAGGTATCTCGATACCCAGCTGTTAAAAACGGTTCAATACTCTTTTTATTAGTATCCGTATCAATACTTTTAGACTAGCCTGATGCTGTATTTTCTATGAGTTGAGTGGATGCATGACCAGAGCACTAGTTACATATTTTTTTATAATAATCGATTGTTATTTTTTTTTGTCCATTTTTTTCTATTTTTCTCCCATCCCAATTTCGCTGTGTCAATTCTCCCCTCCCCTGTCTTGGAACGTTGCTCACATATGCCCCCCACTGGCCGGTTGTAGGGAGGATAGAAGCCTTGCATCACATGTCCCCTCCGATACATGTGGAGGCAGCCTGTCACATATTTTCACCTGCCAGCGCGGACTCTCATTGGCAAGGTGTAACATGTGGGAAGCTCACACTACTCCCGCCATTTCCTGTCTCTGCTGTGCAGGCGTCCCCAACCGACCTGCAGGAGTCGCTGTCCACAACGTCCACATTACCACCCATCGACTTCCACCCGCTAACTCTGCCAATTGAGTTAGTATGACGGCCGGCCCAAGCCGGAGGCAACGCCGACAGCCGGAGTCGAACCCGGTGTCTCTTGCGTTGGTGACGAGTGCAATGTCCACTGCGCCACCCAGCCGCCCTAATAATCGATTATGTTCTGTCACTGCATCGACGCTGAATCGTCCGCACCGCGATGTATCTTAGAATCGAGAAATGTCCACACCCTACTCCCTACCTCACTGTACTCATATTCATAACTACCTACCTCACTGTACTCATAACTACCTACCTCACTACTCATGACTACCTACCTCACTGTACTCATAAGTTCATAACTACCTACCTCACCATACTCATAACTACCTCCCTCACTGTACTCATAACTACTACTACCACACTGTATATTTTATTTACACTAACTACATCTGTATATATTCCATACCTAGTACCTACTCTTATTAATTAAACCACTGGCTAGTATGGGTTACTACATAGTGTATTCATACTCCACATGTTACAGTGCTATGCACTTTACTGTTACTTTGTACTGTACTGTGCGATGACAACATTGAATCTAATCTAATCATTTATTGTGGTACACTTTAAGGTAAAGCATTTTGACCTACCCCTCCCACACACACACACACACACACTGGGAGAGCGATTGCAGGGAAATCAAACCGTCAATTAGTGCACTGCTCTAGATAGAGAGAGAGAGGGAGGGGATAGGAGAAAGATGGAAGAAAGATAGAGAGAAGGAAACAGAGAGATAAGGGAGAGATGAAGGGAGGAATGAAACAAAATATTAATAGAGCCCTGATTTGGCAGAGAGGAGAGGATGGGAGAGAAGTGAAGAGAGAGAGAAAGTAGATTAATACATAATCTTTTCCGGCTTTGTCACTCGTTTCCTAGTTACGGGCTGACCTCTCGACAGTAAGACACACACACTCACTCTCTCTCTCTCACACACGCGCACACACGTGCCTGCACACACACACACACACACACACACACACACACACACACACACACACACACACACACACACACACACACACACACACAAATGCACAGTCACACAAGCTCACACTCACGCTCTGGTGAAAGTACTGGTATGCAAAGTCTGTTCCCCCAGGCTAACTCTCTTGCTCTCTCTCTTTTCTTTGTCCCTTTTTCACTCTCTACCCTCGCTCCTTTTTTTCTATCTGCACTGTGAATATCTCTAGAATAACAGTGATGTCATCAAGGATCTCAATGTTAGTCACGTCTGGCGTGCTCTTTTTACATTTCATTTAATTATATTTTATTTGCCCCGCCCACCAGCAGCTACTATAAATACTGGTGGCTGCCAGTGACATCATCATATCCAGGACAGAGGGCATTGAGTTGGCCCTGACGGGGCCATGATTGTAGGTTTACGGAGACTTGCACCGAAGCCGAGCGACCACAGATGGAATGGTGGGGTGCCTTTTTAAACCGAGAGGGAGGAGACCCCGCGGTGAGGAGCCCACGTCCGGTGCCCAGTCAATGCAGGTCACCCAGTCAGCCACAGCTGAAGCCACCGGGCCAGAGCTGATGACCGCGCCTGTCTGAGAGGTCGGGCCTCAACTACGTTTGGCTTGAGTCATGTAGCAAAGGGAAGCAGGCCTAGTGCCATATGGAAGGAATTCATATTTCTACTTAAACATATTGATATTGTAATAATCACTAAGGACTTCTTTATCAATATGGACACGCATATCACAGTGTCTGTGTAAAATCACATGCAATAATCCAAGTCAATTAGCATTGCTTTGATAATATAGGCTAAACTGACACCAAACCAAAACTCAGATTTTCCAACTATAATATTATAGTTGTATAATATTGTATAATATAATAATATTATTCCCTCAAACATTACATAACTATATTCCCTCAAACATTGCATATCTCATTGTGGGAGAATCTTTAGTTGCCATCATTCATTTTGTCAACAGAGTTGTTGTCATTATATGAGGATATATCATTATGATCATATTCTGTTGCAAGACGATACTCAATCATATTTAATTATGGCCTGGCCCTAGAAGGAAGAGTGCAAGGCGAGATGGCCACAACAAAACCTGTGTTTATCAAGTGAAATATACTCCATAATCTAATAATACGAAATACTTGATGCTGACTATAAATCAGCTTTGTCTTGCAGCAGGGTTGGATATTCGGTTCATAAAAGTTAGGCCTAAATACTAAATATGTAAGGGATAATGTATAGCTATACTCGGTCATTGTCGCAAAATAATTGACCGACACTGCGTTCTGGAACACCGAGGCGCCGCGCCGAGGTGTTCTAAACGCAGTGAAGGTCAATTATTTTGCGACAATGACCGAGTATAGCTATACATTATCCCGCTTATTACAGGGCTAACTTACTAACAATATACGTAATTCATTTTACACCATCGACGAGACGAGATCAAATGCAGACGCGGTTGTTCTGTTGCTCCTCTGGCGTCGGCAGGTGTGTGGGCTTGATTGCACCTGATGCAGTGCAGCTGTACATAATGGTAAAGCTTAGCCCCTTTCGTGACTGCGATCAAAATGCTTGATTGTGATTGGTCAATAGCGCTCCGTTGCCCCTAACAGCGGTTGTTACGAAGGATCAGATTAAACCGAGTATATATATTTATTTGTTGATATATATTGAATAGTATTTGTATATCGTTTGATATCCCTTGTATATTCCTTGTACATATACACGGAATATCCCTTTAGCCTACTATAGCCCATAATATCTCATTCTCCTATTGGACAAAGGACCAGGCGCCAGGGGACCAGCCCCCGGAGCCAAGTTCAAAGTTACCGACAAGACATGTCTGTACTAGCCCCGGCCCGGAATAAATATAGCGCAGGTGGATACAGAAGTTAGTTAACCTAGTTTGTTACCCACTAAGTGAAGCCTCACCCACGATACGACGCGTGGTGAAGTATGGCCTGTTTGGCCCCAGAATAGCATTGAGACCGCGTGCGAATTAATAACTGAATTGTCAGAGTTTGGCACTGTACCGTCGAGTGCGACGTATTTCTATTAAGTTAATAATAGTCTATTGTGTATGGTGCATCGTGCGGTTAGAGTTCTAAAGTGACCAGCATCTCCAACGCTTCCTCGTGTTAGCTAGATTCTTATCCAGGCTGGGCCGACCACATGGCGCTTTCATCCGAGGAGATCTAGGCGGGGACCGAATGGACATGTACACTGGATTACCTACCCGACGACTGCTTAGCCCTGTGCGGCTGGAATATATATTTGCTTTGGTACTGTGATTTGTGGAGCGGATAATCGCCGACGCCTGTGAGTGTTGGATTTACCCCCGAGAGGAGTCAAGGTCGAGTCGGCGCTCAGAGAGCCTGAGGCCGCCTAGCTTTCTTCACTGTGGAGCTACAGCCTACAAGAGAACCAAGCTGTATTCGTCTGCGGATCAAGAGTCTATTGCACTGTCTTCTGTACTCGAAGTCTCCCTAGATATCGTTGACCAGACGTTCTACTACCGACAGCTCTCCTACCCCCCCTGCCGGCTTACAACCGGGAGGACCCCTTCCAGTATATCCCGCTATATCATTAAGTGTACCATAGATATAATTCCCTAAGAGCCAGGTTGTATACTTGCCTCCTGCGTAACCAGAGAATGGACATTCAGTGTTGATTTGCCTACGAATACTCATTTGCCTTACAAGTGCAATCAAATGTAATATAAGTATCATATGTACCTTTTGCTCCATTAAATACTTGATTAATACCTTTGACTGGAACCGATTTCATTGTGGGAAGTGTTCATCATATTCATATATTGTGTACTGTATGGCCAGTAGTTAAAGTACATAAAGCGGTAGTGGTTTAATGATACCATACTTATCAATACAGTCAGGGAATTGTACCCCTCAGTTACAGCGGTCATTATTGCGCGTTGCCCCTAGCAGCGGTGGATTATCGAGAAATAATTGACCAATCACAATCAAGCATTTTGGCGAATTTTAAAACGCCATGTAATAAATCTGGATAATTTCTCCCATACTGAAATCCGATGTTGAACATGTCAGAAATCCAAGCAAAGCGACCTGCATTAGGAAAAGATTGATTATATCTAAACTTTCCAAAGTCAAAAGTTACTATACTTTTCCTTACTAAATGGACTGCATTTATATAGCGCTTCTATCCAAAGCACTTTACAACCTATGTCTCACATTCACTTGACGGCAGAGGCGACCATGCAAGGTGCCGACCTGCTCATCACAGGGCTCTACGCTAACCTTTTTCCCAAGGAGCACATGTGCTCCTAAATGAAAACATTTAGGAGCACACAAAGACATTTAGGAGCACCCAAAAATATTTAGGAGCACAGTGAAAATATTTCAAGTAACAGAGTTTATTTATTTTTTCAAAAATAAATGTATATTTGTACTGTGCGTGCATGTGTGTAAATTAGCTCTTGCTACAACCCTGCATGTTTACATTTTGTATTTTGTACTTGATGTTCATTAACATGTGCTGTCCCTATCAAATCAACTCACTTAACTTTAGCTTTTGCCCCTTTTATGCATACAATGCCTATGTTTTGGCTGTGTTGCTCTTCTAGAAAAATAATCCTTTCAGGGTTGCCTATTGAAATACTGTACACCTCCAGTACAGAAACATTGTTTATGAGTTTGCGTGTCAGGTAGACCATTGATTGACAGTTGAGTCTGCCAATTACGTCACAACGCTTGCACTCCGGCCGTCCGGCGCTGCAGCTGGACCCTATTGACCACCTCTGCTGTTGATAATGCTAGCCAAGTTAGCTGTACACACATACACAGTGGGCCAGTTACTTTGGTGTAGGGGTGTAACAATGCATCGATCCTAAGGGGAAAATTCAACTGCATCGATTTGAAAATGTTAGAATCGATTATCCCAATTTTAATGTGTACACAGTGTTATGTTGTTATCATGTCCGTTACAGTCAACGACATACGCTACTGCGTCAACGTTATGATTAACAAAGCAAGGCATTCGTTTTGTTGCATTAACGTTATATTACTATTGCTATCGCTAAATCTAGGTGTTCTAAAATCTATTGCTATTGGTAAGAGGTACTCAAAAATTGTTGCGCCCTCCAACCTAACAAGGCCACTGGCCATGACAACATCCCCTCCAAATTCCTCAGAGACTCAGCAGCCGCCATCACCCCAGTCATCACACACATAATAAACCTCTCTATAAAACAGGGATACGTCCCCAAGGACTTCAAAATTGCGAGAGTGACCCCTCTGCACAAAAAGGGCAGCAAATTAGACCCGGGCAACTACCGCCCTGTTTCTATTCTTACCTCCACCTCGAAAGTCATGGAGAAAATAGTCTACGAACAGGTCGAAAAGTACCTGGTGGAAAAAAATCTAATCTACGAATTCCAATCTGGCTTCAGAACGTCCCACTCCACTGACACATGCCTCCTCTATTTGAACGACCACATCAAACAAGAGGTGGACGTGGGCAAATACTGCGGCATGGTCATGCTGGACCTACAAAAGGCCTAGCTTGTCACTCCATTCTGATTGAGGATTTTTATTTAGGATTTCACCCTAAATATTGATGGTACCATTGTCACCCCCTCCACTCACGTCCGTAACCTTGGCATCATCCTGGACTCCACCCTTTCTTTCCTCCCCCATGTGAACCACATAACCAAATCAGCCTTCTATCACCTCCGGAACATTGCTCGTCTTCGCCCCTCCCTATCACTCTCCGCTGCTGAAACACTGGTTCATGCATTCATATCATCAAGACTAGATTACTGCAACAGCATCCTCTACGGCTCACCAAACACTATTCTCAATAAACTCCAATATGTCCAAAACTCTGCTGCCCGCATGCTCACCTCCACCCATCGCTCTGATCACATCACCCCTGTCCTCCACGACCTCCACTGGCTTCCAATCAAATACAGGATACATTTTAAAATACTACTCATCACATTTAAAGCCCTCAACAACCTTGCCCCTCCCTACCTGTCCGACCTCCTCCACCGTCACACGCCCCCCCGTCGCCTTAGGTCTGCAGATGCCAACCTCCTAACACCTCCCACGACCAAGCTCCGGACCTGGGGCGACAGGGCCTTTGCTGCTGCTGCCCCCTCCCTCTGGAATGCCTTCCCCAGCCATATCCGTGATGCAAACACCCTGACATCTTTTAAATCAGCCCTCAAAACTCACCTTTTCAATCTTGCTTTTGACCTCTAATTCTGTCTGTTTTATTTTATTTTATTTTGTCATGTATTATTTTGTTCTGTTTTGTTCTGTTTTTTGTTTTGCCATAGTTTGTCTCTCCTGCCCATGTAAAGCGTCTTTGAGCACCTGGAAAAGCGCTATATAAAATAGATGTATTATTATTATTATTATTATTATTATTGACAAGCTAAAAGCAATTGGTTTTGATAGTTTATCAGTGAGCTGGATGCAATCCTACCTGGAGGGGAGAGAACAGATGGTAGAGGTAAACGGTACTCTATCCCCCCCCCCTCACAGTGAGCTGTGGTGTTCCACAAGGAAGCATACTAGGACCGCTACTGTTCCTAATTTATGCAAATGACATGTCGTCAGCCTGTGACTGCAACTTGTTCCTGTTTGTGGACGACTCAGCCCTGCTGGTCTCTGACAAGAACAAGTTGCAGGTTGAAAAAACCCTCAGCTCGGAACTAGGCAAAATCTGCATATGGCTCGCTGATAACAAACTATCATTACACATGGGCAAAACAGAGTCCATTCTCTTCGGTTCAAATAACAAACTCAGCAAGACCGACGGCTTCTCAGTTACAGTGGGTGACAATATTGTCACAAGGAAAGACGAAATAACCTACCTGGGTTCCATCCTAGAGGCAAATCTTTCCTGTGACAAAATGGCATCCAATGTAATAAAAAAAGTCAACCAACGAACTAGATTCTTGTACCGGATCTCCTCTCTGGTAAACAAGAATACCCTGAAGACTCTGGCAGGAGCACTCATTCAAGGGTACTACGACTATGCTTGCACCGGTACCAAAGCACCTCAAAGGCGCTAAAAACAAGATTACAAACATCACAAAACAAACTGGTCAGACTACTACTTGACCTTACCCCCAGAACCCACCTCACCCCTGCCCACTTTGACAACCTAGGATGGCTTAGAGTAGACGACAGAGTACAGCAACTTGCAATGGGCCTGGTCTACAAGATACACTATACGACTAAGGTACCCAATCATGTACATGTCGAAATACTTCCCAAAGGTCAGTGAATACCACAACCACTACACCAGAGGAAGCTCAACAAATCATGTTAAAAACAGATTCGGCTCAAACAAGGGACTAAACACGTTTAGCAATTATGCCACATCAATGTGGAACGCCCTACCCAAAGCTGTAAAGGAATGTGAATCCCTACCCACATTCAAAACCGTTCTTAAAGAGCACCTACGGGAGGCTGCAATTCGAAACTGGCCACCGTAAATGCCCAAACCCCCTATTAACTATTTCTCTCCCACCCACCCACCCCCTCCTAATGTACAGTCCCCTCCCCATCATATGTATATGCTCTGTCAGGATCTATGGGTAACAGTGCTGTATATTTGAATACCGTTTATGTCACAAATGTATCGGTACTAAATACCTGTATGTCCCTATGCCATAAATGTCATGTATGTTGTGTATGTCATAAATGTCTATGAATTGAAAATGGGGGACCCTGATGTAAACAAGACAAACGTCTTTCTCTGGTCTGCATCCCCTTAACAATTGTGTGTATTGAGCCGTACTGTATTGTACCCATTCTGCAATCTGTTAAATAAAGTTTTCATTCATTCATTCATTCAGTTTTCATTCATTCATTCAATAAGTGTGTTGGAAAACACTCTCATATCGCAATCAGAGCCCTGATCACAATGGCCGACTTGCAGGAAGTAAACAAGCCAAATCAGAGCTTCCGATTGATCATTAGCTTTATTTCCCATGAAACCAGTCATGTCACTCTACTGTGATTGGACCGTTGGCTTGAGTGCAATGTGGGACTTGTAGTTTTTTAACGATTCTCAGCGGAGAAATAAAAAGAACGACTGGGGCTGTAATCTGCACTCGCACGCCGTGCGAGTAATTGATTTTTCAGGTTCGCACACACATATTTTTAGGGGCATATGTGAGCAATATGGTCGCACTGTAGAACCCTGCATCAGGAGCAGTTAGGGGTTAAGTGTCTTTGCTCAAGGATTGATTGATTGATTGAAAAGTTTATTAACAGATTGCAGAATGGGTACAGTACAGTACAGCTCAATACATACAATTGTTAAGAGGATGCAGACCTGAGAAAGACTTTCGTCTTGTTTCCATCAGGGTCCCCCATTTTCAATTCATCATATGACACACACGACATACAGATAGACAGTACTGCTACATCTATACATTTATGACATACCAGATTTTCAAATACAGTACTGTTTGTGATACTAAAAAAAATCCAGAAAAAGAGTGTATATACATTTGACATAGAAACTGTGCATTGGGGGAGGTTGGGTAGGTGGGTTGGGGCTGTACATTGGAGGTGGGGGGGGGGGCACTGTACATTGGAATACTGACATACATTTGACATAGAAACTGTACATTGGAGGAGGTTGGGTAGGTGGGGTGGGGTTGGGTGGGGCTGTACATTGGAATACTGACAAAGCCATGCTTGGTCTTTATTGTACAACTGGGTTAGGACATTTGTAGGGGCCAGTTTTGAATTGCAGTCTCCCGTAGGTGTTCTTTGAGAGTGTTTTTGAAGGTGGGTAGTGATTCACATTCCTTTACAGCTTTGGGTAGGGCGTTCCACATTGTTGTGGCATAATTGCGAAACGTGTTTAGTCCCTTGTTTGAGCCGAATCTGGGTTTTACATGATTTGTGGAGCTCCCTCTGGTGTTGTGATCGTGGTATTCACTGACCTTTGGGAAGTATTTTGACATGTACATGGGTACCTTGGTCGTGTAGTGTATCTTGTAGACCAGGCCCATTGCAAGTTGCTGTACTCTGTCGTCTACTCTAAGCCATCCTAGGTTGGCAAAGTGTGCAGGGGTGAGGTGGGTTCTAGGAGTCAGGTCAAGCAGTAGTCTGACTAGTTTGTTTTGAGATGTTTGTAATTTGGTTTTTAGTGCCTTTGAGGTGCTTTGGTACCATGAGGTGCAAGCATAGTTGTAGTACCCTTGAATGAGTGCTCCTGCCAGAGTCTTCAGGGTATTCTTGTTTACCAGGGAGGAGATCCGGTACAAGAATCGAGTTCGTTGATTGACTTTTTTTATTACATTGGATGCCATTTTGTCACAGGAAAGATTAGCCTCTAGGATGGAACCCAGGTAGGTAATTTCATCTTTCCTTGTGACAATATTGTCACCCACTGTAACTGAGAAGCCGTCGGTTTTGCTGAGTTTGTTATTTGAACCGAAGAGAATGGACTCTGTTTTGCCCATGTGTAATGATAGTTTGTTGTCGGCGAGCCATATGCAGATTTTGCCTAGTTCCGAGCTGAGGGTTTTTTCAACCTGTAACTTGTTCTTGTCAGAGACCAGCAGGGCTGAGTCGTCCGCAAACAGGAACAAGTTGCAGTCACAAGCTGACGACATGTCATTTGCATAAATTAGGAACAGTAGTGGTCCTACTAGTATGCTTCCTTGTGGAACACCACAGTTCACTGTGAGGGGGGGGGGGTAGGGTACCGTTTACCTCCACCATCTGTTCTCTCCCCTCCAGGTAGGACTGTATCCAGCTCACTGATAAACTATCAAAACCAATTGCTTTTAGCTTGTCAATCAGAATGGAGTGATTGACAGTGTCGAAGGCCTTTTGTAGGTCTAGCATGACCATGCCGCAGTATTTGCCCACGTCCACCTCTTGTTTGATGTGGTCGTTCAAATAGAGAAGGCATGTGTCTGTGGAGTGGGATGTTCTGAAGCCAGATTGGAATTCGTAGATTAGATTTTTATCCGTAAGGTACTTTTCGACCTGTTCGTAGACTATTTTCTCTACAGCAAGAATTCTGGGTCTCAACGAATCCAAAATGTCAATGTGGTTAGAAGTGGTGGAGAGAATAAAAGCTAGCTTATAATGGTAGTGTCTGGTTAGGAGTGAGGGATAATGGAGGTACTATCCAAGGAGGGGTCCGGGAGGGGGGGTTCGAGCTGGAGCATATGTGTGTAGGGTTTTAGAAAATGGGTATTAGGGGTATATCCTGTATAAGGCATTTGTATAATTGGTAATTTCGTTGGATATACACTGTATACGGTAAAATATTATTATAGACTTTTTTTTGTTTTCTGTTTCTGTACTTGCATGTCATTTCAGCCACCTTGACTGTTAGTTTCATTATGCATTGTGTGTTGAGTACTGACTTTTAATAATTTTTGTTTTGCAATAATAAAAAAAAAAAAAAAAAAAAAGTACTTTTCGATCTGTTCGTATACTATTTTTTCCATGACTTTCGAGATGGATGTAAGGATAGAAACAGGGCGGTAGTTGCCTGGGTCTAATTTGCTGCCCTTTTTGTGCAGGGGTGTTACTCTCGCTATTTTGAAGTCCTTGGGGACGTGTCCCTGTTTTATGGAGAGGTTTATTATGTGTGTGATGACTGGGGTGATGGCGGCTGCTGAGTCTCTGAGGAATTTGGAGGGGATGTTGTCATGGCCAGTGGCCTTGTTCGGTTGGAGGGCGCTCAGTTTATTGAGTACCTCATCTGTAGTTACCATTTCCAGTTTGAAATCGTCTTTGTGGACGCCTAGGTTCTTGTAGTATGCTACTATGGAACTGGGAACCTTCCGATTACCAGACGACCACTCTACCTCCCGAGCCACTGTCGCCTCATACTGAAAGTATGTTTTTAGTATATAAAGTGTGTTGAAAGTATTTCTACCCATATGTATTTTTCTGAGAGTATACTCGCAATGTACCTTTGGTACTTTTTATGTGCTTTCATTCATTTACTAATTCAAAGCACATGTTTGTTGTGATAGTCATTATGCTGCAAGTGTAATCTAAGTACACTTAAAATGAGATGTTTACCAGACTTAGTTGTACTTAATTAATTGTACTATTTTGCTAAAATAGTGAATAATAAAAAATAAAAAATTTCAATATATACTTTTTTTTTTAACTTTGGGTTTTATGGTCATACTTTTTTTGTTTTGGTCTGATGTATGGGAGTTTAGTGGGTATAGCTGGTATGCTATTGCTGGCTACACCTCAGACTCAACAACGAGAGGTCTGGAGAAGTTCACAGTATAATAAGTTACTAAACTCCAACTCACACAAAAAATATAAACTAATCGGAGGACCAAGTGGAAGTGGGGCTCTTTCACCAAGAGGTCGCTGTTTGACGGCATTACAGATTTGACCTTTAAGTCTACATTGTTTAGATTGTACTCTTGTGTCAGATGCTACTTAAAGTCTAGTACTCGGGTCACTATGAATGAGATGGGAGCTAGCAATATCCTTCCAGGTCACTATGAATGAGATGGGAGCTAGCAATATATCATTTCAGGTCACTATGAATGAGATGGGAGCTAGCAATATATCATTTCAGGTCACTATGAATGAGATGGGAGCTAGCAATATATAATTTCAGGTCACTATGAATGAGATGGGAGCTAGCCATATCCTTCCAGATCACTATGAATGAGATAGGAGCTAGCCATCTCCTTCCAGATCACTATGAATGAGATGGGAGCTAGCCATCTCCTTCCAGATCACTATGAATGAGATGGGAGCTAGCCATCTCCTTCCAGATCACTATGAATGAGATGGGAGCTAGCCATATCCTTCCAGATCACTATGAATGAGATGGGAGCTAGCCATCTCCTTCCAGATCACTATGAATGAGATGGGAGCTAGCCATCTCCTTCCAGATCACTATGAATGAGATGGGAGCTAGCCATCTCCTTCCAGATCACTATGAATGAGATGGGAGCTAGCCATATCCTTCCAGATCACGATGAATGAGATGGGAGCTAGCCATCTCCTTCCAGATCACTATGAATGAGATGGGAGCTAGCCATCTCCTTCCAGATCACTATGAATGAGATGGGAGCTAGCCATATCCTTCCAGATCACTATGAATGAGATGGGAGCTAGCCATATCCTTCCAGATCACTATGAATGAGATGGGAGCTAGCCATATCCTTCCAGATCACTATGAATGAGATGGGAGCTAGCCATATCCTTCCAGATCACTATGAATGAGATGGGAGCTAGCCATATCCTTCCAGATCACTATGAATGAGATGGGAGCTAGCCATATCCTTCCAGATCACGATGAATGAGATGGGTTGCTAGCCATCGATCCTACATTGGCGTTTGGGAAACTTGATATAGACGGAGACGTCATCATCCTCCTCTATCTCATCCAGAAGAGTGAAGCCCATTGATCTGTGTGTAGCTGGGGTGACCTTGTTAGCTTTACGAGGTCAAACTAAACGGTCTTTAGTAATATGATACAGGCCAAAGGGGGGTGGTGGTGGGGGGGGGGTGCTAAGAGCTTAATATGATAATGGATGTAGCACAGAGCCGCACGTGGTCCTGTCATGGGATGTGTTGTCGCACACTCATAAAATTACATAGAATGGGGCATTAAAATCACAGGACGAGATGACCACGTACGACGGATTAAAAAAATTAAAATTAAAAAGCCCTAGAGAATAAAAGATCGACTGAATGATGGTTGTCAGCAGTTTCAGATGACATGAGGCCTCGGTGGTTTATGTTCTATCCCCCTAGCTCTGTGTGTGTGGTGCTATGCTTGTGAGGACTGGTTGAGTTCTGGACATAAGAAGTGAGGGCTTTTGGGGGGAAGTGAGGACATTCTGGCCAGTCCTCACTTTAAACCATTTTAAGGTTAGGGCTTAAAGGACCATACCAGTATAATCTTTTTACTTCTCACCATTGCCAGAGATTGTCCCCGTCTTTAAGTCTTGAAAGTTGCTAGGCCTAGGTAATTCACCTTTGTGACAATCATGGCACTGTTTTACTTTACTACAAGCCCTGTGTGTCGAACTTCCGCATTCAGTTGGGTGCTCTTGTTATTAACTCATGGGCGATGCGTACATCTGAATGGCTTGTTGTAGAGTAATACAGTAACGTTCGCGAACATAAAGGAGTGGTTGTGGGTTTTCAGAGGGGTGAATTATCTACGCCTTAGTAGCAACTTTCAAGTTTCATGGAGTATATTTCAACATCAATGGCTGTGTGAAAGGTCGACTGAGATCTACCAAAACATACACTTATGCAACTAGATTAGTTAAAGACAGGGACAATCTCTGGTAATGGTGAAGTAAAAATTATACTGGTATGGTCCTTTAAAAGAACACGCCAACATTTTGGGAAATTAGCTTATCGTCTTCTCCAGAGAGAGACAAGAAGATCGATACCAGTTTCCTCTCTGTGCATTCAGTAGAAGGCTATCTGGCTGCACGTTAGCCTAGCTTAGCACAATGAATGGACACCTACTAGGCATTGTCCAACTAACACCTCTCCCGAAGGCTAACCGGCCATGTCCGCTTCCATTCATTGTGCTAAGCTAGGCTAACATGCAGCCGAATAGCTTTCTACTGAAGGCACAGAGAGGAAACTGGTATCTATCTTCTTGTCTCTCTCTCTGGAGAAGACTGTAAGCTAATTTCCAAAAATGTTGGCATGTTCCTTTAAGCTTAAGGTAATGGATAAGGCTAGGCATCCCATGTAGTGGTAAGGGTTAAGGTTAGTGTAGGAGGCTAGAGAATGAATGTAATCAATAGTCCCCACAAGTAAGTGTGTGTGTTGGGTCAGTGACGGAGGCCTAAAATAAACAGCCATGCCGTAAAAGCAGGGCGGGTCCCCAGTCCAAGCCCTCAATGGGCATCTGTGCTCCCAGTCTGCCCACTGAAAGAAGGCATTCTCTGTCACATACACACCAAGCAGTCACTCGACAGCCACGAGCATGCTCACCGACTCACTTGAGAGAAAAGCTGTTGGCCTAAATCTTTCTTTTGGCCTATCCCTCTCTCGGTCTGTCTGTCTCCCCCTCATTCTCTCTGTGTCTCTGACTTTCTATCTCTGTGTTTCTCTCTCTGTCTCCCTGTCTCCCTGTCTCTCTCTGTCTCTGTCTCTGTCTCTCTCTCTGTCTCTGTCTCTGTCTCTGTCTCTGTCTCTGTCTCTGTCTCTCTCTCTGTCTCTCTCTCTGTCTCTGTCTCTCTCTGTCTCTCTCTCTGTCTCTGTCTCTGTCTCTCTCTCTCTCTGACCAGAAACACCATACATACAGACAGGTGGGGTTCTTCTTACAGGCGGCACTTCACTGAAAAACAAAGCTGATGCATTCTTCACACCTTCTTCTTATACATGTCCCAAAGCTGTAAAAAGAGTAGTGTTGAGAGCCAAGAGGCTTTCATTCTGCATCCCGTCAACTCATCAGAGGATACTCCAGTTGGGTTTCAGTTTCCTCCAATGACATCACTGGATGAGAAATTAACCCCCACTCACACACCAGAGTCCCAGGCTCTGTTCTGCATGATGACCTCACTTTGTGGATTCCAGAGAAGTAGCTTCCTGCTCGTTCTGGCTGATTCCCATTCTGACACGCAGACACAAGCTCTCTCTCTTCCTCTCTCCCTTTTCCTGTTCTTGCTCTCTGCCTCCTGCAGTACCTGTCATCCACCCATCCATCATCTCTGTCTGTCTTGTCTCTCTCTCTCACTCTCACTCTCACTCTCTCACACTCTCTCTCAGAGCTTAATTTGTGCCGGTACTTACTTACCTATTTGATTGGATCTGGCACCTCCACTTGTCATTATGTAAAACTAGCATGCAACATGTGGGCCCTCTTGAGGACGATTTTCCCACCGGCACTTTTATGAAATCTGGACATGCACTACACAAGACTTCAGGCTATGGACCCAGCATGTCTTTTCAGCCATACCAATTTCTTTGGAAATACTACTTCTGGACTACTAACTACTACAGAAAAACTTTATTGTATCAGAAACTTCAGAATGTCATCTTTCAAAAGAGACCAGGCTCATACGTGCAGTGCTATAAGTATAAAGTATAGTATTTTGGTTTGAAAAAAAAGTATGCAGTCCTCAAAAACGAGCCACTTTTGGGGGCGATTGTTAACACATTGAGTGCCACGCCCCTTCCGGTAAGTGACCCCTTCCTTGCCGTCCATTAACCCCATGTAAATGTAGTTTGTAGAGCTAAACCTATATTTTATACTAGTATAGCTATGGGTCTAATAACGCCGTAGAGTCTCAGTGACTTGCTTCTGGTCAAAACATATTATTTTTTCATCCATACATTTCCGTTTATACCGTTTTGAATGTGAATATAGTTTGGGTGCTTCTGAGTCATTCCAGGGAAAATACGTGTAAACTGCGGTTTTGTGTAATTCAATAAACACGTTGTCATTTTTCGCCTGATTATCGGATCTTCCTGAAATTAACGCTAGATCATAATTATTATCCTTCCTCGTGCACGCATTCAATGTTGTTTAGACCGGCGTACCGCCCCCCCCCCCCCAACGGCAAACGGCAACCCAACGGCAAACAGCCACACATACAAACAGAGACAGCGTCGATCGGGGAAAAAATAAATATCAGATCAACGCAAGCTTTCATATATAATGTCCTTACCTGGTCTCTGATGTAATAAAAAAAAATCCAAATATCTGATCACCATTCCAGTTATCCACAGCGATCCTGTCTCCGACGTTGTTGGGCATTGCACTTCAACAGGGGGGGCGGGGTCAGTAGTCAACCATCCCTACAAGCGTGTGTTTTGGACCTGCCCCCACGCCGCAGCTCGGTAGAGAAAATAAACGAACCCGTTTCTAACTGGGTGCTATAATGGCTGAAGGCGTTAGAGGGCGGTATAAGACCGTCAGCCAGCTCAGACACATTCAGTACAGCATGCACAAGGTGCCCCGCTGAATTATGAATGGCAATAACGAATAAAATAAATACCGTGAGAAAAACGTAGATCTACGTTTCCGGCAACCAAAATGTTAAGAGGTTAATGTTAGGTGTTTCTGTAAGTCACTTTTACTTCCCCTTAACTCTTTGAGCGCCACTAGCTTTCCCCATCTGCACTGGCTAGCGCCAGCTTTTCTTGACCATTTTCACGATATTTCATGATCTTTGTGGAGCTATTGTATATTCTATATTATAGCTATGGAGACAATAGTATGGCTCATTTGACAGACATTATTTCTAGTCCAACATGTAAAAAAAGTTTGTTTCTACACTGTAGTTTATTACACGCTAAACATCGCCCATTTCCAAAATAATCCAGTATTTTTCCATAGATCGCGAGATAAGACGCGTTAATTGGCAGTGTTAGAGGGTGGGAAAGCCGGTGGGTGGGGATTGGACGTTGTAGACAGCGACTCCTACAGGTTGGTTGGGTGACACCGATGCGGCAGAAACAGGAAGTATCGGGGGCGTGTCCATGCTTTCTACAACGGAGTTCGGCGATTTGCGAATCTGATTGGCCACTTGCCCATTTCCGCGTCGAACAGCCTGCAAAGCACCTGGCGTTCTATCGCCATGCTCTAAGACAAACTCTAACCTTAACCAACTTCGAAAGAGCGCCTAAGCTTAACCAGTGTAGACACTTGCGGTCCCACGATTGGGCGTACATGTCACATGACCAGAAATGAATCGCCGAACTCCGTTGTAGAAAGCATACAAGCATCGGGGGCAGCGTGAGCCTCCCACGCGTTACTCCTCGCCACAGAGTTCGAGCTGCTGTGGTGAAAAGATGCGACAGGCTGCCTCCTCGTGTACCGGATGGGACACGTGATGCAAGGCTTCTATCCTCACTACAGCCGACCAGTGGGAGGCATAGTCTAGCAACGTTCAAGACAGGGGAGAGAAGAATTGGAAATACGAAATTGGGATGGGAGAAAAATAGAAAATGGGGAGAAAAAGTAGATAAAAAAAAAAAATTATATACCTTACCTTAGCCAGAAGGTACTCTCCCTCAGAGCGAGTCTTGACAAAGGGATCAGTAGAGACACTGTCTGAACTGGACTATCAGAGTTGAAAAGGTAGGCAATACTGCCACCTGGTGAGATTCGGCATTGCAATTCCAACGTAGGCAAATGAGCCAGGGACACCTAGAGTGATCCGGCTGACCGTTTAGAACTGGGATCAAAGGAAAAAGATCAAAGGATCTAAAAACGAGATATTATGTTTTTGGCGTTCAAGCGTTGGCGGTGAAACACGAGATATTGGCCATCAAAGAGTTAAACTTACTCATAAATCGCTTGTCTAAGTAGGCATAACATAGTAGACTATTTTGGCTCTAATCTAAATTAGATTAAAATATTTGAAACGTTCTTGAGGAAATCAGAGTGACACTTTCCCTGAATGCAGTGTTTGCCTACTGCAGACTGCTTGAAGTTGCTTACTTCATAGAACTTGCGCTGCCCTTCAATATGCCATAAGCCTTTACCGTCCCACACCGAAACAAATGAGGCACTCATCATTTTCCTAGGGGCAAGAGAGTGAAGTAAATACACCTTTGCCTACAAAAAAGCAGTACGAGTAAAAGCCTACCAGTTTGCATTCAATGTCTCTTTAAACCAAGAGAAGGAAAGTATAATTTAAGAGGGTTATGTATTATTAAAAAAGTAAGAACTAATGTAAAAGCTAGATGTGTTCAATTTTGGGAGTTAAACTATGGAATAGCCTTAGTGACGGGTTGAAGTTGTGTACTTCTCAGGGGAGATTTAAAAAAGCCTTAATTTTTTTTATAATTCACAAGTGCAGTTTTGAGTAAAACATAAAAAAAAGTTTTATATATTTTGCAGCTTATTTAAAGTATTTCTCTTTATATTAAAAATATATTTAGTTTTTAAGAATTGTAAAGGATAGGCAAAAATAAGCATGTGCTTCAGCCCATTCCTTTTTTTGGTCATTAAGTTTGGATTTTGTGTGTGAGCTCACTTTGAATATGTACATTTGTGATTTTCTTTCTTTTTGTAAGTCCACACAAGTGTGTTTATGATTTGTTGTAAACAAAGGCCGAAAATAAACGATTCATTCATTCATAATCGTCTCGGTAGTCATAATCAAATCAAATGTTCATGTCATCCCTCCCTCGTCCCTTCCTTGACCTGGATTGGTAGCGGTGACCTCTCTAGCCCACTAACTTGACCCTGCAGGCTCCTATCTACACAGGCCTGCTCCAGCCAGCGGAGGGAAGATTAGCTAGAAAAAAGAAAAAAAAGCTCTGCGTAGATGACTGAAATTCTTCTGTCTGGGAACAATGCAGGGAGTGCTCCTGAGTGACTGACGGCTATTTTCCAATCTGGACTGGGGGTCATCTCTTTGCCTCATACCCAGCAGGACCTGTGGGAATATTATATATAGGTTACATATATCTGGAATCAGTGGGGGAAATTGGGCTACTTTTAAAGGGGGCGTATTATGGGTTTCGCAGCTTTGCCTAGTCGTTGTATGAATCCGTCAGTCTGAAATGTTATTTAGACGCTGGGGGAAAAAAGAACATAAATTATGTACTCCTTAAAGTTTGGCCAGGGTTTGAAGTCTTCAGATTAACAAGCCTATACCAGCTGTTGAAAATGTTGCCCTTGGTCATGTCACAAGGGGACAGAAGCAATGAATTAGCTTTGATGAATCAATTGGCTGTGCTTTTAGGAGCCAGGAAGGAAATAATTAATTTAAATGTTGGTGTGTATGTTGCTACGCCCACCATAAACAGCATGGCCAAAACAAGGGGAGAAAGTGAGTGAAATGAGTAGGTCATTAAAAAGTGATTTAGACTACCGTAGTTTCTATGAAAAAAAAAAATAACGAAACAAACATGCTCCACAGATTCAAGGAAGTTGTATCAAGTTGTTGAAAATATACCTAATAATCCCCTTGTACTTTTTACTTGTTAATATGCTTGTTACACATGCAGCGTTACTTGAACTGAAAGTAACTAATGTTAGTAACATACTGTTAACTGTGAAGTAATGTGCAGAGTACCTTTGTGTTGCACATCCAAGAAACAACCGCGAAACAGCCTATGGCTCGTGCTCCTGCTGTTGGTTTCTGAGGTTCTAAGATTGAACCATTAGAAATGGTCTTAAGAGGTTTTACAGGGGAAATGTTGTCCTAATGTCCCCACTGGCTGAATGGAATGTCCTCCAGGAAGGGTCTTAATAGTTGACATGTCTGAAATCCTTCAGTACCTACACAATCAGACACAAGCTACTAACCCTACTACCATCAGTTCTACACAATCAGACACAAGCTACTAACCCTACTACCCTCAGTACCTACACAATCAGACAGAAGCTACTAACCCTACTACACCTCAGTACCTACATAATCAGACACAACAGCTACTAACCCTACTACACCTCAGTACCTACATAATCAGACGGAAGCTACTAACCCTACTACCCCTCAGTACCTACACAATCAGACACAACAGCTACTAACCCTACTACCCCTCAGTACCTAGTCCTACACAATCATACAGAAGCTGCTAACCCTACTACCCCTCAGTACCTAGTCCTACACAATCATACAGAAGCTACTAACCCTACTACCCCTCAGTACCTACACAAGCTACTAACCCTACTACCCCTCAGTACCTACCTACACAATCAGACAGAAGCTACTAACCCTACTAGTACCCCTCAGTACCTACACACTCAGACAGAAGCTACTAACCCTACTACCCCTCAGTACTACCTACACAATCAGACATAAGCTACTAACCCTACTACCCCTCAGTACTACCTACACAATCAGACAGAAGCTACTAACCCTACTACCCCTCAGTACCTACACAATCAGACAGAAGCTACTAACCCTACTACCCTCAGTACCTACCTACACAATCAGACAGAAGCTACTAACCCTACTACCCCTCAGTACTACCTACACAATCAGACGGAAGCTACTAACCCTACTACCCCTCAGTACTACCTACACAATCAGACAGAAGCTACTAACCCTACTACTCTCAGTACCTACACACTCAGACAGAAGCTACTAACCCTACTACCCACACTCTATGCTTTTAGAACCTACATGCTGTTCACCCAGTAGGTCAAACATCAGTTCCTACTGTGCAGTAGAGAAGTTGTGTTTTTGTCTCGCCCCATGTCATGGAAATAAAGATCACATTGCATGTTAATTATTGTCAACAAACGGTAGCAATATATAGCATCTAAATTGGTTGGGCGTTTGTGGCAAACAGACACAAGTAAACAGTTCATCTACTTACACTTGAAAGGCGCATTGTTGGCATGGTGGGTTAAATTGGCCTCTGCAACCGATGGTGGGTGTGTATCGTAGTTATTATAGTGTTTTAGTGGAGACCACCTACAGTGGACCAAGACCAGAGCTTATCAAGTCCCATTCAAGACCAGGTCAAAACCAAGACCAGAGCTTATCAAGTCCCATTCAAGACCAGGTCAAAACCAAGACCAGAGCTTATCAAGTCCCATTCAAGACCAGAGCTTATCAAGACCCAACCAGAGCTTATCGAGTCTCATTCAGAACCAGGTCAAGAACAAGATCAGTCTTCAGTACTTGTTGCTGGTCAACAAAATGGTCATTCATCATGTAGGCTTTACTGCTCCCCTAAAACAAATGTAAGGCAATTATAAAGTAGGGCTGCCTGATTTGGTGAAAGAGTGTGTTTGCGATTATTGTGGACAATATTGTGATATGGAATAAATTAGTCTACTTGCTTGGTTATCAAGGAAAATGCAGAGATTACTAGTGATGCACCGATGTGAAAATTGTGGCAGATAACCGATATTAATATTGCTGTTCTGGCCGATACCGATATTTACCGATGTCGATATCTCTGTAGCCTATAGAAAACACTTTTTTATGATAATCAAAAAGAGCTATTTTCCAAAAAAATATTTCTTTACTTTTGTAACTTATTTTCAGGAATGACTGATATTTTGAAACTATTTAATTTGAGCCAAAACATGTAAAAAAAAAAAGACAGATACCGATGTGTAAAAAAACTGCCATATCGGCCGATATTATATCGGCGGCCGATATATCGTGCATCACTAGATATTACTGATAGTTTTGAAATGTTTATTTCTCAACACACTTAACCACACAGGAGTGTTTACACTCCTGAATCACATGCGCCACAGAGAGAATATTACCATGACCAGACACCCCCAAATGTCTTATTTCATAATGCAAAGTTTCCAAACCAAGTTGTAAACGGTCTTTCCCAGCGAAACACTAGTTTACACAGTTCAAGCTACGCACACTTTGGTTGCTAACATTCGATAGCAGTGTTGATGAGAGGGAGCCATCTGCCAACAAAGATGTTGTTTCAACAAATGTATTCACAGAATAGATTACCATTCAAACGTTATTGAAGACTCCTGTAGGCTCCTAGTAAGCACGTACTACTTATGTCTAACATTTCCTAAAAATGGTTTGCTACGATATGTGCACAAATATAATGCGCATAATATGGCTCTTTAACGGCTCAGATCTTTTATTAAATCGCAGCCTTTTATGCAGTGATATAATTGCACAGGCTGACATCGCAATTGCGATTAGATTAATCATGCTACAATTTACATTACAGTCAGGGCTGTATGCTAAGCTTTTTCACTAGGGGCTTTTTTTAAATAACAATTTGACCATTATAGTGCAAAAAAATATGTTCCTCCTGCCTCATTACTGTGGTCCTTTTATTTAACATTTAAGTGCTTTTGTTTTCAGGTTTGTATCTTTTATAATGAACCAACTGAAGTATTACCACAGCTGCAAACATTTCTTCTTTCATTGATAACAGTGTATTAACAGTGTTCATTAGGGATGGGTCGATTCGATACTGCTTAACGGTTCGGTACTTTATTGATACTCTTATCGGTTCTTTTGATTTTTTTACAAGCACTTTTTTGTTATTATTAAGAACATAATCGACATTGCTTTATTATTCTTTTATATAACTATATTACTGCACATGGCTACTTTTTGATCAATTAATACAAGCAGTCAGATAAATTAACTATTTTGGGACTTTCTATTTTATTTAGAAAGTTCTTAAATCAGAATGTCCCACCCAATACCCAGCTGTTAAAAACGGTTCAATACTCCATTTTATTAGTAGAGATACTTTTAGAACAATAGCCTGATGCTGTATTTTCCATGAGTTGAGTGGACGCATGACCGGAGCAGTGTGTGTGTGTGTGAGAGTGCACGCTTTGCGTAGTGGGTGTGTCAACAGTGTCAGCTGAACTCGCACCAAACAAGGCATAGGGAAATAGTCAGACATCCAAGAATTATTTCATAATACAAAGTTTCTGAATGGATATTTGGATTAAACCAAGTTTTATGCAGTGATGAACGGTCTTTCCCTGCGGAACACAAGTTACTTAACGTTACACGGGTCGTGCTATGCATGCTTAGCTTGCTAACAATAGCAGTGTAACTTAATGTTACACATGTCGCGCTATGCATGCTTTTTTCGAACGTTTCGTTCTCTTCGCTATGATGAGCTCTGCTCTGTTTCAGCACGGACAGCACTGCTCAAGTACCCGTATGTGTGAGTGTCAGTCACGCGAGTGTGTAAGTAACAGCCCCGCTCCTCGGGCAGACGGAGAGAGACAGAGGGAGGAGAGATATAGAAAATGGCCAACAAGATTAGTTTGCAACGTTTAAATTCCTCAGAAAAAAGGAGTGAAATACGAATGAAAGGGTTGAAATCCGTACTAGCAAGGGTGCCCCCAAATATTTCTTTCTACTAGCACAGGCTATTTTTAGGGGCAATATGCTATGCCCTCATAACACTGTACAGCCCTGACAGTTATAAGTAGGGGTGTAGCAATGCATCAATCGTAAGGTCGAATCGCATCGAGACCGAATCGTGGTCAAGATATTTCATGATGCATTGAATCGTTGCCTGAAGAATTGTAATCGAATCAAATCGTTGTGGATGTGGGGTCAAATATTTACACCCCTAGTTATAAGTAGGCTGTCCAAAATAAGGGCTGTTTTTAAAACACAACAGTTACTGAAACTGATCACTAACTGGAAGCAAACTCTACTTCAACACTAAACTCCTCCAGCACTAAACTCTGGCTTCAGCACAAAAAGCCTTGAGGAAACATTGTGTCACTACCATGTCCAGCCAAGCACCCCCCACTCGCCCCCCCCCCCCCAACCCAATCTCTGTCTCTTGGTTTCTTCTATCCCATTTCTCTCTGGGCATTGTTCCAGGAATGTTTCTTCCATCTCATCTCTCTCTGGGCTATCATTGTTCCAGGAATGTAGGAAATGTCCATCACCCAACTGCCAGAGAAGAGAATGTGACCAAGCCTGTTTTCTACTCCGACAGGTGCGGGCTTTAGGTTACATACACGCCCTAAGAAGATGGAACACCTGAGACATGGGCTACCTGACCTCACATAGCTGAAATGCCATTCATATCTTCAGTTGTTAAAGGGGCATTCACTAGAATTACTGTTGCTAACAGACAGGTTATCTATGTATATGGGACCACTTTCCAATATGCATTCTGCCCATGTGCGTTGGTGTTCTGGTCGCTATGGCAACATGTGTGCTCCTTAACAATTTCAGTGCCGGCCATTTAACATTGAAAACCCTGTTGAGTGCCAGCATCCACTTCAATGATGGCGTTAAAAACGCATAAGCTATGTTTTAAATTATGGCTATGTGTCTAATCTGCCTGTCGTTTATCAATGACTTGTTTGCAGTCAACATTGTCGAAACGGACTGTTTTTTTATCAGTTAATTTTCGTTTTATAGCATTTTGAAAAGCCCTCGTTTTCAAGGAAAATATAAAGATTCCGTGATAAAAGGCATTTACTGGAATATTCTATAATACACAAAAACGTTGTAACTTTTCTGCCTATTTATGAATCGTTTTCAAATAAACGCTAGATTATCGATAGTATATGTGTACTTATGCACGCTATAGAGGCGGGCTGAAAAATCAATTCTCATTTCCTCATCAGCGATCACAGCCACAGAGCCACATACACACATAGGGCAAACGCTTATATCTCCGTGAAAGCAGGTCTGATTATTCTAAGACTGGTAAAATAGATTCCTTACCTGAGATCAGATGTTATCCAAAAAGATGATTCCAATTCCTGATCGCCATTCCAAATATCGATCACGCTCATTGATTAGTGTTGATACTGTAAATACATAATCCACGGGTTTTACGGGCCGGCGAGCACAATCGATCCTTCAGATGCCTTGAGGGAAAAATAAAATCAGGAAACTGACCACCCCCCCTTCAGCAGTCTGAGCTGATGGGGTGCAGTTACACAGGGAGAGACGATAGGGGGCGGTATCTTCCCAATTGAGCTCAGAGAGACTGCAGCACTAACCCGAGGCTCGATTGATGAAATATGAATTCAAATCGGCAATAAAAAAAGATACGGCAAACAAACGACATTTCACGTCGTCGGCACTCAATGGGGGGTCTGATAAGACGACAATTGTTGTTGCTGGCACTCAAAGTGTTAAAGGGGACATATTGTAGTGCTTTCACACTACAGAACCGGGCCCGGATCCGACTACACTTGGTCCCAAAGTCCAGTTTTATTTGTATTAGTGTACCGAACTCAGGCACAGATTAACGAACCGTCGTCCAGGTCCACACACACACACACACACACACACACACACACACACACACACACACCCTCACTTACTCTCTCACGCACACACACACACACACACACACACACACACACACAAGAGGGAGAATGGCTTATAGCAGACTTAATGATTTTAGAATATTTCAGCGAATGAAGCGAAATACTTATTATCATCAACTATCCAGTTTGTTTTTAAAGATTAATTGAACGTACAGAGAGAGAGAGAGAGAGAGAGAGAGAGAGAGAGGAAATCGGGCTCAGCAGCCCCTCCCATTCCTGACTGTTTGAGCTGCTGTTAATTGAATAATTGCCATCACTGTGTGTGTGTGTGTGTGTGTGTGTGTGTCCATCCAATAAAGTTTGTGTGTCCATCCAATAAAGTTTACGAGATAAAATATTTCTAGAGATAAAAAAGAGCATCGTCTCTTATTGCAGCACAAACTGAACAGAATCTTGCTAGTTGTTTGTTCCTTTTCCTCTGGCCGGCGTGCCGCTTCCAAGCCACTGACGGCACGTTTATCAGGTTTATGGCTGAGGCTGCCAAGTATCAAAGACATTAGTCATAGCCATGACCTCTGCAGATAAGGACCGATACTGGAACAGCTTGTCCAGCAAGACTTGTTTTCTATAGAGAATGAGCAACCCGTCTCAAGTATATCACCTTTCTCTAATCTTCACTGACGTAAAGGATATCGGGAGAATTATCTCATTCATTTATTTATTTAATTTATTCATACAGGAAGGTCCCATTGAGATACAATATCTCTTCTCCCTGGGAGTCATGGTCAGAGACGGCAACAAAATAAACAGTTTCACAAAGAAAATTACAAGAAAATCGATTTCACACACAATAGAAAACACATACAGGTATTTAATAAGAGAAGCATACAGTCCATACCGGCGATATTCATAACGCAGTCCACATTAAGTCTATATCCAGTCAAGGTTATGTACAACGCAACACGTTCCCTTTAGGGCAGTTTGCAAAAGACCTTTTTAAAAGTATTCAAAGGAGAAGGTGCTTCTAAGGTGATGATATTTTGCAACGCATTCCATGCCCTTACTTACTTATCCCCATTACGCCGGCTGGCGCATAGGGCATCAACAAAGTTTCTCCGCTTGCATCCATCTTTGGCCATCTTCTCTATGGTCCCCCAGCTCTGGTGGTGTTGCTGGAGCTCCTTCTCTATAGTCCTATGCCATGTCATTTATTTTTAGGCCTACTTCAAAACTGGTGGCGCTTGTTCCCACAGACTAGTGCAAGAAAAGCCGGTGTTAGAACAGTTTGATGACATTAAATATGTGGGAGGGGATTCCATAGCTTCTCGTGATCTTCCAGAGACTATCACGGTGGATGCAGTCAAAAGCCTTCTGGAAGTCGATGAAATTTTATTTATGTAAAGCTGTCGTTGCCATTCCATGCCCAGGGTGCATAAAAAGAGATGGCAAGCTTTGAGTGCACCCTGGGGACATTTAGAAGAATCGCGACTAGTAGATCAAGTGCCATCATGTCCAGTTGAAGAGAGGCTATGCGTTACTCACCGCACGCGTAACACACTTATATGATGGTGAGAATCGAGATGCAGAGCACACATTGCTGATGCTAGACTTCACTGGACCATAAAGATTGTTCTCTGGTTGGCAGCACCTAATAAGCTTTGACAGTAGTGGAGAAACGCATGCACGCCATGTACACACACACACACACACACACACACACACACAGGACATGCTCCGTCGGCTACTAGGAATTAATTTGATTACCCTGTGTGTTTGTGTTTTCAACCAGCGTCTATCAATAAAGAATGCCAACTACAATATTTCTCCTTCTCTCTCCCTTTTCCTGTTCTTTCTCTCTGGCTCCTGCTTGTCATCCATCCATCATCTCTCTCTCTCTCTCTGTCTCTGTCTCTGTCTCTGTCTCTGTCTCTGTCAGAGGGACCCGGACTACTTAAAGTTGTGGCTGGAGATCTTCATCAGCTCCTACGAGCGATGTCTGGACGTGGACTTCGAGAAGCCACCTTCCAGGTAAAACATAAAGACGATAAAGTTGGCAGGTATGTGTGTATAACCAGAGTTAAAGAAACGCGCCACCATTTTATGGGAAAGGCACGTACCGTTTTCTCCAGAGTCAGACAAGAAGATGGATACCAATTGTGGCTCTTCAAGGTAAAATGGACCCGCCATTGTGGCTCTTCAAGGTGAAATAGACCCGCCATTGTGGCTCTTCAAGGTAAAATAGACCCGCCATTGTGGCTCTTCATGTTAAAATAGACCTGCCATTGGGGATCTTCAACTAAAACATCTCCAGGTTTTTAGGCATGGTAGATTACACTAAACTGTGTAACATGCATGAGGGTGGGACTAATCTCTTGAACTGGTCAGGTTTGAGAAAGGCACCACACAGAAGACATAAAACTGGTTCCACAATGATAATGAATATTTATATTTATAATAATAATAATACACTTTATTCGTAGCACCTTTCAAGGATTGCAGCCCAAAGTGCTTCACAGCTGTAAAATGGACATATACAACTATGTCCATGGCATGCTATAGTTGGTAATAAATATATCTCCAGTGAATGAAGGACGTATGGCATGCATACCTTTTATGTTGTCTCTTGTGGCCTGTTCATGATGTGTGTGAGTCACACACATATATACAGTATATCTACAGAACCTTGAGGTTGTCTCTGTGGCAGCATTTGAAGCCATTGTTGTCACCATCTGGTGTTACAAATGTTAACTCCGAAATACTTCCCAATTGCCTGATGTGAAACATATTCCCACACCATGTGCCTCTGTAACTTTCTGCGCCAAAGCACAGGCTGATCAGCCCTATAGTTTGCTACTAACACAGTTTAAAACCTGGCAGTCTTTCCTCCTGTTTGAAACCCACACAGTTTAAAACCTGGCAGTCTTTCTTCCTGTTTGAAACCCACACAGTTTAAAACCTGGCAGTCTTTCCTCCTGTTTGAAACCCACACAGTTTAAAACCTGGCAGTCTTTCTTCCTGTTTGAAACCCACCCAGTTTAAAACCTGGCAGTCTTTCTTCCAGTTTGAAACTCACACAGTTTAAAACCTGGCAGTCTTTCTTCCTGTTTGAAACCCACACAGTTTAAAACCTGGCAGTCTTTCCTCCTGTTTGAAACCCACAGTTTAAAACCTGACCGTTATAGACGGGCCTATGACTTTAACCGGACATTATTTGACATATCATTATGCATCATTGAAAATCAATTAATATATTTAGCTTGAGTTGGTTTTATTGCTTTTAGATTGATCATAACGAAGCATGTACTATGCAGCTGACTAGTCATAGACATTTTGAAAATAATTTCAATTTTCTATGATTAATTAACAAAGATATCAGAGTGGTATCGTCAGATGCTCATGGTTGTGGTATCGGGACTGAACAAGTGGTATGGAGCCGTCCCTACTAGGGCTTGGCAATTAATCACATTTTATTTTTCAGTTATGATTTTTCAATTAAATGAAATTCAATCTTTATTTAATCTCGAAGGATCATTGAGAGCAAGCTCTCATTTACAATGTCGAGAAATTCAACACATAATAAATACAAAAGAATATATATAAATTGTAACTGAGGGGTACAATTACCTGACTGTATTGAGAGTATGGTATTATTAAACCACTACTTAGTTATGTACTTTAATTACTGGCCATACAGTACACGGTATATATGGTGAACACCCTCACAAGAATACAGCTTAACAAAGAAAGTCCTGTTTAGAATATTTATTAGAAGAGCAGCAATAGTAGATTACAGTATTGAGAATTAGGGTCGCGCTTGTATGGCGAAGAATATGCATAAATAGGTCAAGAGCGTAAGTCCATGAGCATATTACGATGGGTATAATTAATACCACCTGTAGCATAAGAATTACATAAGGTACACTCGTAGTCAGCTGGAGATACTAAGGGGGTTCCCTCCGGTTGTAAGCCAGCAGGGGAGAGGAATGTTCGAATGCAAAAGTCTGGATCAACGGGGAATCAATAAGCTCCAGCTACGGGAGTCGGTACATATACTCCCCTCGATCGGCAGACAAAAGCAGCAGCTATAATCCAAGTATGCGCGACAGCATAGATGAAAGCCAGCCAGCCTCTTCCTAGAGACGGGCTCGAGTGATGCTCCTCACGGGTAGATCCCACACAGCAGTGGGGTAGACGGCTCTCTGCTCCAGCAGCCACAGTACTAAAGGCAATATAATCCAGCCGGAAAAGGCTCTGCATTCGCCGGTGTAGATTCTCCTGTGCACGGTACTTCACATTTAACTAGGTCGAACTTGACGTTATTTCACTAAGCTCTGACACTTTTACTATCCTATTCGCACGCGGTTCTAAGTGCTCTATTTGGACGCAAGGTTGCTCACTTCACTTGGTCGTTGACTCGTGGTGAAGGCTTTACTAGTAATGAACGGACTGCTGCTGTTTCCACCTGCGCCGTATTTATACGTAAGGTGAATAATCTAGTGCCAACCTCAGTTCTGTCTCGTATTACTGCGCAAACCTGGGCATGTTGAGACATGTCTTAGCGGTGGCTTTGAACTCGACATTGGGGGTATGGCCGTTGGCGCCTAGGGGGTCGCTGTCCAATAGGAGAACGAATATTATGGTCTGGCCTGTACCTAGGTAAAGGGATATTCCGTGTATATGTACAAAGAATATACAAGGGATATCAGACGATATACAAATATTATACAAGGGGTATCAAGCAATAAATATATATATTCGGTTTAATCTGACCCTTTGTAACAGCCGCCTCCTAATTAGTCCGCACCTAATTAGATAAGTAGAGACAGATTAACCGTCTTGTCCACTACTCAATGTCCGTTGTGAGGAGTAGGGCAATTCACAAAGTCAGTGGGTCATGGTCGTCATTAAGGGAGTCGGGTAGCCTTGGCAACTCTATCAGCCTCGCCACGGGTCGGGTGTATGTCCGTCCCTGGACGAGCACTTCTGCCGCTCTGACCTTTCCGTCGGCACCAGTGATCACTTTGCTTACACGGCCGGCCGGCCACGCAGCTCGGGGTAGTGACTGGTCTATGATCACGACGACTGTGTCCACTTTTAAGTTGTCCCCGTCCTTGACCCGCTTCTGACGGGCTGGAAGGGATGGTAGGGGGGTTAGGAGGAAGCGGGCCTGAGACTGCTTTGATCTGTGCTTGGCTGTGCCTCCACCTCCTCCGTCTGTTTCTCTTGTTTGGTCTGTACCCCGTCTGAGGAGGGGCCGGTTCCGGCCGCCCCATCAAGGAGTCGCTTGGGGTGCTGGGTTCGAGGTCAGCTACGTCTGGAGCGCAGCTGAGGGGGGTGGAGTTCGGAACTCCCTCTTGTGCCCACGGTTCTCTCACAGGCCTCTCGCCTAATGTCAATAGCCTCTCAACGGGCTGTACGAGAGAGTGGCCGGTGTCGCTCGCCTTTGTGTGCAGGCAGCGTGTAGACGTGGGTTTACTGTCAAGTCCGTAGAGGGGGCCCTGGAGCGTCCACCCCAGTCGGGTCTGAACCGCGACTGGGCATCCTTTGGGTCCGATGTGGGCCGCCTCAATTGGGAGAATGAGGTCCGCGTGGTCGGAGCCGATGAGCAGGGTCGGTGTGGCGCCATCGATAAGCGGTATAGGTAGTCTGCGTAGGTGCACGTACTTCGCCATCAGCTGTGGGATGGGGTAGGTGTACTGTGACAGGCCTATGTCGTGGCTGGTGAAGACGTAGGTGATGCTATACTGCTTCTCGGGCTGGTCCACCGCTGCTATCTTGAAGGAGACATTTTCACCCTTTATGGTCTTCTGGTCTCTTCTGATGGTACGTATTGTCATTGTTCCTTTGGCACCCCGCAGGCCCAACTGGGCTGCGGCGGAAGCGAGGAGGAGAGTCTTTTCAGACCCATCGTCTAGGACGGCGTAAGTGTCCAGGACCTTGTCCTCGTAGCTCAGGAGCACTCTGACCACTTTGATGAGCACTCGGGAGGTCCCGCTATGCTGGTCTATATGGAGCACTCCTGTTGGTCGGTTGCCTTGGATCTTCTGGTGGGCCCCGCACAGTGCTGCGCGGTAAGCGGCGCCCGCCTGGGCCGCCTCACGCCACTGGTCAACTTGGACGGGGTTCAGTGTCTTATATTCGGCGCACTGTGCCAGCCAGTGTCCGCCGTCGCAGTAGGTACAGCAGGGGGCGGTCTGGTGGATCTTCGGTACTGGTGCCACCGCCTCGGCCTGGTACATTACCGTGACGGGCCCACTTTGTTGTCCTGGCGGATGCCTGTTGATGTCATGCAGGACCTCCAAGTGGGCGCCGCCGCACCTGCTGCACTTCTTCTTCAAACGGCACTCAGCTGCCATATGGCTGCGCGCGCAGCGGAAGCAGCGGCGGTGGTCTTTGATCCACTGACTCACCTCGTCCGTGGTCAGCTTCTTGAAATTGTCACATTGATACAGCCGATGTTCCCCTTCACAGTACTGGCATTCAATCTTCCACTCCTCTTTCGTCGAGGGGGTGTTGTGGTTCTTGTGCTGCGGTACTGATTCGGCTTGGTGCATAACGGTCACCGACCGGCGGTTGTCATTTGATCCCCGAGGTCCATCTCTTGGGCTTGGTCCACTCCACACGAACGTGTCCAGTCGTAGGCTGCTGACCTCCCTGGCGAGGAAATCAGATAAGTCTAGGAGGGATGTCTCTGGGCCGTTGGGGTCGCGGTGGTCTCTCTGCCGCCGAAAGCGCTCTTGTCGGGCGGGAGGGAGCTTCTCTAATATCCTTTCTACATTAGAGTTAGCATACAGTTCATATATCCCTTTCTCCTTTTGGGACCCCAGCATCCCTACCAGGGACTGTACCTTGATAGAGAGGTCATCCAATGCTCTATTGTCTCTGGCTGGGGGGAGGCGGTCGATATCTCTTATTACCTGTATCACGTAGTCCCATATGCGTCCATAACGCTGGTCGAGGGCTACTAGAGCCGCGGAGTATGGGGTGCTTGAGTTGGAATATGCCAGCGCTATATTATGCGCTCTGGGCACCTTCAGGTGCTTGAGGAGGATAGCATATTTGTACGTCTCATCGGGGACGTCGGACATCATAGTCTCCAAGCACATCCGTAATTCCGTGTACTGTGCTCTATCCTTGCGCGTAAAGTCTGGGAACGTCGGGGTGCCAAGGTACGATGCCATGGATGGCTGGCACATCGGTGAGCGTTGGGGAAGAGGCCTCCTGGGCGAGTCTCCCCGTACGTGTTGTCGTGGGTTGGTACTTGGTGGGTACCGGGGGCCGGGTACCCAGGTGCTGTTCCTCGGTGCTGACGGTGCGTCAAACTCACCCGTGAGTTGAGTCGGGGGTTTGTAGCGCAGTGACTCGGAGCTGACGTCTGGGCTGTACTGGGCCTCCTGGTCCAGAGTACGTTGCTGCTGGTCGGGGCTGTACTGGGCCTCCTGGTCCAGAGTACGTTGCTGCTGGTCGGCTTGACATTCCTCCTCTTCCTCTTCCTCTTCCTCTGCTAGGTCCTGGAGTCTTCTAGTCAGTCTCTCGGCGACGTAGGCCGGTTCTTCCCGGGTGCTGGGTCTCGTATGGACCGGTCGGGGAGGGGGTTCGGAGGCGTGGACAGGATCCTCCTGTTGGCGGGGTCCCGGGTCGCTTGGTCGGGTAGGGGAATGTGCCCTAGACCCTTGTCGTGATGATCTCCGGGAACTCCGTGCGGAGAGAGGGGGTGTCGCCATGGCGATCAATTGTTCTACCATCTGCGCCTGCAGCCGGTCGCGCTCTGCTTCGCGCTGGGCATGGGCGGCGTCGCGCTGTGCTTCGCGGTGGGCATGGGCGGCGTGGAGCTGTGCATTGGCGGCGTCGCGCTGTGCATTGGCGGCGGCGTGCTGTGCATCGGCGCGGCCTCTTTCGATGTTCTCTTCCGTCTGAAGGTGTCTGGTCTCCAGTCTTATGCGGTCGTCTTCACTCCTTTGTTGCGCCTGGAAGCGCTCTCGCTCGGTTGCAGCGTGTTCACGCTCACTGAGGGCTTGCGCTTGGAGTTGCGCGTGAAGGCGCTCTCGTTGGTCTGCAGCTTGTTCGCGCTCGCTCGTCTGTTGCGCTTGAAGTCGATCGCGTTCACCCTGAAGTCGATCGCGTTCGGTGGAGGCTGCCAGGGTGGCGATGAATGCCTGCGCCAGCATCTTGTCCGCTTCGCTGGGGGAAGACGCCGACGGAGGTGATCGGCTTCTGGCAGTGCTCGTTGGAGATCTGTTCTCTGGGCGCGCTTCGAGGTCCGTCTCCTGGGCGCGCTTCTCTTCTGGTAGTGGGTCGGGTTCTGTCCCTGGAGCGCTTTCTTTATCCTGGAGCTCTCCGGGGACCGTCCCGTTGACGTTGTCTGGGGGTATAGTCATGTCATGTCCCCCCTGGTCCCCCCCGTGGGCTTGGTCAGTTTCGTTAGAACCCACTGGGGTCTCTACTGGCAGGGTCGTCTGGTCGGTAGGTTTTGACATGCTTTGACTATCCGCTTTATTTATTTTATCCGCATTTGACGTCTTTATAAAGCTAGGTATTAGACTGACAGCGTATGCCTCTAGATAGGGAGGTGGCTGACGTCTGCGCTGCGGGCGTTCTAGCTCGGGAGAGCTGCTTGGGGAGTGTTCACCGCTGGCCATGGTTAATATCAATATTATATTTAGATATTACACTTATACACTCCGGCTCGAAGGACCAACTGTAACTGAGGGGTACAATTCCCTGACTGTATTGAGAGTATGGTATTATTAAACCACTACTTAGTTATGTACTTTAATTACTGGCCATACAGTACACGGTATATATGGTGAACACCCTCACAAGAATACAGCTTAACAAAGAAAGTCCTGTTTAGAATATTTATTAGAAGAGCAGCAATAGTAGATTACAGTATTGAGAATTAGGGTCGCGCTTGTATGGCGAAGAATATGCATAAATAGGTCAAGAGCGTAAGTCCATGAGCATATTACGATGGGTATAATTAATACCACCTGTAGCATAAGAATTACATAAGGTACACTCGTAGTCAGCTGGAGATACTAAGGGGGTTCCCTCCGGTTGTAAGCCAGCAGGGGAGAGGAATGTTCGAATGCAAAAGTCTGGATCAACGGGGAATCAATAAGCTCCAGCTACGGGAGTCGGTACATATACTCCCCTCGATCGGCAGACAAAAGCAGCAGCTATAATCCAAGTATGCGCGACAGCATAGATGAAAGCCAGCCAGCCTCTTCCTAGAGACGGGCTCGAGTGATGCTCCTCACGGGTAGATCCCACACAGCAGTGGGGTAGACGGCTCTCTGCTCCAGCAGCCACAGTACCAAAGGCAATATAATCCAGCCGGAAAAGGCTCTGCATTCGCCGGTGTAGATTCTCCTGTGCACGGTACTTCACATTTAACTAGGTCGAACTTGACGTTATTTCACTAAGCTCTGACACTTTTACTATCCTATTCGCACGCGGTTCTAAGTGCTCTATTTGGACGCAAGGTTGCTCACTTCACTTGGTCGTTGACTCGTGGTGAAGGCTTTACTAGTAATGAACGGACTGCTGCTGTTTCCACCTGCGCCGTATTTATACGTAAGGTGAATAATCTAGTGCCAACCTCAGTTCTGTCTCGTATTACTGCGCAAACCTGGGCATGTTGAGACATGTCTTAGCGGTGGCTTTGAACTCGACATTGGGGGTATGGCCGTTGGCGCCTAGGGGGTCGCTGTCCAATAGGAGAACGAATATTATGGTCTGGCCTGTACCTAGGTAAAGGGATATTCTGTGTATATGTACAAAGAATATACAAGGGATATCAGACGATATACAAATATTATACAAGGGGTATCAAGCAATAAATATATATATTCGGTTTAATCTGACCCTTTGTAACATAAATGGTAAGTCAATCAATTTAACATTTACAATTAATTAAAAACAACTGCAGACTGTGGTGAAATGGTTGATTTAAACTGACCAATAAATGCTAATGAATTGCGTTTTAAGGCACAGAAGCTAAAAGCTGATTTTCCTAATTCAGTGCAAACTCTGGGGACCTTAAGCGTAAACCAAGCAATGAAGTGATGTAGTTGGGAGATCACCAAGTGATGACAAGGTGGGAGATTTTGGCTTCCAATGATTATGAAAACAAGATAATCGACTTAGTCGGGTTATGTTCCTGAGTCGGGTCTTGTTTTTCAGTTGAATTATATTTAAAGTTCAAGGAAATGTACTGTTAAAAATATGTTTTTTAATCATGTTAAATAATGCTATATTCGAGCAGCCCTACTTTGAACCATGGAACGGTGCGGATTGACGTTCATGACTGCACTCTGTGCTTTACACCGTGCAAACCTCAAATAGCATCACCACACACAAGGTGCTTTGGTGCAAAGGTCACATTCCAATGCAAACAATACTGTATAGCCTTTATCCAAACATCAGGAGGGTATATATAAGCCTAGGCTTCTTCCTACACCTCTTCGGTCATTCTTTTATTTATTTTATTTTTTTTAATCCTTTTCCTCCCTTTTCCGCACTTTTCTCCCATCACAATGTTAGTCGTTATGCCAATTCCCTTCCTGGTTGTTGCGCACTTACCCCCTACCGTCGGTCTGGGAGGGTGAAGACTACCACACGCTTCCTCCGATACATGAGGAGTCAACCAACCGCTTCTTTTCACCTGACAGCGAGGACTCTCGTGTGGGAGGATCACACTACCTCCCCCAGTTCCCTTCCTTGCTGAGCAGGCGCCCCGACCGACCTGTAGGAGTCGCTGTTTACAACGACCAGGATACATACCCCACCGGCTTCCCACCCGCTAACACTGCCAATTGTGTTAGTATGGACGACCGACCAAGCCGGAGGTACCGCTGACAGCTGGATTAGATCCCAGTGTCTCTGCGGTGGTAGGCAGGCGCTTAGTCCGCTGCGCTACCCAGCCACGCCTCTTCAGTCATTCTAATATTGTTTTCTTTCTATTTTGATACGCTTTGTGGACAAAATTTATATGTAGACCTACTTTGTAAAGAAAAAGTTAATGACCGAAATAAACTAAACTAAACTAATCATATACTTGAGGGGCACATTTCAGAATTTAACATTTTAGTTTTGTGAAAGTGAAAATACAGATCCCTTCAAAGTAAGGTATTATTTGTGGGAAATATTCTGCCAGGTTTGACTTAACACATTGGGTGCCAACGACAAGAAATCTCGTTGTTGGCCGCCATGCGTTGAGTGCCAATGACGAGAAATGTTGTTATTTAATCGTTATTTCTTTTATTAGCGATATCCATACATTTTTCATCCATCCAGTCTCACGTTATCATTGGTACTGGCTCTGAGCTCGAAAAGGGCAAATACCACCCCCTATCGTCTCCCAGATGGTATTGCACCCATTGGAATGGAGTCAATGGGAATGCATCAGAAAAAAAACTCCGGGCTCCACATTTTACTTCTGAGGCATATAACCTGAGACTATTGGATCCACTGAGGGAACTGGAAGAAGCGTCGATTATGTGTTTCGAGGTATAACGTTGGATCAATAAACGCGATCGATATTTGGAATGGCGATCAGGAATTGGATTAATCTTTTTGCAGAACATCTGATGTGAGGTAAGGACTTTATTTGACCAGTATTGGGTTAATCAGAGTTTTTTTTCTCTCACAGCGTTCACAACGTGTCTCCTATGTGTGTGTGTGCATAACGTTAGCGCCATAGATAATCGATTTTTCAGCCCGCTTCTCTAGCGTGCATAAGTACACATATACTATCGATAATCTAGCGTTTATTTGAAAACGATTAATAAATAGGCCGAAAAATTACAACGTGTTTTGTGTATTCCACTAAAGAGCTATTTTCGCGGATTTTTCTGGAATCACTAGAAATCTTCAAAACTATACTCGTATTCAAAACGGTATAAAACGGAAATGTACTGATGAAAAAACAATCCGTTTCATACATGTTGACTGCAAGCAAGTCATTGATAAGCGACAGGCGTATTAGACACATAGCCATAATTTAAGATATAGTTTATGCGTTCGCAAATGTGCTCGTCCTCTCATTGATTAGAGTGGCGACATCCAAGCGATAAATCATGCACCCCCTGCTGGCAACCAATGTGTTAAACATTGGTATTCAGGAAAAGCTCATTCTGAGTTCTGAGGCTTTAAAGTTCATGGAGAGATTAGCATACAGAACTACTGATCCCACAATGCAAAGTGGCCTTGGTGGACTATAGACCACCGCAACACTTCTGGGATTCCGCTTTTTCGCACCTACTCCCGAACTACGCATGCGCAGATTGCCCACAGAGTCTCGGCCGTTGTGGTCTTTGTGAGTTCAACATTGGTGAGTTACGTAATGCCATTTCTCCATTGTGAATGCTTGTATACAAAATAGCCTCGATATATATATATATATATTTTTTTGCATATCTACAAATCAAAGCCACAGTATGGGTGTGTGAGAACATAATATTGTGTTGGTGAATGATGAGTGCACTTGTGTGCACTGACTGCACACACACACACACACATACATACATACATACATACATACATACATACATACATACATACATACATACATACATACATACATACTCACTCACTCACTCACTCACTCACTCACTCACTCACTCACTCACAGTCACTGGGCTATATCAGGTAGCATCCATTCTTCTCTATGAGAGATTAAGAGGGGCGATGCATTGTTGGCCGTGCCACCAGCCGTGTTCATGTAAGCAACGAGGAACAGCGGAGCTGGGTGGTTCAGTCAGATGTTATATAACAGAGGGAGAGGGAGAGTGTGGCGTGCGGTGAACTGCCCAGGTGCTGAGCTGGAGGGGAGGAAGATGAAATCCCATTAGCTCCTCTTTCTCTCTCTCTCTCTGTCTCCATTGTCTCTCACTCTTTCTGTCTCCTCCTCTCTCTGCCATCTCTCTCTCTGCCATCTCTCTCTCTCTCTGCCATCTCTCTCTCTTTATCTCTCTGTCTTTATCTCTCTCTATATCTTTCTTTCTCTCTCTCTCTCTGTCTGTCTGTCTCTCCATTCATGTCTTTGTGTGCATCTTAGAGTCAGTGTTACCTTGCAGGATATCTGCTCTCCAGAGGATTCAGCTGACATCTCAAAGAAAAACGCCCAACGATAAATACATTTGACAACCATCCCAAACTACAGTTACAACCATCCCAAACTACAGTTATATTCATCTCTAACTATGGTTATATCCAAAAACATCACTCCCGGAGTTTTAAGCTAGGCTAGTGGATAAAGCAACGTTTTGAATACAGATTCTTCAATTGTTTCCACTTCTACTGAGTTTATTAATGTACTTCCTAACTGGGCAGACTGGGAAATGACAGATGAAGGACTATAGTGATGCATATCTTACATACAGTACGATCACTACGTCCCGCGTTGAAACAACTCTTTTGATTTTTGTATCAAGGCAAGAATGACTTGGAACCCACATGTCAAACAGACTGGTATGGTCCTTTTAACTCTTTGAGCGCCATTTTTTTCCCATCTTTACTCAATGGCGCCAGCGTTATTGACCATTTTAGCGATGTTTGCAGACCCATCATGTGTTCTGTATTATAGCTATGGAGACAATAGTATGGCTCATTTGTAGGGGTGTAACGATGCGACCTCACAACGATTAAATTCTATTACGATTCTTCAGGCAACGATTCAATGCATCATGAAATCTCTTCATTTGACCACGATTCCATTCGATTAATTTTCTATCAGTTAATTCCCCCAAAATGTTTGAATACACAAATGTGGCTGGGGGAACTGATTCACTCAGCATGAATTGACTATAGGTCAATAAAAACAATACAAAAAAAGAATAAAACATTTTAAATTTAGATTCTAATCGATTCTAACATTTTCAAATCGATGCAGTTGAATCGTCACATTAGGATCGATGCATTTCGATGCATCGTTACACCCCTACTCATTTGACAGGCATTGTTCATAGTCCATCACTGACTAACGAGGTAATTTCTACATACTGTAGTTTGTGCACTATTACACGCTAAACATCGCCCCTTTCCAAAATAATCCAGTCTTTTTTCATAGATTGTGAGATATGGCGCATTATATGCAATATGCCCAAATCGTTCTGGTTGCTCGCCCCAAAACCCCAAATACTTCCAAATCAAAGCTATATACCATATACATGTCTTCACAAAATCATCAATGGGGGGGGTGGGGGTCGTTTTAACTCAAAACTGTGATCGTTACCAAAAGCAAGTTTTACGTCCGGTAAACTACGACACTGTGATCGGTACAGAAGCATGTTTTACGTAAAAATAAATACCAGCAGGTTACCTAAGATAGACCTTACCTCAGTCAGAAAGTACTCCAAAATGAATAAATCCCAGTCGATCCCATGGCGATCGCAATTACTCATGTATATTGGGCATGGCTACCATACTGGAAATAATAGCTCTGAGGCAGCAAATCTTCCACCGATTGCTATGTTGTGATCCACTCCTAGGCGGAAACAGCCGGGGGGGATCACAAGACAAGTGATATTCCCAGTTCAGAAGGTAGGCGATACTGCCACCTGGTGATATTAGATCGTCATTGCAATTCCAACGTAGGCAGATGAGCCAGGGAGACCTAGGGAGCTCCGGCTGAGTGTATAGAACGGGGATCAAAGGAAAAAAGGATCAAAACCGAGAATTCTCGGGTATGGCGCTCAACGCATGGCGGCGAAACTCGACTTTTCTCGGATATGGTGCAGAAAGAGTTAAGAAGAATGACTTGGAACCCACATGTCAAACAGACTGGTATGGTCCTTTAACTCATTCGGGGCCAAACCCGAGATATCCCGGGTAAACCTGCCATGCGCTGGGCGCCAAGACCCGAGATATCTCGGGTTTTGCTCGTTTTAATTTTTTTCGATTTTAATATCCTATTCAATGCCAGGGACCCGTATGTTGCCGTTAGAAGGCCTACTGAGACGCTGAGGGTGCAGTACCTGCCAGATTCCCCCAGGTGGCGGTATCGAGCTGCAGTAAACCCTGTTCCAGTCCCTTGTGTTACACTGCAAAGGTCTACAGGCACAGATCTTCAGTAGAGGCAAAGCTAGAGGTTAAATCGGTCGCATCCAAACGTCTAGGGGACATCCGATCCATATGCTGTGATTGATTATGCCATGGACCAAATCGACATTGGATGTACCAGATGGCGATCAAACAATTGGAATATTATTTTTGGAATACTCCCGGCCACAGGTAAGGACTATCTGACTCAGATTCAGATTCAGATTCCTTTATTGAGCCATTTGTGTAAAAACACATTGGTAATTGTTGGGGGGGGGGGGGGGACCTGAGGCATTGATCAGCCTGGCGGCTGAGGGGAAGAAGCTCAGTCTGTGACGAGCTTTCACAGCCTTTGGGATCCTCAGCCTTCTCCCAGAGGGGAGCAGGGTGAAGAGGCTGTGACCGTTATGGCGTGTGCCAAATGGACTTATGATCTACCAGATGGCGATCAAATTATTGGAAAATTCTTTTTGGAATCCAACTGGCCAAAGGTAAGAGCAATTTGACGTCAATTTCAGCTTGATTGTGCAAGGATTTCATAGCCATACCCCAGTTCAATGTATGTTGTGGTAATAATGAATGCCGTTATTGGCAATCAATTAATCACAAACGCCCCCCCCCCCCCCCCCCCCCCCCCCCCCTTCACGCATTCATGATGGAACATAATACCGATTATATGCATTTGGATTTTTAACTGTAGCGTGTGTAGGGACTAAACGCCAATGGATTTAACGCTATTAGCATTGCCCTTATAAATAGCCTCACAGGAATGATCCCAGATCATTCCGATATAACACTCATATTCACCACAGTATAAAACGGGAACGTATCGATGGGAAAAATATTTTTTTATGGCATATTGAATGGAAGGTTCATACTGTCAATTGACAATGATATTGGATCCATATATAGGTTTAGCTCTACAAACAAGGTGACCGATTACATTACATGGGGTTAATTGGTGGCATGAGCCTATGCACTTCCCGGAAGGGGCGTGGCACCCAATGTGTTAAGAAGAATGACTTGGAACCCACATGTCAAACAGACTGGTATGCTCCTCTTTAAAATGGTGAAGCAACCCACCACTCCATCTCTCCTTTCCTACCCCCCCCCCCCCCCCCCCCCAGCAGCTGTCCTGTTTTCTCACACAGAACCGCATCGTGGTGATTTGTCCCGCGTTCCCCTCTCCGCTATGTGTTCGGTCCACGAAGCACAATGACAAACAGGAAAGACCAACCCCAGCACGCTGCTACTCCATAGAACACTGCGTGTCTGTGGTATGAGGCGACCTGGGCGTATGAGGCGACCTGGGCGTATGAGGCGACCTGGGGTATGAGGCGACCTGGGGTATGAGGCGACCTGGGGTATGAGGCGACCTGGGCGTATGAGGCGACCTGGGGTATGAAGCCACCTGGGGTATGAAGCCACCTGGGGTATGAAGCCACCTGGGGTATGAGGCGACCTGGGCGTATGAGGCGACCTGGGCGTATGAAGCCACCTGGGCGTATGAAGCCACCTGGGGTATGAAGCCACCTGGGGTATGAAGCCACCTGGGGTATGAAGCCACCTGGGGTATGAAGCCACCTGGGGTATGAAGCCACCTGGGGTATGAGGCGACCTGGGCGTATGAAGCGACCTGGGGTATGAGGCGACCTGGCGTATGAAGCAACCTGGCGTATGAAGCGACCTGGGCATATGAGGCGACCTGGGGTATGAAGCGACCTGGGGTATGAGGCGACCTGGGGTATGAAGCGACCTGGGCATATGAGGCGACCTGGGCATATGAGGCGACCTGGGGTATGAAGCGACCTGGGCGTATGAGGCGACCTGGGCGTATGAGGTGACCTGGGGTATGAGGTGACCTGGGGTATGAGGTGACCTGGGGGTATGAGGTGACCTGGGGTATGAGGTGACCTGGGGTATGAGGTGACCTGGGGGTATGAGGTGACCTGGGGTATGAGGCGACCTGGGTGTATGAGGCGACCTGGGCGTATGAGGCGACCTGGGGTATGAGGTGACCTGGGCGTATGAGGCGACCTGGGCGTATGAGGTGACCTGGGGTATGAGGTGACCTGGGGTATGAGGTGACCTGGGGGTATGAGGTGACCTGGGGTATGAGGCGACCTGGGTGTATGAGGCGACCTGGGCGTATGAGGCGACCTGGGGTATGAGGTGACCTGGGCGTATGAGGCGACCTGGGCGTATGAGGTGACCTGGGCGTATGAGGCGACCTGGGCGTATGAGGTGACCTGGGGTATGAGGTGACCTGGGCGTATGAGGCGACCTGGGGTATGAAGCGACCTGGGCGTATGAGGCGACCTGGGGTATGAGGCGACCTGGGCGTATGAGGCGACCTGGGCGTATGAGGCGACCTGGGCGTATGAGGCGACCTGGGGTATGAGGCGACCTGGGCGTATGAGGCGACCTGGGCGTATGAGGCGACCTGGGAGTACGTGTCTCGTGTGTGTTTCTGTGCAGTCATGTTCAAAGTGAATCCCAGCCCCTTGGAGGCAAGTTGAACATGTCTTCGTGAAGCACGCAAGCGCTGTTGGCTGAGCGGCTGGACAGAGCGTATAATCTGATGTGGTCTTGAGGTGTCTAATGGTTGGAAAGATGTCTGTTTTCAAATACGTCATGCTCCTAAAATCCGGCTCTGTGCTCTAATTTTATCATATATTATAGTGTTTGTGTACAGTGTGTTCATCTGGGTGTATATCTGTGTGTTTGTGTGAGTGTGTGGAAAATCGTATGCATGCATAATTTAATGGGGTGGTTTCAAAACCCGCTTTAAAGGGGCATGACAACATTATGGGAAATGCGTTTACCGTCTTCTGTCCAAACAGATTTCAGTGAACCGGAAAAAGGGAAAGTTTACGAGCAAATCAGGCATTTTGTACACACACACACACACATGTGAGTCAAAGACCACCTATACTGTATGCAATGAGCGTATTGTGATTGGTCAGTCGTTATTCACTATGTCGATTATGACTGCAATTTGTAATGGTTTGTTTCAATGGGGAGGGTTCTGCAGAAACTGCACAATGTACATATTTCACATTGTCTCAGTGTTGAGACAACCCCTCATTCTGCAAAAACAATGCACAACACAGGAAAAGGACATTTTTACTATAACATTTTAAACACATCTGGAGGGGATTTAAACCCTGAGCGTTGGTTTTATCTTTTTCTTTTATTACCATGGATTGAAAATAAAGCATGTAATGTGTGTGTGTGTGTGTGTGTGTGTGTCCAGGCTAGAGGAGGTGCCTCCGGTCCTCACACTGCTCCCAGACAACATCCTGCAGGTGTTGCGTCACCAGCTGATCCAGTGTGTCCAGAAGGCCTCGGACGGCCTGGAGCCCGAACAACAGACCCTGGCCTTGCTGCTGCTCAAGTTCCTCATCCTGCTGTGCCGGTACAAGCTGTGATGCTCACGTCACAGTGTAGTCTCACTGTAGCCAGACCTCTCTCTCCACACTATGTTAGTCTCACTGTAGCCAGACCTCTCTCTCCACACTATGTTAGTCTCACTGTAGCCAGACCTCTCTCCACACTATGTTAGTCTCACTGTAGCCAGACCTCTCTCTCCACACTATGTTAGTCTCACTGTAGCCAGACCTCTCTCTCCACACTGTTAGTCTCACGGTAGCCAGACCTCTCTCCACACTATGTTAGTCTCACTGTAGCCAGACCTCTCTCTCCACAATATGTTAGTCTCACGGTAGCCAGACCTCTCTCCACACTGTTAGTCTCACGGTAGCCAGACCTTTCTCCACACTATGTTAGTCTCACGGTAGCCAGACCTCTCTCCACACTATGTTAGTCTCACTGTAGCCAGACCTCTCTCCACACTATGTTAGTCTCACTGTAGCCAGACCTCTCTCCACACTATGTTAGTCTCACTGTAGCCAGACCTCTCTCCACACTATGTTAGTCTCACTGTAGCCAGACCTCTCTCCACACTATGTTAGTCTCACTGTAGCCAGACCTCTCTCCACACTATGTTAGTCTCACTGTAGCCAGACCTCTCTCCACACTATGTTAGTCTCACTGTAGCCAGACCTCTCTCCACACTATGTTAGTCTCACTGTAGCCAGACCTCTCTCCACACTATGTTAGTCTCACGGTAGCCAGACCTCTCTCCACACTATGTTAGTCTCACGGTAGCCAGACCTCTCTCCACACTATGACACTATTTTCAGTCGTTGCTGGTCGTGATGCCGTCTGGGTCTCATCTTCGAAAGACTCGACAATATGTTTCGGGCTGGATAACGTCCAGGTCATCATACCAAGGGAACTTGTCTTTCTCGTCCCCCGAACTCACACTTTTTTGCAGCAAGTCGCGGACTTTAATGTATTGCTGGTGCAGTTTTTTTATTTTGACGTGGCATTGATCCATCGTTCTATTATACCCCATTACCGCCATCCTCTCGGTAAACAACTTGTACACCTCGTTGTTTTTGTGGGTGCCCACAAGCAGCTGTTTTATTTGGTCTTCTGACCATATGTCGATCAGGGCTTTCACCTCATCATTTGCCCAAGTCTGTCCACGAGACATGTTTATAGTGTGCTTGTTTTGCAGTGAATGCTGCGCGCCGCAGTGTTTTTTTCTTCCTTCTACCCAAGATGCATAGTTTATCAGGTGACTTCCTATATTTGGTCCGCGTTTGGTCCGATGAAGCCAACCGAGACCTATGTTTTTTGGTGGACCAGAGTTTGCATGTTTGGTCCGCACCAGAGTTCGACTGCGCATTCACACAAACCCAAAAAAGCGGACTATCGAATTCTGGTCCGATAGTCCGGACCAAACAGCTCTGGTGTGAAAGCGACCTTAGTCTCACGGTAGCCAGACCTCTCTCCACACTATGTAAGCGGCGTGGGGAGGGGAATTCCCACTGAAATGGTTGGCCAATGGCGTGCTTATAGTCTATATCCTGTGAGTCAGACTACTCACAGTTTGACTGGACAGCACACATGATAAATTATGGATAAGCTAATGTGATGGCACGTCTCTGTGGGTGTGTGTGTTACTACAGGAACCTGTCCAACGTGGAGGAGATCGGCACCTGCTCCTACATCAACCACGTCATCACCATGACGACCCTCTACATTCAGCAGGTCTGGTCTGCCCCCCCCCCCCCCCCCCCCAAATCATCTATCCATGCTACATGGCAGCAGAGCCACTTTTAACTCTTTGGACACCACGACCATGAGCATCTTTTGTTCCTACCACGCCAATGCTCTAAGAGATAGGAATAAGTGGCGTGTTTGCAGGGCTATATATATATTCTATATTATAGCTATGGATACAATACTATGGCCCATTCGACATCAACTATCGTTCAATATGTAAAAAAGAATAAATGTTTTCATCCATACGTTCGCGTGTTATACCGTGATGAATATAAGTATAGTTTCAGAGTGATCCTGGTTAATCCCAGAAAACGGCGAAATACAGCTATACGTGAATTTCACTAAAAACTTTGGTGTTTCTCGCCTGGACACGCTACTATTTCCAAATCAAATGTATATAATAGGTATTATGTTTCATCATGAATGCATGAAAGGGGGGGGGGGGTTGTTTTTTTGACGCTTTGATCGTCACCAACGGCATACATTGTTGAGTAACGTTACACACACACGTTGCGATCAATGTGAAATCATGGTTGGATCAAAGCAGGATTGATGTCATATAGTCCTTACCTTCACTAGGAGGTACCCCAAAAAGAATATTCCAATTGTCTGATCGCGATTCCAAGTATTGGTGTCCATCGTGTCGCCAACATAATCCACCACAACACATGCATCGGGGGCATTTGACGCTTCTCAATCTGATCGGGCAAACGGCTCGCTGCGCCCGGAGGGATTTGAACGTAACACAGAGTAAGATACAAGGTTGCAAAGGGTGCTCGATACTGCCACCCAGCAGGATGCGGCCGGTATTGCACTTTGGCGATCTCAGGATGATTCCCGAGGTCCGTGTGAGAGAAATTAATAGAAATATCGAATAAAAGAAATAATGATGAAAACCAGACTATACTTGGGTCTGGCGCTGAACGGTTGGCGAGTTAACCCGACTATCCTCGGGTCTGGCATCCATTGAGTTAAGATAAGATAAGATATTCCTTTATTGATCCCCTTGGGGTATTTACTGGCCTGGTGTATCTACAGGTTTTGACAAATTAATGTCTCTCTCTCAGTTTTTCTCTCTCTCTCTCTCTCTCTCTCTCTCTCTCTCTCTCTCTCTCTCTCTACCCCCCCTCCCTTTCTCTCGCTATTAAATAATAAAATAAATGTGATAGTATTTCCCATCATTGCTGAGCAAGAGTTTTGTACAAAAGGAATTATAGGCCATTCCCATACACAGGCCCGGTGAAGCAAGTTTTACACTGATAAAAGGTACATTATTTAAAGCCACAATGTGTAATTTTGTGCATGTGTGTGTATTGTGTGTGTGTGTGTGTGTGTGTTTCAGTTAAAGAGTAAGACCAAGGAGAAGGAGATGGTGGACCAGACGCAGGCGGAGGAGTTTGTGCACCACGCGCTGGCCTTCTGCGAGAGCCTCTACGACCCCTACCGCAACTGGAGGCATCGGACCTGCGGGTAATCGGGCTCACTTTGAACACGAGGGGACCTCAGCCTCCCTCGGGTGGTTCTTCTGAAGGGTTTCACATTAGAGATGCAGCCACAGCACTCCATCACTGGACACTAGGGATGTTAACGATTAATCGAAGATTATATTATATAATAATAATAATAATAATAATAATAATAATAATAATAATAATAATAATAATAATTATTATTATTATTATTATTATTATTATTATTATTATTATTATTATTATTATTATTATTATTATTATTATTATTATTATTATTATTATTATTATTATTATTATTATTATAATAATAATAATAATAATAATAATAGCCTCTTTAAAAACTGTTGCTTCGTTAACAGTTGGTTGTTTTCAGCGTTTTATGCACATAATTTGTTATTTAGTTAGGCCTATTGGTATTGGAAATGTTCATCCACACAAGTAGCTTTTTCATTTTTGTTCATTTATTAAGTTAATATAAAAAGTCGAGTTAATATAAAAAGTCGAGTTAGACCGCGCTCACAATGTCTGACACTGAGTGCTGAAATCCCGAAGATTAAGTTGAAGAAAGCAGGAAGCCGGACCAGCACTCTCAGATTCAAAAGTTTTAATGGCAGCCTGAAACATACATGTTTCGGAACTGATTTGTTCCTTCGTCAGTGTTTGGCTAGCAGTGTTCAATGAGACAAAATGGTGGTTATATACCAGGGTAGGCAGGAAATGACATCAAAACACAGGTGTGCCTGGGATTGCTGGTCAACTATGACCCTAGGAAGGACATTTAAATATAAAGTCTATTCCTAAATACAAAAAAATGCATATATACTGTACCAAAATTACCAGAAACAAAATACATCTTGCCCTTAGTTTCTAGGGCTAAATAGATAAGCCCCTTACCGTATTTACTAAACGAAAATTCTCCTATGAGCAACCTTAGAAAACCATACCTCATACATAAAAACAATTATAATTATGAAATAATAATAATGATGGTGAAAGGAAACAGGTTAACACGTTCTCTTCATTCCATTCCCCTTGGTTCAATGCAATTGAACAAATGAATATAATAACATTCACGTTGCAATAATAACTTGTGCCTGTCTCCCCCTCTAGAGTCTAGAGGGCCTGTGGACTAAAGCTGGCACGCCATCAGGCTGCTCAACGAACAATAAACACTATGCAGCAACCATCAAATGAACACAGCACACACATCCACACCGTACACGCACACACTCACTTTAAACGGGCAACTCACTGCAGCACCCACTTTACACACTTTAGAACACACTTTACACTTTATATTTATTGGTAAAGGATTTGCACTACAACTCGCACACCTTACTGTAAATTGTACCTAAATTGTACCTCATCCCATTTCTGCTCTGCACTATATAGTATTGTATACTACAAAGTAGACTACCCTGGTACTTTGATTAATGTATACTCAGTAGATAGTAAATTATTATAACACTACCTCCTGCATACTGCACCTCATGTGACACTGTGAATAATGTGAATATTCCTCAGCTAGTCAGATAGTAAATTATATTGACCATATTGATCAAATTGTTTACACTGCCTGTGTTGTCTTTTACTACCTGTATACTGTGTTGTTTTACTACCTGTACCCCTCCCCCCCTCCCCCCCATGCTGCTATGATGCCTGAATTTCCCCAAGGGGATCAATAAAGGAATATCTTATCTTATCTTATCTTATATTAGTACATTGCATAGTATATTGTATATTGTATGGTAACTCAGTTACTTCTATTCTGCATCGAACATTGTACATATGTCTATACTGAACACTGTGACCTCTATTTTACATGCTATACTATTTTATTTCATACTATCGTGTCTAACACAGTCTCTGGAGCGAAACAGTAAGAAGCATTTTGTATAAAAGTATTCTGTACTTCTGTATGACAACTATTAAAGAAACTTGAAACTAACTCGAGTCCCATGTATTTAAGATCATTAAATATGTTTCTGGTCATTTTGTAATTTTGGTATATATGCATTTTTTGTATTTAGGAATATACTTTATATTTAAATGTCCTTCCTAGGGTCATAGTTGACCAGCAATCCCAGGCACACCTGTGTTTTGATGTCATTTCCTGCCTACCCTGGTATATAACCACCATTTTGTCTCATTGAACACTGCTAGCCAAACACTGACGAAGGAACAAATCAGTTCCGAAACATGTATGTTTCAGGCTGACATTAAAACTTTTGAATCTGAGAGTGCTGGTCCGGCTTCCTGCTTTCTTAAGTTAATATAAAACCGTGTTTAAAACATTGTTGAGTTTGTTAAATATATGCTTTTGATTTGTTTAACCTCTTAGCGTTCCAATGGCCCGCCCTCGTTTGACGGCATCCCGCTGTTGGCTTCGTTAGTACAGTTGTTTGTTTTCAGCGCTTTATGCGCATAATATGTTATTTAGTTAGGTCTATTGGACATGAGTAGATTTTTCATTTTTGTTCATTTATGAAGTTAATATAAAACCGTGTTTAGAAGATTTTTGAATTGGTTAAATACATGCCTTTGATTTATTTTAACTGGCGAGTGACTTTTTTTCTTTTTTTTTAACATATGGAACTCGCCCGCCTAACACTTTGGGGGCCATTTGGATCCGTCTAAAATCACTCTAGACGGCCAGCATTTCTAAACAGACTTGCATAGTCCGTGGGGCTGTTTGTAGAGCTAAATCTATACTTTATAGTATTGCTATCTGTCCATTCTCATTGTCAATTGAGACCATAAACCGTCCCTTCAAAATGGCTAAAAGAAATAATTTTTTCATCAATACGTTCTCATTTTATAGCATCTTGAATATAAGCATTATAAGGGATTTCGGCTAGTATATTTCCTGGGAGGCGAGATACAGGCCGCTAAGCTACTAACGTTAACATTTCGGCACTACAGAAGCTAGAGTTAAAAATCAAACTGCATATGGTCTACCATGAATGCATGAGAGGGGGGGGGGGGGGGGGACGTTGTTTCTGATTATTGATTACCAATAACTGCGTTAGCCTCACTAGCCACATTCGCTGATCGGGTGGATGGCTATCATAACAAGGTCTGATCAGCATGTAATTTACGTGAAAAAGATCTTACCGTGGGCCGGTTGGATCCCCCAAAGGATTTCCCAGTTATCGATCGCAATCTGGTAGATCGATATGTCCATTGGCTGATGATATATTCCTTTACTGCACACTGAAATCCGCGTCCCAAAACGTATTCCGTGTAACAGGCTATAGGCATCGCTTCATGTTAGCAGGAAACTACATTGGAGATCCAGAAAAAACAAGACAACTTCTGCTACAGGGAACACTGCATTATCGAGATAGTGCCCCTAAGAGGATCTGGCCGGTAATGCACTTTTTCGAATTCAAAGAGTAGGGTACTTCTGCAGTGCTGCTCGGTGACATCGAGTAGGTTATTAAAATGGAATAAAAGCCAAAACAACCTTGCCACGGACATGTCCGTGGTTGGTCCTCAACCGTTGGATTCGAAACACGGACATCTCCGTGGTCGGGCGCCATTGTGTTAAAGTCGACACAAATGTGTTTTAATATGTCTAGGCCTCTACATTTCTAGGTTTCATATGCCATGCAATGTTGCGAGGATGCAATATGTCGCTGCTGCGGAAATAAACATTTTGATTGAGGAAACAAATACATTTGTTATTGTGTGTGTGTTCCCCAGGGAGCAACTTGGGACGGTGGAGAAAAGCAGACAAAAGCACAAGGCGGCTCCACTGACGGTCGAGTTTGTCCCCTTCTTCTACCGTAAGTCTGTCTCTGTCCCTCTGTCTCTCTCTCTCTCTCTCTCTCTCTCTCTCTCTCTGTGTGTCACTCTCTGTCTGTCTGTCTCTCTCTCTGTCCCTATGTCTCTCTCCCCCTCTGTCTCTGTCCCTCTGTTTGTCTGTCTGTCTGTCTCTCTGTCCCTATCTCTCATTCTCTCTCTCTCTCTCTCTCTCTCTCTCTCGTTCTCTCTCGTTCTCTCTCTCGTTCTCTCTCGTCCTCTCTCTCGTTCTCGTTCTCTCTCTCGTTCTCTCTCGTTCTCTCTCGTTCTCTCTCGTTCTCTCTCTCTCTCTCTCTCTCTCTCTCTCTCTCTCTCTCTCTCTCTCTCTCTCTCTCTCTCTGTATAAGTGACTCTCTAACAGTAAGTCTAGTATGTGTCCAGCCTCTAGTTTGCATGAGTCTTGTCTGCTTTAATGGACCGATTGACTGGATGAGGAAGCTATGTTCAATTCCATGTAAACACTGACGTCACTCTCTGGCTCTCTCTCTCTCTCTCTCTCTCTCTCTCTCTCTCTCTCTCTCATCTCTCTCTCCTCTCTCTCTCTCTCTCTCTCTCTCTCTCTCTCTGTATAAGTGACTCTCTAACAGTAAGTCTAGTATGTGTCCAGCCTCTAGTTTGCATGAGTCTTGTCTGCTTCAATGGGCCGATTGACTGGACGAGTAAGCTATGTTCAATTCCATGTAAAACACACATCTCTCTCTCTGTTTCTCTCTCTCTGTCTCCCCCCTCTGTTTCTCTCTCTGTCCCCCCCCCCCTCTGTTTCGCTCTCTCTCTCTCTCTCTCTCTCTCTCTCTCTCTCTCTCTCTCTCTCTCTCTCTCTCTTTCTCTTTCTCTTTCTCTTTCTCTTTCTCTTTCTCTTTCTCTTTCTCTTTCTCTTTCTCTTTCTCTCTCTCTCTCTCTCTCTCTCTCTCTCTCTCTCTGAGTGAAGGTGAATCCTCTCTTTGTGTGCTCTGGTGTGGTTTCCAGGGGTTGAGATGGCCCGATAGCGATCGGTGGTCGTCTAAGCCACTTCACCATCGCTGACGGCAGCCATTCTAAACAAACACTACCCTGTCTGTCTGTCTGTGTGTGTGTGAGTTTATTATTGCTGTGGTTTTTGTATTAATAAGTGGTGCGCCCCAGACACCCACCCAGACCTCGCTGTCTATCCCACAACCTGCCGGCGTGCGTGTGTGAGATGAGGAGATGGTTGGGTATAGAGAACATTGTGTGAGATGAGGAGATGGTTGGGTATAGAGAACATTGTGTGAGATGAGGAGATGGTTGGGTATAGAGAACATTGTGTGAGATGAGGAGATGGTTGAGTATAGAGAACATTGTGTGAGATGAGGAGATGGTTGGGTATAGAGAACATTATGTGAGATGAGGAGATGGTTGGGTATAGAGAACATTATGTGAGATGAAGAGATGGTTGGGTATAGAGAACATTGTGTGAGATGAAGAGATGGTTGGGTATAGAGAACATTGTGTGAGATGAGGAGATGGTTGGGTATAGAGAACATTATGTGAGATGAAGAGATGGTTGGGTATAACATTGCTGGGAGATATTGCGTGCTGAGTGTTGTTTGACTTAAACTCTTCCACCCGTGCGGTCCGTTTTTTCCAAACGTATTCAAGAATAAACATCCTAACCATGTCACAACAGCAGTCATAGTGTACAGTATGTTTTCAGCAATATCTTTGTTTACCAATAGGTTAAAGTGTTATTAGTGAGATTTTTCTTTGGTGAATAACTATGATAATTTTAATTTCTTAATATTAACTAAGAATAATGTATACAAGTTAATAATGATTTTCTTAATAATAACTAAGGTCGCTTTCACATATAGTTTTGGTGGACTCGGTGCGGTTCTGGTGGTGAAGTTGCAACATTGTTGCATTCTTCATTTGGTTCGCCTGCGTTCACATAGCAATCTGTCAGGCGCACCAAACTATCTGAACAATGTCACGCGGTCGAAAAGGGCACTCGTCTATTGGACAGTGGAAATGTGTGTGTGGCTGCGAGCCCTTGTGTGCGCGCGCGCGCGTGTGTGTCTGTGTGTGGACTGCGAGCCCTGGCTCCAGATCAGCGGAGGCGAGTTGTTCTATTGAAGCCGATTACCACCATCCTCTCGCTAAACAACTTGTACACCACGTTGTTATATATATATAATAATAACAATATAATAAGCCGCGTTTTTTCTTCCTTCTTCCCAAGATGCACAGTTAGATAGATAGATAGATAGATAGATAGATAGATAGATAGATAGATAGATAGATAGATAGATAGAGAGATAGATGCAGTGTGCTTGTTTTGCATTGAATGCTGCGAGCAGTGGTAATAATTAGCACTTCCTATATTTGGATCGTGTTTGGTCCGATGAAGCGAACCGAGACCTACGTTTTCAGGCGGACCAGAGTTCGCCTGCTTGGTCCGCGGACCGAGTTCGACGCGCATTCACACAAACCCGAAAAACCGGACTATCGAATTCTGGTCCGATAATCCGGACCAAACAGCCCCTGTGTGAAAGCGACCTAAGAATAATGTATACACGTTAATAATGATTTTCTTAACTCATTCCGGGCCAACCACGAGTATAGTCGGGTTTTAATCGTTATTTCTTTTATTAGCGATATCCATTCATTTTCATCCATCCAACCTGATGTTATCGTTGGGAATGGGTCTGAGCTCGCAGCTTGTGCATCAAAAAAATAAGTCCGGACCAGGTTTTACTTCTCGGGCATGCAGCTGGATACCATTGCATTGAGTCCCCCCACTGGGAGCATCGTGGATCATTGTGTTTTGGACTATAACGTTGGATCAATGGACTGGATCGATATTTGGAATGGCGAACAGGAATTGGATTAATCTTTTTGCATGACATCAGATGTGAGGTAAGGCCTTTATGTTACGAATCTTGGGGTAATCAGATGTTCCTATCACCGCCATCGGAGCGTGTGCGTGTGTGAGGTTCGCGCCGAACAAAGTACTTATAAGCGATTTTTCAGACCCCGCTTCTCTTCGTACATGAGGACACATATACTATCGATAATCTAGCGTTTATTTGAAAACTATTCATAAATCAGCCGAAAAATGACAACGTGTTTTGTGTATTCCACTAAAGGGCTATTATCGCGGATTTCTCTGGAATTACTAGAAATCTCAAACTATACTCGTATTCAAAACGGTATAAAACGGAAATGTACAGATGAAAAAACAATCCGTTTTGTACATGTTGACTGCAAGCAAGTCATTGACAAGCGGCGGGGGTATTAGACCCATAGCCATAATTTAAGATATAGTTTAAGCGGTCGCAATTATCCCCGTCCTCCCATTGACTAAAGCGCTGGCACGGAAAGGGCCATCAGCAGAGGGCGCTGTTGGCCCGGAATGAGTTAATAATAACTAAGTATAATGTATACAAGTTAATAATGATTTTCTTAATAATAACTAGGAATATGTAGCTAAGATAAAACGAATGTGATGTTTTTCTAGCTTCTATACCTCAGTCTTTGCTTTGCTCTGTCGGCTCGGTGTTACGACTGTTGTAATGTACATGGAGGTCTGACTGTTGTAATGTACATGGAGGTCTGCTCTCTGTTGGCTCTGTGTTACGACTGTTGTAATGTACATGGAGGTCTGCTCGCTGTTGTCGTGATGTGAAGCCCGATGCCTGTGGGCCGCCACCAGGGGGCAGAGCGGTGAACCCCGCACCAGTGGGTAAATGACGGAACGACTGAGTGAGTTGGTGACATTGCCATTCATAGAGGTGCTTTGCATCAAACGCATTTTAAAAGAGAAAGCTTAAAGAATTAATGCTAGCAGTTGGTATGCTCTGAGAGGTCTCACCGGGAGAATAGGATGTGTTGACAGATGGATTAATGGATGACTGGGACCACCCTGGCCCACAGGTCAATGACACGGATGCTTGCTCGCTCGCTCCCTCTGTGTGTGTGAGAGAGAGGTGCTCTGATGCATGCAAGTGTGTGTAGGAGTTGGAGAGGCATAGAGGTGTGTGTGTGTGTGTGGTGACGTGTGTAGTCAGACAGACAGTGGTCTATTATGGAGGCCATGCTCGGCTCATGTTGTGGCAGGGTTATATTTGCATAGCTAACAGTACACCCAACATTCCCTCTAATGCCTTTGCGTGTGCGTGTGTGTGTGTGTGTGTGTGTGTGTGTGTGTGTGTGTCCTATCCACAGAGTGCTTCCAGGAGAGTGAGCACCTTAAGGACAGTCTGAAATGCTGCCTGCTGCACCTGTTTGGAGCTATAGTGGCTGGTGGACAGGTAACAACTCAATACCATACTGTTGGGGCTAGAAACATTGCCAAAGAGATGCACACTATACATTTGTTTACTGTGTGTGTGTGTCGCTCTCTCTTTCTCTCTCCACCTTTCTGTTTCTCTCTCCCTTTCTATAATCTCTCTCACTCCCTCTGTTTCTCTCTCTCTCTCTCTCTCTCTCTCGCTCTCTCTCTCTCTCAGCGGAACGCCCTGCTTGCCATCTCCCCGGCCACCATGGAGGTCCTGATGCGGGTGCTGGCTGACTGCTCCATGGGCCGGTCGCCGGAGGACGGTGAGGACTGGGACGGAGAGGCGCCCGACCGCAAGGCTCTGCTGACGCTGGGCTGCCTGCGCGAGGTGGTTCAGTGCCTCCTGGCCTCCAGCTCAGACCAGCGGCAGGTGGAGATCGCCTCGGTGCTGGAGAACTACTTCAAGCTGCTGAACTCTGACCCCAACAGCGCCCCTACACAGCAGCAGCAGCAGCAGCAGCACGCCAAGGGACGCAGCCCCCCGCCCACGCTGGGACGCCACTGGGAGGGCCGCTTTGTTGCGCTGCAAGTTCATATGCTTGGTAAGCAGGCATAGGAGCGGGTATTCTTTATTTATATAAAAAGAAAATATATATATATATCTTTTTCCGATTTTTCTCCCATCCCAATGTTAGTCGTTATGCCAATTCCCAATCCACTTTCTGGTCGTTGCGCACTCTACCCCCTACCGTCGGTCTGGGATGGCGGAGACTATTGCATGCTTCCTCCGACACATGTGTACCCAGCCCACCGCTTCTTTTCACCTGGCAGCGCGGACTCTCACTGGGAGAGTGTAACGTGTGGAAGGTCACACTACCTCTCCTAGATCCTTCCCTTGCTGTGCAGGCGCCCCGACCGAACTGTAGTAGTTGCTGTTTACAACGACCAGGACCCACCCTCGCCGGGTTTCCCACCCGCTAACACTGCCAATTGTGTTAGTATGGACGGTCGGCCAACCCGGACGCACCACAGCTGGATTCGATCCCACTGTCTCTGTGGTGGTAGACAGACGCTTAGTCCGCTGCGCTACCCGGTCGCCCTAGGAGCGGGTATTCTGTGGGATTATCTGACTGCTTGTATTATTTTATGAAAAAGTATGTGCAGTAATATAGATTATAAAATTGAGGATGTAATATATTATTGAGATGCATCGTAGAATCTAATCGAATCGTGGACAGCTAAATCGTAATCGAATCGTGAAGGCAGTGAAGATTCACAGCTCTAGTATTTTGCGGGCTAACGCTGTGGTTCATATGCTTGGTAAAGGAGTGGGTATTTTGCGGGCTAACACTGTAGTTCTTAAACGTTTTCATGCCAAGGATCCCCAAATTAATGGGTATTAGGCCGTAGAACACCATTTGGTGGCGGGCGCCTTCTTGTACACTGTGACCTGCTGGGGCAGCGGACTGAGAGCGGGGGACGCAAACAGGCTGGATAAGCTGGTCAGGAAGCCTGAACACTTAAGGTAACCTACTTGCATTCAGCGTCCCACGTGACCACGCCTAGCACGCCCCCGCGGCGACGCGGCAGAGGCGCGCAGGTTGCCGCGGCATTATGCATACGCAATCCCCCCTGTTTTAACATCGACGGTTAGCTCAACTCGTTCCTCAGCTTGCTGTGGAGCCTGCGGTCCAGTTGGTGACAAGTTCGAATCACTTTTTACGTTTCATTAATTTATCGCCTCTCTATATAAACGTAACTAGCGTCTGTATTTCTTTTGCCGGTTAAGTTTAGGCATTCTTTCGGAGTTGGTTAAGGTTAGGGTTAAGTTTAGGCATTCTTTCGGAGTTGGTTAAGGTTCGAGTTTGTCTTAGAGCATGGCAATAGAATGCCTGTCTTTCTTTCGCCGGTTAAGTTTAGGCATTCTTTCGGAGTTGGTTAAGGTTAGGGTTAAGTTTAGGCATTCTTTCGGAGTTGGTTAAGGTTAGGGTTAAGTTTAGGCATTCTTTCAGAGTTGGTTAAGGTTAGAGTTTGTCGCAGAGCATGGCAATAGAATGCCTGTCTTTCTTTTGCCGGAGCAGAAGCCTATTTCCGCTCTGCCTCTCTGCCGCGTCACATGGGCGTTATGGCCAATCAGAGAAACGCTGAACGCAAGTAGGTTACCTTAAGTCAGGAGTCGGCAATTAGGTTTGGCCACGGGCCAGATTTTCCCCAAGCCGTTGCTTGGCGGGCCAGGATAAAAAACAATGGCTAATTTAATATACTGATATTGAAAAAAGACAAACGTTTTTCTCTGGTCTGCATCCCCTTAACAATTGTGTGTATTGCGCCGTACTGTATTGTACCCATTCTGCAATCTGTTAAATAAAGTTTTAATTAATTCATTCATTCATGAACAGCAGATCAGCTGTTGCAGATCACCGCGGCGGGTGATGAACAGATCAGAATGCATGAAAACACGACTCACCATACTTTGTTTGTTGTTAAGTCCTCCAAAATCCCTGCTAATGTTTGAATCATGTCATATATCTACTCGCCGCCCTCCAATTCCAGATTGGCGTTGAATGCAGCTACTTTATCTGCCAACTTGAACACAGTTGTCATCATTGCCTCGTTGTTGTTGTCGCCACATATTATGCAGAGAGGACGTCGGCTCGGCACGCAAGAATCACCGACCTGTTGCGATAAACCCGTATTTTAAGTATGGCTCCTGTTTATTAAAAGAAGCGTTATATTTTCCCCGTTGCAAAGAAGCTATCTAGCTAGCTAAAGATATTTTATTTTTATTTCTTTTTAACTTGCTCGCATCTCGAACGTGGAAGTGAAAGTGCGTTAGGGAAATATACACGCGGCCCGGTGGGACTATTCCATTGGTTCTCCCAGTCCATGTGACCATTTCTAGCATTTCAATTGGCTATAGTGACAGACATGCTTTTGATGACTACCGGTAGATAGATACAGCTTCACAATAAAAGACACCCTGGCGTCCCGAGTGAATATTTCCCGCGCGTCAAATAAATATCATATTCTCAAAATAATCTGACGGGCCAGAAATTATTGCTGGCGGGCCAATGTCGGCCCGCGGGCCGCCTATTGCCGATCCCTGCCTTAAGTGTTCACGCGGTCAGGAAGGCCAGTAGCGTCGTTGGGGTGGAGCTGGACTCTAGCGAGGGTGGCGGAGAGGAGGAGCCTTTCTAAGCTCCATGCCATCAGGGACAACCCCTCCCACCCACTATACACAGACTTGGCTGACGGGAGGAGCATGTTCAGTGCTAGACTAACACTCTCAAAATGGAGCACTGAACGGCACAGGAAGTCCTTCATTCTGACAGCCATCAGACTTTACAATGCATCACTGTGCCTCACTGCATCACTGAGCACAGAGTGACAGTTACCATCTTCCTGGACTTTTACTATTAAAACAACATTGTCAATATTACACTTAGGTCGCTTTCACATATAGTTTTGGTGGACTCTGTGCGGTTCTGGTGGTGAAGTTGCAACATTGTTGCATTCTTCATTTGGTTCGCCTGCGTTCACATAGCAATCTGTCAGGCGCACCGAACTATCTGAACAATGTCACGCGGTCGAAAAGGGCGCTCGTCTATTGGACAGTGGAAATGTGTTTGTGGCTGCGAGCCCGTGTCTGTGTGTGGACTGCGAGCTCTGTCTGACTCCAGATCAGCGGAGGCGAGTTCTATTGAAGCCGATTACCACCATCCTCTCGCTAAACAACTTGTACACCACGTTGTTATATATATATAATAATAACAATATAATAAGCCGCGTTTTTTCTTCCTTCTTCCCAAGATGCACTGTTAGATATATAGATATATAGATAGGTAGATAGAGAGATAGATGCAGTGTGCTTGTTTTGCATTGAATGCTGCGAGCAGTGGTAATAATAACCACTTCCTATATTTGGTTCGTGTTTGGTCCGATGAAGCGAACCAAGACCTACGTTTTCAGGCGGACCAGAGTTCGCCTGTTTGGTCCGGCGGACCGAGTTCGACCGCATTCACACAAACCCGAAAAACCGGACTATCGAATTCTGGTCCGATAATCCGGACCAAACAGCCCCTGTGTGAAAGCGACCTTACAGTACACGTAATGTAGATCTCTGTATTTTTTTAATGTATATTTATATTAGAATGTACATACATTACATAGGAAATGTGAATCCCGGACCGTATTTTATTTTATTATTATTATTTTATTTATTTATTCTTTATTCTTAGGCAATTTTTTGTTATTCTTATTCGTGATTTGTTTTGTCTACCTAAATGTTTACTGTGCGCGATTTATAGTGCCAAATTTCCCTCGGGATGATTATTATATATATATCTATTATATTCTATTCTATAAGATTTAGTCCACATGGATCTCTTATCGGAGAGGATTTTTGACATTAGTTGTAACTTAGTCCAGTCCTAATCAAATCGGCTATTCCATTAGTCACCAAAATCCTGGCTAATTAGTCAACTATCGCTTGTGGAGGTCTAGATGTTGATGATAATTAGTCAAACTAAATTTACATATCTCTATCTCTCTCTGTCTCTCTCTCTCTGTTTCTCTCTCTGTCTCTCCATCTCTTTGTGTGTGTCTCTCTCTCTCTCTCTCTTTCTCTCCTCTCTCTCCTCTCTCCTCTCTCTCTCTCTTTCTCAGACACTATCAGAGACATGTTCCTGTGTTCAGACAGGCCGGTGCTCCAGGCCATCTTCCTGAACAGTAACTGTTTTGAGCATCTCACGCGGCTGCTCCAGAACAGCAAGGTAAACACAGCCATCATAGAAACACGGCTAACAGCTAACGCTCTCCAGGGGGCAGATCTCTGTGTTTTTCCCACGTCTAGGTATTGGAGTGGAGTCTTTCATCTTCATTGGCGGTAATACGTCTAAGCTCAGGCCTGGGCAAAAAATACGAGGTTTTCTTTTTACCCTTACGGAAAATCCACATACATTTTTCCACACATTATCACATGTGTTTCTAGTGGGTTTTGGGAACACTTAAAGGGGCTTTCTGTAGATATTTTTTTTAAACCTGAATCCTATTGTTCTGTTAACATCTGATAATTGCACAAAAAACGACGTGTTCTGTGTCTCGAGAGCTCGGCCACATTCGCCCCATCCTCCGAGAAATCCAGTGGAGAGCAGACCTCTAGTGACCTGTAGACACTATTTCCTCAACTATTTTCAACTCAAGGATTTTTTAAGATATAGTTGAGGAAATGGTGTCTGCTGTTCACTAAACGTCTCCGCTTTGTTAGCCAGAGGAAAATAATTTACAACGGAATGATAGGATTCAGGTAAAATATCTGCAAAATGCCCCTTTTAACATGTGTGAACCCCCCCCCCCCCCCCCCAACACACACAAGTATTTCTCAAGGGCGAAAATTAACCCAAAGAAATAGTTAATTTCCTAACCTGCACTAAAATGAACATGTTTTACCACACAGTCAAATAACTCCTGTGTTGGTGAAATTTATTTTGCCCGGGTTTGACCTACCTTACTACTTCCAATTTATGTATGTTGGTGTGTGTGTGTGTGTGTGTGTGTATGTGTGTTTGAGAGAGAGTTTTAGCTCCACAGTGCACCTTAATCCCTCTCTCGCAGCAAGGCTGGACCACCAAACCAACACCAAACCACCACCACTACTACCAAACCAACACCAAACCACCAACACTACTACCAAACCACCACCAACACCAAACCACCAACACTACTACCAAACCACCACTACTACCAAACCCCCAACACTACTACCAAACCAACACCAACACCAAACCACCACCAACACCAAACCACCAACACTACTACCAAACCACCACCACTACTATCAAACCACCACCAACACCAAACCACCAACACTACTACCAAACCACCACCACTACTACCAAACCACCAACACTACTACCATCACTACTACCAAATCACCAACACTACTACCAAACTACCACCAACACTACTACCAAACCACCACTGCCACTACTACCAAACCACCACCGCCACTACTACCAAACTACCACCGCCACTACTACCAAACCACCACCACCACTACTACCAAACTACCACCACCGCCACTACTACCAAACCACCACCGCCACTACTACCAAACCACCACCACTACTACCAAACTACCACCACCGCCACTACTACTACTACCAAACCACCACCACAACCAAACCACCACCACTACCAAACCACCACCACTACCAAACCACCACCACTACTACCAAACTACCACCACCGCCACTACTACCAAACCACCACCGCCACCACTACTACCAAACCACCACCACTACTATTACCAAACCACCACCATTACCAAACCACCACCACCACAACCAAACCACCACCTCCACTACCAAGCCATCACCCCCACCACTACCAAACCACCACCTCCACTACCAAGCCATCACCCCCACCACTACCAAACCACCACAACCACTATTACCAAACCACAACCACTAAACCACTACTACCAAATCATCACCACCACTACCAAACCACCAAACCAGACCACTACCAAATCGCCACTACCACTACCAAACCACCATTACTATCACCACCACCAAACCACCACTACCAACACCACCACATGTACTGGTCAATTAAGATGAATTGAAAATGGGGGACCCTGATGTAAACAAGACGAAAGTCTTTCTCTGGTCTGCATCCCCTTAACAATTGTGTGTATTGAGCTGTACTGTATTGTACCCATTCTGCAATATGTTAATAACATTTTCAATCAATCAATCAGTCACCATAGCCACCCATGACCGTACCTTCCTCCCTTCAACCTCCAACAGCAGCCTGTTCTTCTCATCTTCTGTCCCAACCTCCATCCCTTTCTCCCTCTCTTTCTCACACACACAACCCCTCCCCACTGATGTATGTTGACCCGTTTGCCTGTTGTGTGTGTGTGTGTGTGTTGGTGTGTGTGTGTGTGTGTGTGTCAGCTGGTTAACGCTAGGTGCACGGCGGCTGACAAGGACCAGAAAGATTTAGCCAACAGCAGGTTACTGACAGGAGAGAGTGATGCTCAGGTACCGCCGAGACCCCGCCCACCCTGTCATCACCCCACCCCGTCTCACCCCCACCCGTCTCACCCCCACCCTGTCTCACCCCCACCCCCTCCACCCTGGGATCCTCACACCGCCACGAGGGGCCATGCTGCCCGCGAGACCTTCACCCTGCGCTGCACTTTTGCCTGATTCGGTCTACGAATCCCAAGTCCAAAGAAAAAGTATACTTAAGTATATTTTCCGAGTGTACTTTTTATGTATTCCGAGAGTATACTAAAGTTGTTGTGTTCAATTTAAACCACTTAAGTTGTACTTGGTATGTTAAAAGTTGTACGTAAGATGTGTGCTTAAATATAATTAATTGACACTTTTGATGTATTTCTGGTTACTTTTGCTTAACAAAATGGTACACTTTTAATGTTTACTAAAGTACAACTTAAGCTTCGTAAACATCTCAGTTTTACACTTACAGCACATGAATGGCTATCATACTAAACATGTGCTTTGAATTAGTACATGAAGCAAAATAGAAGTACCAAAAATAAAATTGCAAGTATACTCTCTGAAAAGTACATATGGTACTAGAAATATATTTTTAACACTTCATATACTAAAAATATACTTACTTTACTTTTTCCTACCCGTATCGGACGATACAGATTGTTAGAAAGATGCCTATCTTCAGATAATGAAGTATTTTCATGAAACATGTTCATCTTCAGATAATGAAGTATTTTCATGAAACATGTTTATCTTCAGATAATCAAGAGGTATCACGACTGAAACATGTCTATCTTCAGATAATGAAGTGATATCATGCGCGTTGGGGGGTTTACAACACTCCTTGTAACAAAAAAAATGTATAATAAAAAAACTAAATTATTTAAACAAACACCATTATTATTATTTTGTTCACTTGGCACGGGCATTAAAGGTCCCATGCATTATAAATGGCCTTTTCCAGTGGTTAGCATTGTTTCCTAGCAATGGGGGATTATATCAATGTGGTCTGTGTCTCTAATTATCATATTGACTCATCAGTCTAGTCTCGAGTTCACAAGATCTTCCCTCACTCAACTAAGCCATTCTGATTTGACTGTTTTGCTGATGTGAATACTACTGGTTGTAGTCACCGCCCACAATTCGCTCAACAACAGAGCAGTGTAATTACTTCCTCAAACAGGTGCGACAGACAGCAGAGAACGAGAGAGGGAGAGGGAGAGAGAGAGAGAGGAGGACCGCGGCGCAGGAGTGTGTGTAAATGTGTGTGCGCCGCAGGGATGGGTCTGCTCCCCGCAGTCGGGAGCACTCCATATCACTGTCAAAATATCTTTGCGCACGCTCCCACGTGCGCACCCGTATTCCGATCCGTGCAATAATATTCACAGAGGTATATATTGTCATTTGAAACAAGTTACCAATGCATTGTCCCGTGGGATTATGCCCCCCCCGCGGCGAAATTAATTAGTATCCTCCCCCATCAATCTATCTATCAATCTCTCTGTCTGCCAGTCACAGACTGTGTGGGTGACTGTCACTCAAAGCGCTTATGGGCGGAGCCCAGCACAAACAGCATGAAATCCTGAGGTCGAAAAATTTTGCTTTTCAGTACTTGATTAAAAATATAAAACAATGAATAAAAAAAATAATAAACTTTACAGATGTGTTCCATAGACTCACAGGAATTGTGTAAAGTTGCCCAAATAGTGCAAGGAATAGCAATGCATGGGACCTTTAAGCAAAATGCCAATCTACAATCAATATTGGCAAAGAATTCATAGAAAATAAAACGGGACAGATACTGCTTGTGCTTTTTAAAGCCCATCGGCTCATTATTGGTCATCTGCTCATATACCGGTACATCGCTAATTCAGTCACCTGTTATAATTGGAAACAAAAGAGGAACATAGTAAATGTGTTCCCATTTTCAGTACATTGAAAATCCACCGTTTAAATCCCTGTCTTGGTTGTGTCGAACGTGAATATTAGACACAAAAATCGACGGTTAATCATTGTGGGGGAGAAAATGTGGGGGCCATTGTGACCATCACAATGTTTAGTTCTCAGAATTCTAATCTTGCGTGTGAGATCGTTGTGTCTGGATATGAAACATGTGCCCTCCGCCACGGGAGCCACCGCTGCAGATTTGGACATTCAAATTGTGTCATGTTTGTTTACTATCCGTCTGGCCCCCTGCTCTGTTTGACCACAACATTAGCTTGTTCTGTCTTCTCCATCTCTACACAGACCATCTGTCTGAGATATAATCCCCTTCCATTGATCAGGATAACATGAATGCAAGTGTAGAGACACATTTAGAATCTTTATTTATCTCCACATAAAGACAATGTTTAAAGGACACAAATATTATCAGTGCACTTGTACATTGTGGGTTATTCTGATACATTCGTGCCCAAATTGGCAATGGCAACCAAAGTTACACACACACACACATGGATGATGAACCTGACAATCAACACACAGCTCATGGGTACAGATAGCAGCGTCTTCTCCAAATTGCGCAGCTGCCAATAATAATTTGTTTACTATCCGTCTGGCCCCCTGCTTTGTTTGACCACAACATTAGCATGTTCTGTCTTCTCCATCTCTACACAGACCATCTGTCTGAGATATAATCCCCTTCCATTGATCAGGATAACATGAATGCAAGTGTAGAGACACACACACACACACGAACAACAGTGTGCCATTGTTAAGCACCTGCAACCTGATACGGGTGTAAGTGGCATGTGCAGCATGTTGCTAGGCAACGCGGTTGTCTCGTTAGTCATTACCCAGGTCAGCTGTGGAAATGCTACATATCCTATGAGACTTTCAGGGCTCCCGTTGGTCACGGCATTTCTGGAATATGGGGAACATTTGGGAGTTAGGAAAGTCAGGGAATTAACTCTCCCCTCCCCCATAATATCAGGGAATTTCACATCATGTTAAATCTATGGTACAAAATGTTCCTTGACCAATATGTCAATGATGGCAGTGGTTACAGTATACAAAAATATGTTGTTTGTTAAGCAAAGGTCTCAAAAACGCTGTCACCCTTTAATCCATGGGAATAAAAAAGTTCCCATGGTCTCGCGGGAAAAGTGGCCTCTCCTTCCAATGCTACTCCTCATCTCCTCTTCCCCGTTTTCCTCTTGTTTCACTCTATTTTATCCCCTCCCTCCCTCCCTCCCTCCCTCACGGTTCTCTGCGGGGGCACCATGGGGTCCATCCGGAATGCTGTCCCATGGTGCTGGCTTCTTTGTGTGTGTGTGTGTGTGTGTGTGTTCGTCAAAGGAGATGAAGTTGGGTTTCAAGGTGGCGTGGACTTCTCATGATGACCCCCCCCCCCCCCTCACAGTCCCTCTCCAGCCGGTCGCAGCCATCTTACCGTGCTCCACTAATCGGGTCTTGGCGATCATAGTGGTCAATGGGTTCAATGACCCAAAGCTTATTGGCAGTATAAAAAAAAGGCAGAGCTGGACAGAGATGGTTGTTTGTTTTGGTCGATTTCTTTTCCCCTCTCATCGTGGGTTTGTTTGTTTGGTGGGATACGTTCTTTGTTTGTTTGTGTGTGTGTATGTATGTGTGTGTGTGTTGGTGTGTGTGTGTGTGTGTACTGGTATTATGTGTGTATTAGGGGTTGAGATCAATTCCCCTTTTCAATTCAATGAATTCAGGAAGTGGGCTTTCTTCAAAATACTAATGATTGAAAAACCTTTGGAAGTGAACGGTTTGCCCTATTCAACATATTAACCAGAATGTCTTATGTTTGGATTTGATTGAACTGAGAATAATTCTGTGTGGAATAATTATATTAAAATCCAACAGTCATTCTACATTGTGTCAACATTAATGACGCTTCACCAGCGGTTGGTGGCACTGGTGGTTGTGTGTAAATTCAAATATAACCCAGTCATAACACAAGTGGCCACTGACTCCTGATTTAAAGGTGGAATCTGTCACGCCGTCAAACGGCGACCTCTAGGCAAAAGAGTTCCACTTGGTATTGCACTTTGTTTACATTTCTTTTGTTTTGGTATGCGGTTCTTTTCTTGATCCTCCAATCACAACGGTTGCTCTCCTCGGACAGGTGAATTGCTGGCCACACCTCAGGCTCTGCCAAGAAAGGCATGGAGAAATTCACAGTAGAATACGTTACTATTATTGCTATAATATAACAAAACATGTAAACAAAGTGCAATACAAAGCAGGGCTTGTTGTTTGATCAGGTTGTTGTTTAATGGCATTCCAGATTCTACTTTAATACAAGCGGTTGCACTATGAAAACGAGCTGCAGTGTAACAACTACACTATGCAGTCGTAGGGCAGGTGTAAATGCATTTGTGTGCCAGAATTATACTCGCTAACATTGAATCATCATGGAATCAATCAAGCACAGATTTCATCCAGGAAATTTGTATGTGGATTTATTTTGTCAACGTTGATGCTGGTTGAGCTCGTGTCAGTAAGCTAAGCTGAGCGGTAACCATAACGATAACTGTTACCTTTTGGTAGCTGCTCAGCTTCTTATCAAGCTAGTCCTGTAGTAGTACAGTATATACTAACACATAGCTGGTACAAACTAGTCCTGTAGTAGTACAGTATATACTAACACATAGCTGGTACAAACTAGTCCTGTAGTAGTATATACTAACACATAGCTGGTACAAACTAGTCCTGGAGTAGTATATACTAACACATAGCTGGTACAAACGAGTCTTGGAGTAGTATATACTAACACATAGCTGGTACAAACTAGTCCTGTAGCCTATATACAGTACTAACACATACTGTAGCTGGTACAAGAGGGTCCTGGTGGAGTAGTAGCCCTATATACTAACACATACTGTAGCTGGTACAAGAGGGTCCTGGTGGAGTAGTAGCCTATATACTAACACATACTGTACAAGACGGTCCTGGAGTAGGAATAGAGCCTCCTGGCCAGTAAGAGTAATAATACCAGCTCTTGTATTTCAAGACCTCTACAGTAGCACCAGTAATCAGGAACATTATTGATTAGATCAGCCAATAACAAGCCAACGTTGATGCATGTACAGATGTGCACACACACACATTACACACCCAATCATACGTTACACACCCAAGTCCCAAGCACACACACAGTACGTTACACACCCAAGCACATACACACGCATACATTACACACCCAAGCACACGTACAGACTAGAGATGTCACTGAGGATCCATCTGAAGCTCAACTCACCAACCAGTCTAAAGATACAAACGGATGGACAGTTGGCGTCGGCCAGAAACATGTGTACAACTCGGGCTACTGATGAAATACATTGAAACGCTTAGTTTCAAAAGTTCCATCCCTATTTTTATCGCCAACTTTAAAGGTAGAATCTGTGATGTCGTCAAACAGCGAAAGGCAAAAGATGACAATACAGTATGACGCTTTGTTTAATAATTTTTTTGTGTGGGTTGGATTTCAGTGTGTGTGTAGGGGGAGGGGTTGCTACTGCTGGCCACGCCTCAGGCTCTACCAAGAGAGGTCTGCAGAAATTCACAGTATAACAAGTTACTAAACTCCAACCCACACGTCGGATCAAAACTAAAAAGTAAACAAAGCGTAATACCAAGTGGGGCTCTTTTGTCTAGAGGTCACTGTTTGACGGCATTACAGATTCTACCTTTAAGCAGTCCCATTCAACTACGAACAGAACATGTAGGCCTGCTTAGTGTGTACAGTAAGGGTACTTCAAGTGTGATCCATGCTATGATCTCTCATCTTTATGATCATTATTATTATTTTGGCATTGGACATCACTTTTTATTTGTGCATGGAATTCATTCAGCCGGAACTACACTACTACACACCCCTTCCCCGCCCCCCCATAGCGCTGATAGGATACGGTGATTGGCTCTGGCGGGTGACTGACGGGTGTGATGTCCCTCTCAGGTGTTTCAAGGGCGACTGGATTCTCTCGCTGTAGCAACCATCAAAGCCTTGACGACGGTGATGCACAAATCACCAGCTGCAAAGGTGAATGGTTACACACACACACACACTCACTTTTGGATACTTTTCAATACTTTTCAGCCAATCAAATGCTAAACTGTTGATAACCAGGAAGGTCAAGAAGACCCATTCATTTTCACCATAGAGAAATCTACTTTTGTGTCTAGATATTCAATATCAAGGCCATGTGAGGCGGCTGCCTAGGTTTTCAATACCCTATTGTGGAATGGGAATATTGTATCTGTGCTTTGGGTGTGACACGAATGCCAATGAATAGATCAGTGAAAGACTTATCGTCTAGTATTTATATCAGAGAAAGACTTATCGTCTAGTATTTATATCAGTGAAAAACGTATCGTCTAGTATTTATATCAGAGAAAGACTTATCGTCTAGTATTTATATCAGTGAAAAACGTATCGTCTAGTATTTATATCAGTGAGAGACGTATCGTCTAGTATTAATCGGCTGACTGTTATATATATCTTAAAAAAAAAACACACACACACACTGACACAGAAGTCCCGCCCCCACAGGAGGTGTTCAAAGAGCGGATTGGGTACAACCACCTGTACGAGGTGCTTGTCTCCTTGGGCCAGCCATCCAGATACCTGTTGAAGGAGCTCATGAACATGGTGAGAGATACTGCCTGCCTGTCTGTCCGCCTGCCTACCTGCCTGTCTAAATGTGTGTCTGTCTGTCTATCTATCTGTATGTCTGTCTGTCTAAATGTGTGTCTGTCTGCCTGCCTGCCTGTCTGTCTAAATGTGTGTCTGTCTGTCTATCTATCTGTATGTCTGTCTGTCTAAATGTGTGTCTGTCTGTCTGATTGCCTGTCTGTCTGTCTGTCTGTCTGTCGTCTGTCGTCTGTCGTCTGTCGTCTGTCGTCTGTCGTCTGTCTGTCTGTCTAAATGTCTGTCTGTCAGTATGTATGTCTGTGTGTCTGTCTAAATGTCTGTCTGTCTGTCTGTCGTCTGTCTGTGTGTCTTGTCTGTCTGTATGTCTGTCTGTCTGTCTGTCGTCTGTCTGTGTGTCTTGTCTGTCTATCTATCTGTGTGTCTTGTCTGTCTGTATGTCTGTCTGTCTGTCTGTCGTCTGTCTGTGTGTCTTGTCTGTCTGCTGTTGTCTCCCTGTGTCTGTCTGTCACTCTTAACTTGTGTGTGTGTGTGTGTGTGCGTGTGTGTATAAGGCGGTGGAGGGGGAACACACCTCTGTGGGCATCCTGGGCCTCAGTAACGTGGAGCCTCTGATGCTGCTGGTCCAGTGGCTGCCGGAGCTCTCCTCCTCCGAGCTGCAGCTGTTCACCGCCGACTGGCTGCGCCGCCTCTGCTGCCTGAACCGCCAGACGCGAGCCACCTGCGTCAATGCCGCCACGGCCGCGCGGGCGCTGGCCGCCCTCGGCCGCCACGAGCAGCTGCACCGGGCCTGCGCCGAGAGCCTCCTGGGCCTCCTGGGCTCGCTGGGTTCCCAGTCCCTCAGTGCCGCAGAGCTGCTGGGCTTACTGCGGCTCCTCAGGTCCCTGGAGCCCGGCCAGGTGAGGGCCCCCGCGCTACCCACTGAGTTTTCAGTGTTTTTATTTATTTTATTTTTATTTATTTTATTTATTTTATTTATTTTATTTATTTTATTTATTTTATTTATTTTATTTATTTTATTTATTTTATTTATTTTATTTATTTTATTTATTTTATTTATTTTATTTATTTTATTTATTTTATTTATTTTATTTATTTTATTTATTTTATTTATTTTATTTATTTTATTTATTTTATTTATTTTATTTATTTTATTTATTTTATTTATTTTATTTATTTTATTTATTTTATTTATTTTATTTATTTTATTTATTTTATTTATTTTATTTATTTTATTTATTTTATTTATTTTATTTATTTTATTTATTTTATTTATTTTATTTATTTTATTTATTTTATTTATTTTATTTATTTTATTTATTTTATTTATTTTATTTATTTTATTTATTTTATTTATTTATTTTATTTATTTTATTTATTTTATTTATTTTATTTATTTTATTTATTTTATTTTAGTTTAGTTTAGTTTAGTTTAGTTTAGTTTAGTTTATTTTAGTTTATTTTAGTTTATTTAGTTTATTTAGTTTATTTAGTTTATTTAGTTTATTTAGTTTATTTAGTTTATTTAGTTTAGTTTATTTAGTTTAGTTTATTTTATTTATTTAGTTTATTTATTTCTCGAATATCATGGAAAGTTGGGACATCTTTCACATTTTGACTGCAACAAATTTACTTTTAAGAAAAAGTTGACAAACGCTGTTATGAATAATGAAATACAGTTGAGTGAGATTTATTTAGTTAGTATTGTATTTGTGGTTGGAGCCTTTTTGTGTTGTGATTTTGCAGATATTGAGAATGTACTTAATGGAACACGCCAACATTTTGAGAAATTAGCTTACCGTCTTCTCCAGAGAGAGACAAGAAGATAATAATAATAATGCAGGACCTGTTGCAGAGATCTTTAATTGGCATGTAGACGACTCTCAATGTTAGCGGCACACAGCGGTTAGTTTAGCACACACACCGGAACACACACGCTCAGGGGCGTTTTTTTTTTTTTACTAGACATCACTCAGGTGTATTATTGATGCTCTCATTGATACTATGTTTGTTTCTGAAGTGTGTGTGTGTGTGTGTGTGAGATATATAGAGAGAGAGGGGGGGCTTTGGTAGACTATTGCATTGGTCCATTCATTGAAGATGAACGCAATGCGACATCCTTTACTAGGATCACCCACCAACAGTGCAGGTGCTGAACTGCTGATCCGAATGTATAGGTAAAAACCATATTATGCGTTTTCATCAATAAAAAAATGGCCAAAAAAAATTTCGCTGACGCGCGCTCGCATTCACTGGGGGCCTACAAATACATTCTTTCATGGAGCCCAGAATCTGGAGCTACACCCCTGCACACGCATGCATTGTTTTTTGTAGGATCGCCGATGCGATACTCCTCTGCGCTTAACCCATCCTGTCGTCCATCCCCCCAAGGGCAGCCCGGAGCAGACGAGGGCTGTGGCGTGAGCCACGCCTGGGGACCATCTAAGTGCTCCTGCCTGTCTTCGTCACGGACCCAGCATTGGGTTTCTCTTATCGGGGGGGGGGGGGGACGGACCCTTGCGAGCACGGGGAGAACATGCAAACTCCACACAGAAAGGCCCGGGAGATACCCCACCTGGGTACCTGGCATCGCGGAAACCTGGTCCCCAAGCGGGAATCGAACCCTGGACCTTCTTGCTGTGAGGCGACAGTGTTAACCACTACACCACCGTGCCGATACCAGTTTCCTCTCTGCGCGTTCAGTAGAAACGTAGTATCTATCTTCTTGTCTCTCTCTGGAGAAGACATTAAAGGGGAGATGAAGCGTTGAACAATATGAGCCTAGTTTGTTTGTTGTGTACCTTGGGTAAGACCGTAATCAAATGTGAAATCCTGCTTATTTGTCTGAAAACTCAAATGTAATTTCCCAGTTTTCGCCATGGGCGGCGCCATTTTAGAGTTAGCTAGACGGTGACGTCACTGTAGTTGTTGGGCTGGCTTCTGGTTTACACTGCTGGTTACCTACCTAGTAAACATCGAGTGTCTTGAAAGTCGGTCAGTAAATTGTCAACCAAATGTAACGTTACCTAGCGAAAAAAAATATATTATATAATTATACTTGTAGTTGTATTATCTGCGAGACATCGCCATTTGCCACCACGCAACAAGTCAAACAGCTCCACTGTCTGTGTGTGTATACTCTGCTTTGGTCAAATCACATTCAAGTATTGGGTATCAGTTTCCTTTTTTTCCTCCCTCAATAATATTATGTTATTTATGTACATTATCATTATGTAAACAAATGCACATATGGATTGTTTGCTGCAACGTTTCTGAATTCTGAATTTAAGCATTAATAAATAAGCAGAGAATTAAATTAGATGTCTAACATTTGTGTTTTTAATTAGCATAACCTAAATAAATATGAATTCAAGAAGTTAAATACTGAATTAACGACACATATTTCAGTCTGGCATCAGTTTGCTTACATCAAACACAATGAATGGTTTTGTCACACATGTATTATTATTCTGCAGTATTATTAATTTGCTCAAATGTCGTGGCCTCACACGGTGCCAACTGCAGGTCTCGCCATCTCAAAGATGACAGAGAATACATATGCAGCATCCCCCTGTTGGGGTTGCTCAATGCTGTAAAATATTACATAAATGTTTTTTTATGAACAACGATATTTGAGGAGCCTAATAATATTGCTACAGCGTGCAAGTGCAATTCTCTGAGGTGGGAGGCTCCGGGCGAAACCATCTCCGTGACGTCAGCATTTAACGTGAACAAAATGGCGGCGCACTGGTTGATAGATGCTACACGAAGGGACATAACAAATCGTTTTTTCTTAGAAAAGGCTTATTTTTATAACGTGATTTTTTTTCTGTGGTTTATCTAAATACTAATTTGATGCTATGACTATGTTTATATCGCTATGCAACATCTCCCCTTTAAGCTAATTTCCCAAAATGTTGGCGTGTTCTTTTAAGCTAAAGTGTTTGTTATGTTTTTATTGTTTTGTTATTACTTCAATGTTTTAAGTTATGTGTTCGGACCCCAGGAAGAATAGTCTTTCACCCATGGGTGTAGACCAGCGGTTCTCAAACTATGGGGGGGCATTGGCAAGTAAAACATTTTAATAAATAAATAAATCTATATATATATATATATATATATATATATATATATATATATATATATAATTTTTTTAATGTTCTGGCAACATATTTTGGCTAAATATGCCTCGTTTTATAAATGTGCATTGATAACAGTGCTGTAATAAAATTTTCGAATAAATATGCATGATCAAGTTCAACAACGTGTGCTTTTATTTTGATATTCCTTAATTCCATGTTGAAATTACGCGATGCATTAAGTGTGGGGTCGCCAAAAAAAATCCTAAATAAAATGGGGTTGTGGTATAAAAAAGTTTGAGAATCCCTGGTGTAGACTAATGGGGATCCATATAATAAACAAATAAACAAACTAGCTGTTGCTCACACCCAGCCTGTGCTCCCCAGCCTCACCCGTACGTGGGCCCCGCCCTCAAGGCCCTGCTGGCCATGGTCAGGAAGCAGGGCCTGGAGAGCGCCATGCAGTACTTCGACCTGTCGCCCAGCATGGCCGGCATCGCCGTGCCGACCGTCCAGCGCTGGCCGGGCTCCGCCTTCAGCTTCCTGGCCTGGCTGTCATTGGACCAGGACCAGCTGGGCCCGCCCGGTAATGGAGACAAGAGGAAGCAGCTATACAGGTGAGGGAGAGAGAGAGAGAGATAAGATAAGAGATAAGATATTCCTTTATTGATCCCCTTGGGGAAAGCATGGGGGAGGGGGAGGGGAAGTACAGGTATGGGCAGATAGAAGAAAGACATAAATATAGGCAATCAAATTTGATCTGAATATAAAAATATGAGGAGAAAAAAAACAGTAACAATAAATAATAATGACAATAATTAAATTATCCAAATTGGCCGTCCGTTGCCATTCATTCAGACGCGCGAGTCAAAACAAAAACGTGTTGGTCTTCTTCTACCCCTTTTGCCGTTGCAATCAGCCCTCACGTGGGATACCGTTGGCTCCAGAATTTCTTTGGCTACAAAGGCGGTCAATCATTTTCACCATCAGAGGTGAAGCCGACAGACGAGGGCAAAGTGCCGCGACAGATGGTGTGTTCTGAAGGATTTGGGGTGCTTTTTCAATGTATGTGACGGTGCCGGGTCAGAGAGGTCGAAGTGCATGCGGACGGTGGAAGCAGGAGACGGTGGTTTAGTAGAGCAGGGTGATTGTTGTGAGGCACACTGCCAGCGAGAGAATGTTTTGAATTCCTTGTAAGAACAAACTGATAGCGAGAGCAAGGGAGAGGGGTTCATCTTAATGAAACAGTAGAAAACTGCATTTTAATGTGTGAAAGGTTATTTAGCAGTTGTCATGACAGCGCGGCACATGACAACCAGAAAGGGGTGGGCTATCGTTGCTACGGCGAGGATCTATAAGTCGAACGGTGTTTCCGGGTGTAAGGCAGACTAGAATCTGACCAAGAGCGAGTAGGACTGAGATCACACAGAAGACACTCTCTCCTCTCATCGAGAGGGGGGGGGGGGGGGGGGGGGGGGGAGGAAGAATGCCACATCATCATTAGCTTTGGCTAACGCGAGGAAGGTTAGGCTAAAGACCAGGCCTGAACACTATTGGACTGAATAACAAAAGGACGATAGACGAACACACCAAAAAATCATTAGAATAGACTTTTCAAGGACAATAACATCTGTTAACATCTGAGCTGAGGTTTCTGTTTATCAAATAAAACCACGCTTTTCCTTGTAAGGTATTTCACGTTGTCGAAGTGTCGAATTTTTACGGAGGTGGAGAATTATTATGGTTTGCGGATTGTACTAACGGGGAGAGATAAGGATCTTATCAACCGGTATCGGAGACGTCAGGACCATTAAAATGACACAACGCAGAGGAATTGGATGGAGAGCCAAAACAGACGAAGACGTGATACTGGCCAGTTCGATCAGGATCTAACAGTTCCTTTAAAGGTGTGTTCCTTTTAAAGGTGTGTTCCTTTAACGCATTCAAAGATAGGCATTTTCACTGTGCGTCACGATGTTTGCAGAGCTATATCTATATTCTATATTATAGCTATGGAGACAATACTATGGCTCATTTGACAGTCACTATCTCATGTATACGTTTGCGTGTTATACCGTGGTGAATATTGTATAGTTTCAGAGTGATCCGGGCTAATTCCTGGAAGCTGAGTTATGGAGCGCTATGTGCATTTTGCGAAAGTCGTTCGCGTTGCTCGCCTGGACACGATATTATTTCCAAATCAAAGGTATATAATAGGTATTATGTTTCATCATGAAGGCATCAAAGGGGGGGGTGGGGGGGGTCGTTTTGTGATGCTCTGATCGTCAGCAACGGCATACGTTTTGAATACACGTTTTGCGATCGATGTGAAATCATTGTTGGATCAAAGTAGGATTGATGTAAAATCCTTTGCTAGGAGTTATTCCAAAATGAATATTCCAATTGTCTGATCGCAATTTCCAGTATTGATGTCCATCGGGTCCCTGACATGAAATGGCACAAAATATGCATCAAGTGTGCTGGACGCGCTCCAAGTTGCTCGGATGAAGCGGTTCACTTGCCGGGGTCCAAATTCTCTGCCCGGACCATATAAAATGTAACACACAGTGTGAAATAAAGTTTCAAAAGGTAGGCGATACTTCCACCTAGCAGGATTCGTCCGGCATTGCACCATCGAGGTCTCAGAATGAGTTCCAATGATAACACCGAAGTCCGTGAGAGTGTATAGAATATTATATAAAAGAAGCAGTGAAGCCAGACCAGCACTCTCAGGTTCAAAATTAATGGCCATTAATTTTGAACCTGAGAGTGCTGGTCTGGCTTCACTGCTTCTTTTATATAATACTTAATGGGATTTCAGCACCCAGTGTCGTATCTTGAGAGCGCGGTCTAACTTGACAAGTGTATAGAATATTAAAATAGAAAAAACAATGAAAACCCAGAGATTTTTCGGGGGTACTGGCGCTCAACCGCTGGCGAGATAACCCGAGAAATTCTCGGGTTGGCGCTGACAGTGTTATTAAAGGTGTGTTCCTTTTAAAGGTGTGTTCCTTTTCTCCTCCCATGAAGCTTCTTCACCCCAGGAGGGACGGGCTTCGAGGCGTTCATCAGCTCAGCAGGGCTGCTGGTGGTGGCCGTCTGCACTAAGAAGGAGTATGTCACCGTCATGCTGCCAGACTGCTGCTTCTGTGACTCTCTCTGGGTGAGCCTCTTACTTACGAGGGAAGACGCACTAAAAGAGCTTTTTAAATATCCACCATCGAGCTCCTTTCCACTCGCAGTTTGACAGGACAGTTTGGGTTTTCTCACATTAAGTGGCGTGATACGTGCCAGTACTGTAATTGATGCGTAACCGGCCGCTTCCTTCTGTTCTGGCCGGGTTCCGAGTGAACTGGGAAGCTCATGAATTGCCTTTGGAACAATGACATGAGAATTCTGAGGTATTGTGGGGGATTGAGTCGTGTGTGTGTGTGTTTTTCTGCCCCACAGCACAGCATTGGAGTGGTCCACGTTCCTGGGAAGCGGCCGTTTGGACAGAGCCTGGTCTACATCTATGTGGATGGTCAGCAGAAACTGTCCGCTCCACTCAAATACCCTTCCATGACCGAGGTGAGCCGTCACAGAGTTGTCTCATTAGCGCAAAGATAAATACTATCGGTCCTGGTTTCCCGGGTGCATGAGGGTGATTTTTCGCCAGTGAAAGGTATTTCTCAATGGTTTCTTAAACCAGGTGCCTGCATACCGAATTTGGACATCGGAGAAAATGTTTAATCATATTCAAATAGATACATGATAAATGATGCACATTACTGTAGCATCCCAGCCACACACACAAAGATATTTTTCAAGTTATGCAGCTGCTGAAAATGTGTAGTTTAAAGGAACACGCCAACATCATGGCAAATGCCCTTAACGTCTTCTCCAGAGGCGGACAAGAAGATGGATACCAATTTGCTCTCTGTGCGTTCAGTAGAAAGCTGTCCGACTGCAAGCTAGCCCAGATTAGCACAAATGAATGGAAGCGGATACGGACCAGCTAGCCTAGCTGTTGGCCAGCCCCCCCCCCCCCCCCCCCCCCCCCCCCCCCCCCCCCCCCCCCCCCCCCCCCCCCCCCCCCCCCCGCCCCCCAGAGTTTTAAGCTAGGCTAGCTGATCCACTTTATTTTGCAGTGCACTGTGTCCGCTTCGTGTTCTTTAAACTCACTGTGATTCTCTGCTCTCTCCTCTCCCCTCCTCCTCCTCTCCCTCTCTCCCTCCTCCTCCTCTCCTCTCTCCCTCCTCCTCCTCCTCTCCTCTCTCCATCCTCCTCTCCTCTCTCCCTCCTCCTCTCCTCTCCTCCCCTCCTCCTCCTCTCCTCTCTCCCTCCTCCTCTTCCTCTCTCCCCTCCTCCTCCTCTCCTCTCTCCCTCCTCCCTCTCCTCTCCCTCCTCCTCTCCTCTCCCTCCTCCTCCTCCTCCTCTCCTCTCTCCCTCCTCCTCCTCTCCTCTCTCCCTCCTCCTCTCCTCTCTTCCTCCTCCACCTCTCCTCTCTCCCTCCTCCCCCTCCCTTCTTGCAGCCCTTCACCTCCTGCTGCATCGGCTCCGCGGGTCACCGGACGACCACGCCCCCGCCCTCCCAGATCCCCGACCCGCCCCTCGGCCGCGGCCCCCTCGGGCCGGCCCTCGCTTGGGGGCATCCTGTCCGCGCAGGCCTGGGGCGGCCTGCTGGGGAGCAAACCTGAGTCGGTCACCAAGCTGATCTCGGCGGGGACCCAGGACAGCGAGTGGGGCAGTCCCACCTCCCTGCAGGGCCAGCTGGGAGGCGTCATGGTCTTCCACGAGGCCCTCCAGCCCAACCACGTCAAGGCCATCTGCAGCTCCGGTGAGTGGGGACAGGGACTATTCTAAAATGCTGATTTACAACGGCTATGTTCCCACAGACCTATGTTCCCCCATTTAAAAAAAATATTTCCCCCATCAAAATTAGGCCCTTTGTTCCCTCAGCCCTATGTTCCCCCAAATTAGGCCCTATGTTCCCTCAGGCCTATGTTCCCCCAAATTAGGCCCTATGTTCCCTCAGGCCTACATGCCCACAGCACAGGTATGGCCGTTCCCTGATGCACATAACGTGTAAAAAGAAAAATATTCTGTGAGTCTCCCATCTATACCTGAGGACATCACAAGTCTGAGTCTTACTTCTCTGGTTTCTGGCTTTCATCAGAGACTAGCTCATGTTCACAAATATTGATTGAACTCCTGGCCTATGGAAATATGTTTGAATTCTAAATGTGGGTGGTTCTACCCCACCCACCCCTCCCCCATGAAACATCCACTGAGGTAGACTACCTCAACCTCTCTCTATCTCTATCTCTATCTCTATCTCTATCTCTATCTCTATCTCTATCTCTATCTCCATCTCTATCTCTCTCTCTCTCTCTTCCCCCCCCCTCCCTCCCAGGTCCAAACTGCATCTCTCCCTTCAAGGCCCAGGAGGCGGAGCTCGGGGACCTCTCAACCAAACTGCTGCTGCACTACTCGCCCAAGGTGATTGGACCGCGCTGCCGTCCGTCGTCCCATTTCTATAACTTGAACCCGTCACAACCAAATCCACTTTGTGTGACTGGTGTGCAAGATGGCCAAATGGAATTGGCACTCTAACCTGCGGGCTGATATTGTGCTTCATTGACTGTATTCACACTGTGGCCATTTTGCTTTTAATGTCACACTCAGGCTGGGTTCCTTTCCACCCTGTTCCCACCTTGGCATGCATGGCATAATCGCAAAATGGCTGCTGTGTGAATATGGTCAATAGCTGCTTCATAGTTCTATAACACCAGAGTCTATAAAACGAAGTCCTGAAATCTACTTGGTGAGCACTGTGGAGTAGATTACAGTTGTTCTCAGTCAGCTTGTACAGACAGGAGCTTGACCCCATTGACTTTGCATTGGTTTTTGGCGAACTATCCGGAGCCTATTGACTATGTATCTGCTTTGAAAATTACAATGTCTCATGTTACATTGTTATTTCTACACATGATAAATATACAAGTCACAGCATGTGAATAACACCGTTTTAGAGTTGTCTGGAAGTGTATTTTGTTCCTTTTGACGGAGCTAGGCTGGTCCAAATCCACTTCCAGCCATTGTGCTAAACTAGCTAGCGCACTGCAGGTCTCTCTCTCTCTGTACTGCACACACAGAGATGAGGAGGGTACCAATGTTCTTCTCTGACAAATAAGGTAATTCCACAAAAGGTTGGCCTGTTCCCTTTGAATGTTTAGTCCAGGTATCAGCAGTGGAAATGTTATATCTGTACATCCATGTTAAATGCTCCTGTGTTCTTCAACAGGCCTGTAAGAACCCCATCTGTCTAGACTTGTCACCCAACCTGCTCCACGGAAGGTTGACTGGGAACAAAGTGGTCAACTGGGACATCAAGGTAACGGACCAGTCAAATCTATTCATAAAGCACATTTAAAAACAACCCACGTTGGCCAAAGTGCTGTACAGACCAGGGCAGGTTGTACAATCACAAGAAAAGACTATAAACAGAAAGAGCTCGTCAATACACACAATAGTGCATATGCACAAATCAACTAATTTAAAAACAGATCATAGGCATAGGCACAAAACACTATAATTATATCAATAAAGCTTGAATCAGTTCATCTGATGTAAAGTTCAGAGTGTTTATATACAGTACCAGTCAAAAGTTTGGACACACCTTCTCATTCAGTTCAATGAGAAAGTGTGTTTTATATATCCTAACTTTTGTGTATATATATCCTATGGTTTGGGACCGATATCCATTCCTCTCGCTACGTGTAACTGTCCCCAGGATATGATCAACTGTGTGGGTGGCATACCCATGCTCTTCCCCATCCTGGAGCAGCTGGCCCTGCTGACCCCCGAGCACCAGGGCAACGACCCTGCCACCGGGTCAGAGTTCATCACCCCAGACCTGGCTACACCCGCCGACGGAGACTGGGTCATCCTCCCGTCCAATAGATCTTCAGGTCTGACTGTGGAACGGATCCTCTTACAATGTGTCATTTTATTAGCCGTATACCATCGACATTACTGTCTTTCAGAGGCTCTGACGAGTTAAATCCTAATGTCAGAGCGAAGTTAGAGGTACAAACTAGAGCAGGGGTTCTCAAACTTTTTTATACCACGACCCAATTTTTTTTGGCGACCCCACACTTAATGTATTGCATAATTTCAAAGTGGAATTAAGGAATATCAAAATAAAAGCACACGTTGTTGAACTTGATCATGCATATTTATTAGAACATTTAATTACAGCACTATGTTATCAATACACATTTATAAAACGAGGCATATTTAGCCAAAATATGTTGCCAGAACATAAAAAAATATATATATTATATACGCATGGCGAGTTAACCCGGGATATCTCGGGTCTGGCGCCGAATGTGTTAAAGTGCTTGATTATTTACAAAACAAATGCAAGGCCCTAACCATTCGCATTGAACGTTTTGTTCATCTATGATCAAATTGTTCTGAATCAAGAAATATATTTTTTTTATCTAAAGTGTAACCAATTGTCGGAAATTGGTTTTAAACTAAATATTGGATCTGATTTTCTTTTCAATAAAACAGCATTTAAAAGTGAATTGTATCCTTTTAAATGCCCTTTTAAAATGGAAAATAGTGCTTAGAAAAGTCCTTGAAAGTCTTTGAATTAAATTGTGCAATGTCTGTGGGAACCCTGAGGGTCAGTGGGCCACATGCTGAAATGTGTATGATGACTTTTTCAGAGGCGCGTCTGGAGAAGAACTTGGTGGCGACCTTCCTGCTGGTGCTGAAGCACTTCCTCCAGAGGCACCCCATCAACCAGGAGAGCCTGCTGCACTGCCACACTGTGGCCACGCTGGGAGCCCTGCTGCAAAAGGTCTGGAACAACTCTTGACCCGATTTAATCACTTGGCCGATATTGGCCTATCGCAGACGTTTCAGTATTGGTCGATATTTTTGGCCGATAGGTGCCGATATATATATATACAGTATATTTTCAGAACATAATGCAGAGAAAAATGCTTGGGGTCATTTAGAAATGGTGTCATCACAGTTTGCTCCAACTCCATTGTTTACATAATAACTCGGTCATAATGCTCAGTCTTTGTTTACATATAACTCAGTCATAATGCTCAGTCATTGTTTACATATAACTCAGTCATAATGCTCAGTCATTGTTTACATATAACTCAGTCATAATGCTCAGTCATTGTTTACATATAACTCAGTCATAATGCTCAGTCATTGTTTACATATAACTCAGTCATAATGCTCAGTCATTGTTTACATATAACTCAGTCATAATGCTCAGTCATTGTTTACATATAACTCCGTCATAATGCTCAGTCATTGTTTACATATAACTCAGTCATAATACTCAGTCATTGTTTACATATAACTCAGTCATAATGCTCAGTCATTGTTTACATATAACTCAGTCATAATACTCAGTCATTGTTTACATATAACTCAGTCATAATACTCAGTCATTGTTTACATCTAACTCAGTCATAATGCTCAGTCATTGTTTACATATAACTCAGTCATAATACTCAGTCATTGTTTACATATAACTCAGTCATAATACTCAGTCATTGTTTACATATAACTCAGTCATAATGCTCAGTCATTGTTTACATATAACTCAGTCATAATGCTCAGTCATTGTTTACATATAACTCAGTCATAATACTCAGTCATTGTTTACATATAACTCAGTCATAATACTCAGTCATTGTTTACATATAACTCAGTCATAATGCTCAGTCATTGTTTACATATAACTCAGTCATAATACTCAGTCATTGTTTACATATAACTCAGTCATAATACTCAGTCATTGTTTACATATAACTCAGTCACATAACTCATAATACTCAGTCATTGTTTACTTTAAACCACATATTCTCTATCAAGCTAGCTATGAGATGCATGCAGACTCAGCAGCACTGTCTGCATGCATCTCATAGCTAGCTTGATAGAGAATATGTGGTTTAAAGTTAGTAGAGAGGACATCAGACGTTTTGCCAGTGAATTCACTCATTACATAATCTTTTTTTGATATACCTACCTATTACCTAAATATAAAGATAATTTCATCATCAGTGAAGATTAAGCTGTTTAGAATATAGAATATAATATACAATACAAACTAGTTTGGTTCCTGCTCAACTATAATTCAGTTAAGTCTCACTTATTTTACAGACATTTGTCTTAAAGCAATAGTTCAGATTCTTTGGAAACCTAGCCCTATTCGCTACTTACTAATGATGATGTTTGTTGTGAAGGATCAGATTAAACCGAATATATATATTTATTTATATATATATATTTAAATAGTGTTTGTATATCGTTTGATATCCCCTGTATATTCCTTGTACAATATGCACTGAATATCCCTTTAGTCTACTAAACAGCCCATAATAGTTTCATTCTACCATTGGACGAGAACCTGGCGCCAGGTTGCCATACCCCTAGGTTCAAGTTCAATCGTGCCGCCCAACATGTCGTGGCAAGCCCCGGTTCCGCGTAGGAATACGTATGGCGAAATACGAATGGTACTATTTGTTCATAGCGCATATATATATGGCGCAAGTAAAGTAGAACTTTCTTTTAGTCCAGTTCTTTACCCTCCAACAGAGTGACAGACGCGAAGCCTCACCCACGACGCACGTGTGGTGTAGTAAGGCCTACTTGGCCTCAGAATAGGCATTGAGATATCGTGTGGATTAATAGTTGAATAGTCATAGTTTGGCACTATACCGTCGAGTTGGACGTATTCTATTAAGCTAATAATAGTCTATTTATGTATGGTGCATCGTTCGGTTAGAGTTCTAAAGTTATCAGTACCCCCATCGTTCCTGACGTTATCTGGACGCTTAACCAGGCTGGGCAGACCCCTAGTGGTGCTTGCATCCGAGGAGCTCCGGGCCAGGGCGACTGGACCTGTATATTGGATTACTCTACCCGGACGACGGCGAGCCTTCCACGGCTTGGATTATGCTTTGGGTGCTTTGATTATTCCATGGATAACGGCCAACACTGCGGAGTGTTGGAACTACCCCCCGGAGAGGACTCCAGGTGAGACGGCGCTCTACACCAGTGAGGTCGCCTCACGTCTCTCCGTTGTGGACCGGCAGCTACCGTCCACCAGAGGGTCCAGCTGTATTCGTCTGCGGACCGAGGTTCTGTGGGCACCGTGTTCAAGACTTTGAATTCTCCCAAGAAATCGTCGGCCAGATGGGATACCGCCAGCGGCTTCTCTAACCCCCCCCTCCTACTGTCTTACAACCAGCGGGACCCCCCCCCCCCCCTTAGTGTATCCAGCTATAATCATTTAAGTACCATCGCTATAGTTTCCTAAATATCCAGGTTGTATACTTACTCCCTGCGTAACCAGAGATTGGACATTCAATGTTGATTTACCTACGAATACTCATTTGCCATACAAGTGCATATTTCAAATCATAAGTGTAAACAAGTGAACGTTGTATATACCTTTTGCTATATTAAATATTCGATTTGTACATTTGTGTGGACTTCGTTTCATCAGGTGGGAAAGTGTTCATCATACTTATATCATGTACTGGATGGCCAGAAGTTAAAGTACAAGAGGTAGTGGTATTAAATACCATATCTAACAATACAGTCAGGGAATTGTACCCCTCAGTTACAATTGGTCCTTCGAGCCGGAGGTAACTAGTGTAATATTAATATAGTGTTATTAATATTGAAATGGCCTATGATGAACACTCCACGAAACGGTCCTCCTAACCTAGAACGCCCGCGGCGCAGACGACAGACACCTCAGTACTTAGAGGCTTACGCTGTCAGTCAACTACCTAGCCTTCGACAAACGGTAAACGCGGTAAAAGTAGAAAGTAAAATTATGTCTGACCTTAACGACCAGGTTTCCCCGACCACAGAGACCCTAGTAGGTTCTAACGTAACTGACCAAGCTCACGGTGGGGACCAGGAGGGAGCTGACATGCCTTTACCCCCCGCCACTACCGAAGAAGTAGTCCCCGACCAGCCCCGGGAGGAAGACAACCCTACAGAGAGAGAACTCTGCACGGAAGAAGAGGAGGAGAGCGCCGAGGAAATAGAGCTCCAGGACTCCCCAACGAGTACACCCAGGAGTGCTTCACCCAGGAGCGGCTCACCCAGGAGCGGCTCAACTCCACAACCGCCTTCCCCCAGCGAAGCGGAGAGGATGCTACAACAGGCGTTCCTCGTCAGCCTGACAGCCTCTACCGAACGCGATCGACTCCAAGCACAGACGCTTAGCGAGCGCGAACAACTCCAAGCGCAACAACGGAGCGAAGAAGAGCGCATACGCCGGGAGATGAGACGCCTTCAGACGGAAATTAATATGGTAAGAGACCGGGCCGCAGCAGAGCGCGCCGCCGCCGAAGCAGAGCGCGCCGCAGCCCAGCGCGCCGCTGACGGTGCCCAAAGAGAAGCAGAGCGCGCCGCCGCCGAAGCCCAGCGCGCCGCTGACTATGCCCAAAGAGAAGCAGAGCGCGCCGCCGCCGAAGCCCAGCGCGCCGCTGACTATGCCCAAAGAGAAGCAGAGCGCAACATCGATCTCATCCAGCGCCAAGCCGAGCGCGACAAGTTACGGGCGCGGCTAATGAAGCGGCTGATGATCCCCAGGGCAACACCCTCTCCCTCCGCCAGGGGTTCAAGGAACTCGTCGAGACAACAGTCAAGGGCAGCGCCTCCTAACCGAGCAAGCGACCCTGAACTTGACCAACAGACCAAGCCTATACCCCCCGCAGACCCCTTTCCCAGACCGGTCCAAGCGAGACCCAGCTACAAGGAAGGAGCGGCATACACTGCGGAGAAGCTAAACAAACGACTACAGGATCTGGAGGACCTGATAGAGGAAGAAGAGGGAGAGGAGGAGAACCGGGCCCGACGACAGCACAGTGCTCCACCGGACCAGGAGGTCCAATACAGCCCAGGCTATACCCCCGCGGCGCTGCGCTACAGACCCCCGACTCTATTCACGGGTGAGCATGACGCACGACCAGCCCCGAGGAACAGCACCTGGACCAGCGGGCCATGGTACCCTGCCGGTACCAGCCCACAGAGAGGCGCAAGAGGAGACTCGCCTAGGAGGCCTCCCCCCCAGCGCTCGCCGATGTATCAGCCATCCACGGCGTCATACATTGCAATACCGACCACCAGACGGAGTGTGTACAGAACACTCGCCAGACAATATGACCCGTTGGGATGTATTCTACCTTACACCACCAGGGCAAAGATGATTGTACGAGCACTATGGGACAAGGACCAGGGCTGGGACGACCCAATACCCGCACACCTTGCCTCAACATGGAGAGAGTGGGAGACGGAACTCCGCTCACTCCCAGGCGTCAATATACGCCGCAGCTACTTCCCATCCACAGTGAGGCCAGAGACATGCGAGATTGATCTACACGTCTTCAGCGACGCCTCCGAAGTAGCCTATGGATCGGTGGCCTACTTGCGTGCCCAAGAGAAGGGAGGAAAGATACACACTGCTTTCATCCTGGCCCGCTCAAGAATAGCCCCACGTAAGCAACAATCTATCCCACGTCTAGAGCTCTGCGCAGCCCTAGCAGGAGCGCATCTAGCCACGTTAATCCAACGTGAACTCACCATTCCGGTGCACAGAACAATCTTGTGGTCAGATTCCACGACAGTACTCACATGGATCAAGTCTGATTCATGCAGATACAAAGTCTTCGTGGGAGTCAGAGTCACCGAGATTCAAGAGTTAACAGAAGCAGCGAGCTGGCGGTATGTGGACACCAAACACAACCCAGCTGACGTCATCACCCGGGGAATGTCTCTGGATGACCTAACCCGTTGCAACATCTACAGTGACGGACCAGAATTCCTCAAGCTCCCGGAAGGAGAGTGGCCTACGCCCACCCCACGGGAAGCAAGTAACAAGGAGGCTGAGAACAAGAAACCTATGTTCTGTGGACTGAGCACAGTCGCCTCCACAGACCCCAACATAGATGACTGCATTACCCTAGAGAGTGCGCAGCAAAGAACATTCCTGCGGCACCACCCAGAGATTCAGTCCACCACTGACATGTCAGCAGCTGACTACGAAGAAGCAGAACTTCTTCTACTACAACGAGCCCAGAGAGACTCGTTCCCCGATGAGCTAGACTGTCTACAGGGAGGAAACCCCGTCCCATCAGACAGCAGACTGCTCCACCTGGCACCAGAGAGTGACGCCCATAATCTCATCAGAGTGGGTGGTCGCCTGCGGAGAGCCCCCGATCTACCGGATGATATTAAGTACCCGATCGTCTTGAACAGCCGACACAAGGTCACAGAGCTGATCATAAAGAAATACGACGAGGATGTACACCACGCAGGAGCAGAGAGAGTCTTCGCGGAGATCAGACGTCGTTATTGGATACTGCAAGGGAGAGAAGCAGTGCGGCGCTTCCAGCGAACCTGTCTAGACTGCCGTAAGTGGCGCGCGCAGCCCAGCATACCACGGATGGCTGACTTACCCCCCTGTCGCCTCCGACTCGGCGACAAGCCATTCCACTCCACAGGCATGGACTGCTTTGGCCCGTTGTATATAAAGAGAGGAAGAGGAACCGAGAAGCGGTGGGGTATTGTATTCAAATGCATGACCACCAGAGCGATACATATCGAGCTCCTTCCGACCATGAGCACAGACTCATTCCTTATGGCCTTCCGAAGATTCACATCACGGAAAGGAAAACCGTCTACATTGTTGTCTGATCACGGGACAAACTTCAAAGGCGGAGAAAGAGAGCTGAGAGAGAGCTTCCAAGCTATGGGCCCAGAACTTAAGACCCACCTCGCTCCATCCCAGATTGACTTCCAGTTTAATCCCCCGAACGCACCCCACTTCGGTGGAACCTGGGAACGAGAAGTACGTTCTATAAAGACAGCCCTGTACGCCGTGCTTGGGGCCCAGACTGTGGCGGAGGAAGTCCTAATGACAGTCCTCACGGAGATCGAGGGAGTATTGAACTCAAAGCCCCTCGGTTACGTCTCCAGTGATGTAGCAGATGTCGACCCAGTCACCCCCAACACACTCCTAATGGGGCGGCTGGACCCCGCGCTACCCCAGACAATGTACAGGCCTGAAGAAGCGAACGGCCGAAGAATGTGGAGGTACAGTCAAGTACTAGCTGACAAGTTTTGGAGCAGCTTCCTACTCCACTACCTACCGTCTCTACAGACCCGCCAGAAGTGGGTAAAAGAGAGAGACAATTTGACAGAAGGAACAGTCGTCATGATTATCGACCAGTCACTACCCAGAGCTACCGTCCACCAGAGGGTCCAGCTGTATTCGTCTGCGGACCGAGGTTCTGTGGGCACCGTGTTCAAGACTTTGAATTCTCCCAAGAAATCGTCGGCCAGATGGGATACCGCCAGCGGCTTCTCTAACCCCCCCCCTCCTACTGTCTTACAACCAGCGGGACCCCCCCCCCCCCTTAGTGTATCCAGCTATAATCATTTAAGTACCATCGCTATAGTTTCCTAAATATCCAGGTTGTATACTTACTCCCTGCGTAACCAGAGATTGGACATTCAATGTTGATTTACCTACGAATACTCATTTGCCATACAAGTGCATATTTCAAATCATAAGTGTAAACAAGTGAACGTTGTATATACCTTTTGCTATATTAAATATTCGATTTGTACATTTGTGTGGACTTCGTTTCATCAGGTGGGAAAGTGTTCATCATACTTATATCATGTACTGAATGGCCAGAAGTTAAAGTACAAGAGGTAGTGGTATTAAATACCATATCTAACAATACAGTCAGGGAATTGTACCCCTCAGTTACAATGTTGATCGGTAGAGTCCTTTCTCAACACAATCCATGCTGTTCCTCATACTAGCTCTGGATAGTTAGCCAGAAACAAATGCAAAGTCAATGGGGTCAAGCTCCTGCCTCCTGTCTGTACAGTGCACGCAAAGTAGATTCAATGACTCTACCAAAATCATCATCATCATCCCTTTTAAGTGTCCATATTTTTGTTTACATTACAAACATAGATATGTGTTGTTGTATTTTAGTTTACATTACAGACTTAGATGTGTGTTGGTTCTGTTCAGCTGCCGATGGGCCTGGTGGACGTGAGCGTGCTGGTGGCCGTGCAGCTGCTGGTGGAGCAGGTGACCTACGAGAAGAACCAGGCTCTTCTCCAGCAGCTCAACACACACCTGCTGTTCAACTTCAGCATCTGGGCCCAGGGAGACTTCCCCCTGCGGATCGGTGAGCTGGGGGTGGGAGCGTGTGGATATGGACACATGTAGCGATGAGTGACTGGTTGAACGAGTGAACGCACGCAAAACAAAATTAACCTGTGTTGTAGGGGTGGACGGTATAAACGGTATACCGTATAAACGGTATGAATTTGCTCTACGGTATGGATTTTGACTATACCTTCATACCTTGTGACCGGTAGACTAAAGCAGCTAGTCACAGCAGTAGCAATGACGTTAACGTTACTTGACGATTCACTCGACGTTTGCAGTGGTCGTTGCATAGTGTTTAATTGTACTGAGTTTTTCTCCACTTTCTCATGGACCTTGCCATATAGTTTGGGCATTTCAATTTGGGTAAGGAGGCTTAGAGGAGACTTGCTTTAGCGCAGCAACGGGCTAACGTTAGCCTCTAACGTTCTAACGTGACTCCGCGGCACCAGTTTTACCTCTTCAGAAGCATTTATATACCGTGATATATACCGTTATCGTCTATGTTTAAAATTATACTGTGATATAAATTTTAGACCATACCGTCCAGCCCGATGTGGCTTATCTGGCTGCATGTTAGCCTAGCTTAGCACAATGAATGGAAGCGGACATGACCGGTTAGCCTTCGGGAGAGGTGTTAACTGGACACTGCCTAGGCTACCCGTCACTGTCCGCTTCCATTTATTGTGCGAAGCTAGGCTAACGTGCAGCCAGATAGCTTTCTACTGAACGCACAGAGAGGAAACTGATATCTATCTTCTTGTCCCTCTCTGGAGAAGACTGTAAGCTAATTTCCCAAAATGTTGGCGTGTTCTTTTAATGGACCAGCAATGTTTTCTATAACATTCTGTACCTAGATATTTGCTGCTTCAACTACCATGTGTTAGCCTTGCATGAAGTGGCCTTGTGCTGAGTTGCTCTTGTCCTGTGTGTGTGTGTGTGTGTGTGTGTGTGTGTGTGTGTGTGTGTGTGTGTGTGTGTGTGTGTGTGTGTGTGTGTGTGTGTGTGTGTGTGTGTGTGTGTGTGTGTGTGTGTGTGTGTGTGTGTGTGTGTGTGTGTGTGTGTGTGTGTGTGTGTGTGTGTGTGTGTGTGTGTGTGTGTGTGTGTGTGTGTGTGTGTGTGTGTGTTGTGGTGAAGGTCACATCCAGTACATGTCCACCGTCATCAAAGACAACAGGAAGCAGTTCAGGAAAAAATACGGAGTCCAATTCCTGCTGGACACCATTCGCCTCTATTACGGGTGAGACTACATATCCCAGAATTTCTTCTCTCTCTTTTCCTTTATTCTTTTCCATGTGATGTGGCTAATGTTTCCAATTTCTTTCATATTAGTCAAATGTTTTGATGACATCTTATTCCAACTGTATAATGGATTATAATATTTGAAGCTATTAGAAACTGAACAGGCTTGTAATATCATGGCATAGCTCTTCGTGAAATAAATTGTAAACCGCTCCACCACAGCTGATTAATCTGGTTATTAATAGAGGGCACCAGGAGTTATTGTCGATGTTAATAAGCGGGTCAATGAGGAATACTTGGTCACTGTCCCTTGGTTTTGGAATGTCCTACTTTAATACATATGACATAATGTGAACTCATTTTATAGTGTTTTTAAAGACACAATCCGTGATTTTTGTCCATCGTCAATGTGGGGTACATTCACACATATTATTGAAGAGCTTGATTTGTAGATGGAAATTATGCTATTTGGAACTCTCTTAAACGGGCACTTCACCAAAAAACAATGCTGATTTATTTTGCACATCATCCCACATACATCCCAAAAACTCAACAGTTTTACACACATTTGTTTAGTTTGACAGTTTTTGAGAGTGAATGAGTTTGAATGTGGCCACCAGTGATGTCACCAGGACACTGAATCCTTGTGTTAATTACAGCTCAATGAAATGATAAGGTAGCAGTCACTATAAGACGAGGTATTGATATTCTTTCATCTACATCATTTCATTGAGCTGTAATTACCACAAAAGAAATAATCCAATTATCTGATCGCCATTCCAAATACTGCTCGTGGAGGTCCGTACCACACTACCGATTGTTACATATGGGCGGGCGGGTGGGGTTACTGTTCGATGCCATCGTTGCATAGAACTGGCTCGCCTGAGTATTTAAACCCCGCCTGCCTGGCTCAGATCTGCTCCTAAAACACACCAGCCCATTTTCAATGAGATGCAATAGCTCCACATGGCAGTAGAGGGCGGTGTTGACCGTCTGCCAGCTCAGACAGGGTCTGAAGGGTATACCAGAGGCTGCAGCTATGAATTATGAATAGATAGCGAATAAACGAAAAATGGTGCTGAACGCATGGCGGGCAATAGCGAGTTAACTCGTTGCCGGCGCAGATTGTGTTAAGTAATAGCGTGTCCTTGGGTTGTACTGAATGACCCTGACCACATACTCCTCACAGACCCAAGTCATTCTGCATTGTAGTCCATTGTGTATCTCGTTGTGATTTATTATAGACCAGCGGTTCTCAAACTACGGGTCGTGACCCAAAGTGGGTCGTGGGTAGGTGACAGTGCATTGGCAAGTAAAAAAAAATATATATACGTATATATATATATATATTTATGTTCTGGCAACATATTTTGGCTAAATATGCCTAGTTTTTATAAATGTGTATTGATAACATAGTTCTGTAATTACATTTTCTAATAAATATGCACGATCAAGTTCAAAACTTCGCCCAAAGAAATCCTAAATAAAATGGGGTTGCGGTATAAGAAGGTTTGAGAACCCCTGTTATAGACGTACACTTCTGTGTTACTGGTATCTCTCCCTGATACAGAGTGTCACCTTTCTCCCCTCCGGCTGCTTCAGGAGGACCAGCGGTAAGGAGGGCGATCTGAGCGACGACGACATCCGCACCATCCGCGCCTCGCTCTGCGGCCTCCTCAAGTACTACATCAGCAAAGGCATGTCCCAGGAGGAGATGCAAAGCATCCTGGGATACATCGCCGCCATCGGAGACGAGGAGCAGGTGAGGGGGCGGAGCTGGTGAGGGAGCGGAGCAGGGGAGGGGGCGGGGCTGGTGAGGGGTTGGATCAGGTGAGGGGGCGGAGCAGGTGAGGGGGCGGGGCTGGTGAGGGGGTGGAGCTGGTGAGGGGGCGGAGCTGGCAACGTGGTTACTTACAATAATAATAATAATGAATGAGATTTTTATAGCACTTTTCTAGAACTCACACAGTCACTTTACATTACTTGTATGATTTTCCCTAACCCTGTGAGGCCCAAATTAAATTGACATTAGCAACTTCAGAGGCCAGAATGTGGGACCTATAAACACATTTACTATCCAATAGCATTGTGAGGCTGAACAACAGGACCCATAGACTATGTTCTGTAAATGTGCAAAAAAAATATTTAACATTTACAGACTTCTTTTTTAAATAGCTAAAAGTGATGTTGTAATTTTGCAACCGAGGGCTTCACAGGATAAAGATGACATATTTGAGTCATTCTTAACAAATTAAGTTAATATATAACTTATATAAGTTATATATATATTAAAAAAAAATTATTCTGTACAAAAGAAAACACTCTATTATGCATTCTAGCAGCCTCTATACCTCTCTGTTTCAGTCCTGTTCTCAATGGGCTGTTATCTACTGTACCATCGGACAAAATTCAGATCCAACTTTCAGACTAGATCAAATCAAATATGACTCAAGATCCAGCAATAACATGGCAATCTTTTTAAAATCATGAAATGATAAAAAGATAAATCATAAAAAAATGTTGTCAGAAACTTTAAGTAGAAAATAGAAGATTTACCTGTTTTATCAAGATATCTTGACACGCACATCATTGACCACAGCGATTGTAGCTGCAATTCTGAACAGCTTGTTTCAAGAGGGAGGGTTCTAGTTCTTGAACTGTAGAAAAGGCACAATGCACATAGTTAACATGTTCCCAATGTTGGGACAACCCCTCATTGACGATGACACTATGTAACAACCCATCATCTACACTCACTGCACACACATCCACATGTACACACTCACTTTAAACAAACACTCACCTTACCACTCACTTTACACCTATATTTTTTACTCAACTTTAGAAGTACAAACCTACAATATTCATACAAGCTTAATGTTTGGTTATTTGTTATAATATATACTAGGGATGCTCGATATTGGCTTTTTGACCGATACCGATATACCGATACTGTCCAACTCTTAATTTCCGATACCGATATCAACCGATATCACATTTTAATGCCAATATCGGACGATAATATCGGTAGGCCGATAATATCGGACATAATTTCTATAGAAATGTAAAAAAAAATATATATATATATATATATATATTTTTTTTTGAAAACCGATACCGATATTTTCCGATATCACATTTTAATGCCGATATCGGCCGATAATATCGGACATCCCTAATATATACAGTAGTCTCCAGTTCCTAACGCACACCTTGATGTCACTACTGTAGTGACTTTTCAATTGCAAAGGCTTCAAGGACAGAGCAGTGCCCCCTCACACACACCTCGCTCACTTCAAACTGCATTCAGTCATTAGTCGGCCCGTTTGTCCGAGAAACGATCCAGCTAAATCTGTTCACTTAAAGCTTTGCTTTTACGCTACTTTTACCTTAAAAAAAAAGATTCTATAGAAATACGAAGCGAAATGACCGTTGATTCCGGTTCCACAGAGTTTTGACATTTGAATCACGTCGGGCCGTCCTTTTCATACGATGGCGTGGATAAACTTGTTCAGCGCTATCTGTGTGTGTTCCATATCCTGTTCCACTGGGGGCTATATGTGGAGGCTGACATCATCCTCTGTGGACATATGGTCGATATAATCTGCATTTGCCTGCCTTTGGCTCCCATCCCCCCACCTCAAGCATCCACCCCCCCCCGGGCCCCCCATCCCAAGCCGGATCAAGGCTTAATAGAGTGACTTATATAGAGGAATTATTTGTAAAAATATACTATAAAAATGTTAGTTGCAATGATCCTGTGTGTGTGTGTGTGTGTTCATATTCATGCTTGTGTATCTGTGCTTATTATCTTCACCCGGGGGAGATAATGTAATTGGTCGTGTGTGTGTGTGTTTATCTGTCCGTGTGTCTGCGGCAATTCTTGCAAACTACAGGGCCGATTTTGGATGAAACGTCACACATAGGCCGACAGCAGGCCAAGGACCTGAATCCTCGAATATCTTTCAAATCGGTCAACAACGAGTTCATTTCCATCGTTGTCCATTGAAATAGATATTCAGTATGAAGTGTCACCTTTTGAACGCAAGAGGAGGATGCTACACAGGATCCCTGTTGGAGCCTCTGGTACTCGTCTCTCTGGGCCCCGCCCCGCCCCTAGAGGTCGCTGTTTGACGGTGTTACAGATGTCCGTAAACTGTGTTGAACTTGTAAATATTTGAATGTAAACGGTGCGTGTCGTGTCTCCAGCTCTGCAGTCTGCTGGAGCTTCTACTGAGCCTGCTGCAGACCAGCCCGGCCCGGGACCAGCTCTTCCTCCTCCTCTACGAGCCCGGGGCCGCCGACTCCTGCTACGCCCTGCTCCTCAACAACAAGCACTCCGACCGCCTCCGCGAGCTCGTCTTCAAGGTGGGCTTAACGGTGACGCGCTCGTGCTAGGGCTGAGCGATACGAGCAAAATATCATATCGCCATATTTTCCTTCGTTTTGACAGTATATATAACGGTAGTTTTCCGGTGCAAATGATCGCTTTTTATGTCTTTATCTTGTAACGCAATTGTCATGGTCCTAGTTCATTCAAAATGGTGTATCTTCTTTTACTTTTTAAATACTGCGGCAAGGAATCTGTTTTTGATTCACTTAAAAATATACAGTTTGTATGTGTGTATATATATATATATATATATAGAGATATTTCTTTTTGCAATATGTATACATCATTGATGATTTGCATGCATCCATGACGATATACCTTCATATTCTAGATACCTCCCAGCCAGGGGAGGAAATTAGGCCACTTTACTCGCCAATTGCGAGTATTTTTTACGTTTGGCGAGTAATTCATGAAGAGCACTCGCCAGTCTGGCGAGTACTAGTAATTACAAAACAAAACAAAAAAATCATTCTGCAATCTGCTGATTCGCTCACTGACACAAACCGAACTCTGACTCCCCCCTTGATTCCTCCCATTTGCGCCACATAATAATCAGACCATAACCAATGAACATCATCGTTGTACAGATGCGCTCTAAGCTCCTCCAATGAACACTCGTTTTCTAGAAGATGACGCCCATCTAGGGGAAGTGGACATACCACTGCGCGCAGACCTACTAACTCCTGCCACCGGCAGCCGGCTTGACAACGTAGACAAACTTACAAAAACACATGAGTGGATGAAAATAATTGCATGTAGAGTCGTCGCTTTCGGATATCGGTGCGGTCTGACATGGGGGCGAACAACAGCACGCGACGCGTCTCCTTCGAGTCGGATGAGAATGACAGTCAACCAGCATTAGCCGGCTAGCTACCTAGCATGTAACAAGCTACCATAACGCGCATTCAACATAGTGGACGACTATACTGAGCGGCTTTGCTTAAATGCAGCCGAGTGACATTTTATTATTACCGGGTTTCCCAGCATATCACCACTCGCCCATATGCCCTTCACAACGGTGATGTTGTCATATTTGGCATTCAGAACACACCTGCTGAACCCCTAGCGTTGTCGATTCGGTTCCAATGTATTGTCATCTTACAGCACAAGTACAGTACAACCAGAATACATTTGGCATACAACCAGAGTGCAAATGTAACAAGTCAAGTTCAAGTTGTTTTATTTAGCTATTACATTACAGTGAAATGCTTGGTTCTTTCACTGCCCAACCCAGTATTGATTGATTGATTGAAAACTTTATTAACAGATTGCAGAATGGGTACAATACAGTACAGCTCAATACACACAATTGTTAATGGGATGCAGACCAGAGAAGGACTTTAGTCTTGTTTACATCAGGGTCCCCCATTTCAGTCCTGTTTGCTTAATGCCTTGTCCACTTCCTCCACACTCCAATATGTTATGATGAATTAAAAATGGGGGACCCTGATGTAAACAAGACGAAAGTCTTTCTCTGGTCTGCATCCCCTTAACAATTGTATGTATTGAACTGTACTGTACCCATTCTGCAATCTGTTAAGAAACTTTTCAATCAATCAATCCCTTCAACCCTGCTCCTGTCAAACCTGCTCTTTCCATTCCCTCCATCATGTCCCCCCTTTCTGATGAATATTTCCTGCACTTAAGAGTCAGACACACATTCCTAGTAGTTGAGCTGTGATGAATGAAAACTTTATTTAACAGATTGCAGAATGGGTACAGTACAGTACGGCTCAATACATGCAATTGTTAAGGGGATGCAGACCAGAGAAAGACTTTCGTCTTGTTTACATCAGGGTCCCCCATTTTCAATTCATTTTCAATTCATCATTCAGTATAACCTAGACCAGCCCAACCCAGCATCTTTCACTGCCCAGTTCAGCCCAACCCAGTCCAGAATAGTTCCCTCTTTCATGTTAATATGTGATTTAATGATGTAATATTTTGAAGAGTAGAGACAGTGTGATTAATTTACTATGATTGAAAATCAATTTAGACGAAGACGTACAAAGAAGTAATTATCACAATTAGCGATTTTTTTTGTCTGGTAAAAAATCTATTTGGCTGGTAAAAAAAATCAGATACCCGCCAGTTGGCTGGTAAGCCAAAAAGTTAGTTTCCTCCCCTGCTCCCAGCCCTAACGCCAGCCTAGAAGATTCTGTGTTTTGTGTTTTTTTTTGTATTTTTTTTTGTATTTATTTTTATTTTTATTTTTTTTGCACAAATCTCTCCAATATTCAACACATATCTTTCCACATCACAATATGCAATGTCCAAGATTTGCCTTTTTCTTTTTTTGTAAGAACATGCAAAACATGTAAAAGACTCATACAAATACATTAAAAACTGACATGGAAATAAAAAAAAGACTTACGAAAAAAAATACTATACATTGTGCATATATATCCCTGATGCACATACTTTACATGTAGACCGATCTACCTGCGAGCAGGTATGTGCTGCATCTTCTATCGGGATGCCATCCTTCTCCATATTGCATGTGAGAGAATGCGTCTCAGATATATGTAGGTGTGCATGAGAGCATGCATGTGTATTTATTTTTTTTATAATTTTTTAAACAAACACATAAATAAACATGACAACACACGATTAGATATACAAGCATTGTTAACAGTGCACATCAAATTAAATCACTGTTTAGATAAATGTCTTATACAAGATATGCCCCTACACACATTATGCTCTTGCTCGCACCCCCCACCCTGGACCCCCCAATGGATAATCCATCCATTGTCATTCGCTCCTAACCAGACACTACCATTATATGCTAGCTTTTATTCTCTCCACCACTTCTAACCACATTGTCAATTTGGATTCATTGAGACCCAAAATTCTTGCTGTAGATATTTCTAGATAAATCACATCGAGATATGTAAGAATCCAGACCTTTCGGCACATTTTTTCCGGTTGAATCCATCGTGATGCTATCAGTTTTTTAGCCACTGTAATACCAGATAAAACCAATCTCTTTAGCTGTATAGGTACTGCATACTCAAAAACATCATTCAGCAGTAATACAGAGGGGTGTACAGGTATATTCAGAATTAAGAGATTTGATAATTGCTGGGTCACTTCTTTCCAGAATATCTTAACTGGTGGGCAGTCCCAGTACATGTGCATAAATGTCCCCTCGTCCCCATTTGTACATAAGGAGCATTTGGAGTCTTGTTTAAGACCCATTCTGTTCAGTCTTATAGGAGTCAAGTATGTCCTATGAATATAGTTAAGATTGATTTGTTGATGGTCCGGGTTCCTTGATGCAAGTCGAACATTTGCCCAGGCTTCTTGCCAATTTGTGTTTTAAAGATCTAAACCCTTAGCTGCCCCCTCCTGTTAAGCGCCTTGGGTCTCCTGAAAGGCGCTATATAAATCTAAGATATTATTATTAAACGAAGTCAAATTCAGATGGGGAATATATAGGCTGGACGTGTGTTGCTGATGTGCACAGACCAGTATTACCATCTCTTAAAGGAACATCTGTATACATGTTGG
>NC_140165.1:25976218-26034864 GCF_963971535.1 Notolepis coatsorum
AAATGGTTTGTAAAGTTATTTTTGAAAACTACAAGGGTGAATAATAGTGTTTTTTACTATTTTCTTTTAGAATACTGTTTTGGAGTCTTAATTTTGTTAATATAGGACACGCATATATAAGCATTATGCTTCAGTCTGTACCTTTTCAGTCACTGTAAATCAAATATTGTTAAATGATGGTGTATATTTTATTGTGTGAGATGACTGAATAAACTACTACTACTACTACTACTACTACTACTACTACTACTACTACTACTACTACTACTATTATCTGGCTTTTAGGAGGTAATATCACCAATGATTATCTGGCTTTTAGAAGAGGGTTAGGAGGTTTGTTGATGAGCAGGTTGGCGCCTTGCATGGTTACCTCCGCCGTCGGTGTGCGAGTGAATGGGTGAATCGTGAGGCATAAGTTGTAAAGTGCTTTGGATAAAAGCACTATATAAATGCAATCCATTTACCATTTACAAACAGTGCACAGGGACAGCACAGCAAACACTCTAAGTACATTGAATACATACACAAATCTTTGAAATATTTTATAATTTCCTGAATGTGATCAGAACTGCATAAAAGGTTAATAGGCAGTAAACCCTGATGCACGTTAGTGTATGTAATGAATGAATTACATGAGATTGAGTGAGTTATTTTGTTCATGTGTCTCTCTTTCTGTGTGTGTCTGTGTGTGTGTGTCTGTGTGTGTGATCTCCAGATCACGTTGTGAACTATAAGGACCTGATGGCGTTGGTGCAGTTGACCCATCGGGCCGGTCCCAGCGTTCGCCTTATCGTCTGCAAGAGGGTAAGGGAACAGACGCACACACACATATTAAAATTACAAACGGGCAAGGCGACCTTTCAGTTCCATATGCACTCAGTAACTACAGTCAGACAAGATTAGGCAGATGGCTCAGTATCATTATAGTAAGTAAAAGGTTTGTTTACATTTGCAATGTTTGTAAACATGAGAGTAAAACATGCCTGTATTTTGAGCTATGAAGGGTTCAAAGAAGATTTCAGGGCTGTCGATTAATTATATCCCGACGTCTGGGATATTATGGATTTACCCCGACCACCGCCGCAGATCCTTTGTGTGAACGAGATAACTCAACTAGCTTTCATTCAGATATTTTCATATGTACTGTGCACATTCATGACCCCTAGAGGAGGAGGCCTATTGATTCTGGTGACCCCGTGACCTTTCCTCAAGCGCCAACATCAGGCCAAATGTAACATTTTCAGTCACAAAAATGTGTAATTAGTTCGAGAAAGTAATCATTAGTACTTATCAATCGCAGAAGTCTTCAATACCGTTGAATGGTGATCCATTTTGTGAATGAATGTGTTCTCTGATGTAACAATATCTTTGTTGGTCAGACGGCTCCATCAGACAATCTGTTAACATTACTGCTACCTAGCATAATTTGGCAGCATAGTGTAGCTGGACCTGTGTAACGTTACTTAGTACTTGTTGCTCTGCTTGATGATCTTGGTTTAATCCAAAAGGCAGTTTGCAGACTTTGTATAATGAAATAAGACATTCAGGGGACGTCTGGTCACTAATTATCCTCCTGGTCTGCATGTCAGTGATCAGGAATGTAAACAAACGTTCCCAACGCGGCTAAATGTAGAAGTTATGGGAGGTGTTTGGGGTCATAAAGGTAATGCCATTAAATGCGTTCATTATTTTAACACTTTCCACGCCAGACCCGATGATAGTCGGGTTAACTCGCCGAACGTTCAGTGCCAGACCCGAGTATAGTGGGGTTTTGGTCGTTATTTCTTTTATTCGTTATTTCCATTCATTATCCATCCAGGGAGCCTGACGTTATCATTGGGAATGGGTCTGAGATCGCAAAAGTCCAATACCGCCGCCTGATGGGTTGCGGCCTGTATTGCACATCCTTTTAAACTCTCTGTATTCAGGTGTGCATTGATTAAATAGGACTTTTCCTAGTCTGGCATGACGAGTGCTTATAACGCATGGATTTATAAGAGTCAAACACTCCCAATTCATGTTCATTGGTGGATTATGTTTTTTTTATCCACTTTTTCTCCCATTTTTCTATTTTTCTCCCATCCCAATTTTCATATCCTCCAATTCAACCCTCCCCTGTCTTCGAACGTTGTTTCTTGCCTCCCACAAGCCGGCTGCAATGTGGACTAAGCCATACATAGCACGAGTCCCCTCCGATACTCGAGGTAACAGCCGTCGCATCTTTTCACCTGCGCGGCTCGATCTTTCAGCGTCGGGGGTCTGGGCTTTGGAGGGGCCCCGCCCCCGTCGCTTTTTGATTCTACTGCGCAGGCGCACCAACCGACCTGTAGGAGTCGCTGTCCACAACGCCCGATCCCCACCCTTCAGTTTCCCTCCCCGTAATATGGCCAATGTGTATTACTGTGGATGACCAGCTAAACTGAAAGCAATGTGGAGAGCGGGGCTCGAACAGGAGGCATCCTGTTCGAGCCTAGTCTCCAGCTTTCGTTGCGAGCGCCTTGCCCACTGCGCCATGTAGCCGCCCTATTGGTGGATTGTGTTATGGACACGATCGACATCAATACTTGGAATGGCGATCAGATAATTGGAATATTCTTTTTGGGGTACATCCTAGTCAAGGTAATGGCTATATGGTATCAATCTTGCATTTGATCCAATAATTCCTTCATTGCGATCGGAGGGTATGTGTGTAATGTACTGTGTAACGTATTCCATTGGTGACGATCAAAGCATAAAAAAACGACCCCCCCCCCCCCCCCCCACCCTTTCATGCATTCATGATGAAACATAATACCGATGATATAGAGTTGATATAGAAATAGTAGCGTATACAGGTGAGAAACGGCACGTTTTTTGTGAAATGCACGTATTGCTGCATAGCGTAGTTTTCTGGGATTAGACAGGATTACTCTCAAACTATACTCATGTTCACCACGGTATAAAACGGGAATGTATGGATGAAAGAATTATTTCTTTTTCACAAATTCAACGATAGATACTCGATGTCAAATGGGCAATATTATGATATCCATAACTATAATATATAATATAGTTTTAGCTCTGCAAACACCGCCACATATTCCTATACTTTAAAGCGCTGGCCTTTCAACAGTAACAGTAAACTGGCGCTCTGGCGCTGAATGAGTTAAGGTTTTCGCATGAATCTAAAATAGTTAATAGTGACTTGTAAAAATGTTTACAAAGCATGACAAACTCCTCAAGAGCATGGATGAATACACCCATAGTTAAGTTTTCCTGGTAAATAGATTGTGTCTTCAACAACACTGTGACCTCCCCTCCTCCCTCCAGGTGTACCAGCTGCTCCAGTCCCAGTCCGACGCCGCCCTCCAGATCTCCAGGCAGCAGTGCTGGCAGGACACCCTGATGAGGCTGTACCTGCGCTGCCCCGGCACGGGGGACGGCAGCTCCACGCTGCGGGGGGGCGACACGGCCAGCACCTGCAGCCTGGACTTGGGCCTGGGGCGAGCCAGCGGTGGCGGAGGAGGAGGAGGAGGAGGTGGAGGTAGCAGCACCAGCAGCTCTGGGAACCGGCTGGAACTGCCCCTGGAGAGGCGAGGGCGGGCGGGCAGCGCGGGACGCCTGGAGGACGACCGGCTCAGCATCGGGGACGCGCGGTCGGTGGACAGTCTGGAGAACGGGGACGTCGTGTCTTTATTGGACACACCCTCCTCGTCGGCCTCCGCCGAACCGCACCTCCACCCGGTCAGGCCCTGGGCGGTGGGCAAGTCCGGGGGTCTGAGCCTGGACCTGTCCCACCTGCAGGCCTACGAGGGCGGGGAGAGCGGGAGCCAGACGCCCGGGAGCACGCCGTCGCCGCTGGAGACCACCAAGCCTTTTCCCGGGGGGTCCGGAGAGCGCGACGCGTCCTCCTCCCTGACGGAGGACAGCTTCCTGTTCAGCGACAACATCTCGCTGGGGGAGTCCTTCAACTGTGCCGAGGTGAGACACACTGACGCATATAGATCCACACATTAGGGTTGCCGCGGTTACCTCTGTTTTGTTGGATAGAGAGAGTTGATGTTGGAGTCTAATTTAAAAAGAAACCAACGGACAGTAATACCTTCCGTCAATTTTCTACATTGGCGGATCAATGGGCGGATCAATGTAGATGCAGCCATTAGCATCGCGGCACAAACATACTGTTGCTGGTCCTCTGAGCTGCTCTCCAGACGAGCTTTCCCTGCTGCAGGCTTTACATCTGAAAACCCATCTACTCTAGAAGTTAAAGTGAAACTTAAGCACAGACCTAATCAATATTTTATTTGATGAACGTGGGCACTGATGTGCAAAAATGAACTAAATGGGTTTTATTTCTATTTAAAAAAATAATATATATAGAAAAATACACCGGTGGGGGCAGTGGGCAAGTAATGTACTTGGTGGATGATGCCTGAACACAGTGTAACACCGGTATCACGACTACCGCAGCAAGCCGACCACACATCTACTGAGATCCACTGATGTAGCTAGAACCTTTTATTTATCTATTATAAACTGACATTTTGAGTAGCCTACCTCACACACCTCAGACGTTGTCTATATCTAATAAAAGACAGTTCCAGTTTGAAGCTCTCTCTCTCTCTCTCTCTCTCTCTCTCTGTCTCTCTGTCTCTGTCTTTCTGTGCATGTGTCTCTCTCTCTCTATCTCACTGTCTCTCTCTCTCTCTGTCTCTGTCTCTCTGTGCATGTGTCTCTATCTCACTGTCTCTCGCTCTCTGTGTGTCTCTCTCTCTGTGTCTGCGGTCTCTCTCTTTCTCTCTCTGTCTGTCTCTCACTCTGTGTCTCTGTCTCTCTGTGTTTCTCTCTCTTCCCCTCTCTCTCACTCTCCTGTGTCTCTCTCTTTCTCTCTCTGTCTTTCACTCTGTGTCTCTCTCTCTCTCTCTCTCTCTCTCCGTCTCCCCCTAGCGGGCAGAGGATGAGCTGTGCTCCATGCTGGTGGAGATCGTGCTGTGTGTGATGTGGAGAGGGGTGGAGGGTTCCGACGACACGGCGTGGCTGGAGCGCGGTCAGGTGTTCTCTGCCCTCTCTAAGCTGGGCACTGCCAACGAGCTGCTGCTGCCCGTCGACCACATCAAGCTCAGGTCAGAGGACACACCACTACAAGACACAGACAAGTCATTTTGTGGACCCACAGAATGTTTTAAATGTTTTATACTCAAATGAGCTTCATGCTATAGTGGTGTTCTCAGTTCTGAGAAGGAAAATTAACCTCCATCTCTCTTCTTCCTCCCTCCATCTCCTCCCTGCCTCTCCTCTCTTCTCTCTCCTCCCTCCATCGCTCTCTTCTTCCTCCGTCTCTCTCCTCTTCCTCCCTCTCTCTCCTCTTCCTCCCTCTCTCTCCTCTTCCTCCCTCGTCTCGTCTCTCCTCCCTCCCTATCTCCTCCCATCTCTCTCCTCTCTCCTCCCTCTCTCTCTCCTCCCTCTCTCTCTCCTCTTCCTCCCTCGTCTCCTCTCCTCCATTCCTCTCTTCTCCCTCCATCTCTCTTCCTCCCTCTCCTCTCTCCTCCCTCCATCTCTCTCCTCTTCCTTCCTCTCCTCCCTCTCTCCTCTTCTTCCCCCTCTCCTCCCTCCCCCTCTCCTCCCTCTCCTCCCCCTCTCCTCCCTCTCTCTAGCCTGATGGAGCGCATGCTGGAGTGTGCGGTCGGCGACAACCGCGAGGCCTCGGCCGCCACGCTGCCCCAGCACACGGAGAACGCGGTGCGGCTGCTCCACGCCGTGCAGGACTTCCTGCAGGCGGAGGGGCTGGTGAACCCGGCGCTGTGGACCGAGAAGGTGCTGGAGGAGACGGTGACGCTCATGGACAGCCTGATGGTCTGGTACTCCTCCGGCAGCCAGTGGCTCCAGCTGTCCCAAGTGGGCCTGCGTCTGCTGCTGGGCTTCATGGCTCAGGAGGACCCCCAGGTGAGCCACAGAGCGGTCGTCTGGTAATCCGGCGGTTTTCCCCCGGTTCGATTCCCGCTCTTCCCCCGGGCAGCGTGTCGAAGTGTCCTTGAGCAAGACACTTAACCCCTAGTTGCTCCCGATGAGCAGGTTGGCACCTCGCATTGGTCGCCTCCGCCGTCGGTGTGTGATTGTGTGAGTGAACGGGTGAATGTGAGGCATAAGTTGTAAAAGCGCTTTGGATAAAAAGCTGTTATATAAATGCAGTCCATTTACCACTTCCTACTTACCAATGTTGATTGGTCCTTTCTCAACACAGTCCATGCTGTTCCTGTTGCTGATTGAAGCAAACTGAAATCGTTGTGAGCACTGTGGAGTAGATTCCAGTGAGCCTCCGTCAGCAGTACAGACAGGAGCCCATTGACTTTGCATTGGTTTGTGACCAACTATCTGGAGCTAGTGCGAGGAACAGCATGGATTGTGCTGAGAAAGGACTCTACACGTTCAACATCATCATTAGTAAGTGGGAAATAGGACTCAGGTTCTAAAAATCTGAACTATTGCGTGAAGGGTGTCCAATTTTGTGAAATCTCCCAACATTTGAAAATGTTGTTACCAATCCAACAGTGTGATTTTTGCCCTTTTTCACAGGAGTCTTCAATAATGTTGAATGCTGATTCATTTTGTGAATAATGTGTTCTCTAATTACTAATTAGCCAGCATAGCATGGCTCAACCTGTGTAACGTTACTTAGTACTTGTTGCTCTGCTGGGAAAGACTGTTCATCAGTGCATTGTTTATAAAACTTGGTTTAATCCAAAAGTCCGTTCTGAAACTTTGTATTAATGAAATAAGACATTTAGGGGGCGTCTGGTCACTCATTAATCTCCCGGTCTGCATGTTAACACTTTGATTGCCACGCAGTATGCCCATCCTTATACCCAGTCTGCCACCGCTGTAAGCCTATGGAGATGTTTACCTTCTTTGCAGGGCTATAACTTTTTAAATATTATAGCTATATTGACATTACTATGGCCCATTCAACATCGGGTATCTATCCTTCCGGATCTGGGAACGTTATATTTTTTCATTCATACATTGTTGTGTCAATACCGTCGAGAATATACGGTAAGTGTTTTTAAGCTTTTCTGCTGTAATTAAAAAAAACGCAGGTTATAGGCCCTGAAGCATATGATAGATTATCGATTGGCGTTTCTTTCCTATACACGCTATAAAAAAATTCAAATGTACATGATCGGTATACATTATGCTTCATCATGCGTGAAGGAAAGGGGGGGGGGGGTCGTTTATAATTCCTTGATCGTCAGTAGCGGCTTTATTTAGTATGGGTTGATACATTGATCAGATGGATTGCAAACAAAGAAATGGACAATCAAGCTGACAATAACGTTATATTGCTCTTACCGTTCGCCGATGAGACTGGAGGAAAAATATTCCAATTATTTGACGTCGATCTGCTAGATCCATTTCCCGTTTGTATGACGCAATAAACGCCGAAATCATATAGATTATTGCGTTTAGAAAGCGATCCCAATGTACTCGAGTGTTTGTCTGGATCCACGTAACAAGATAGTACTGCCGGAGGGAGTTCCTTGATGCACCAGCGCCACTTCCGGTTTGGTGTGGAGTGTAACTCGCCCGATCATCCACCAGGCGGCGGTATTGAAGCGTTGCAATATCAGACAGGGTGCCGCTGCAGTCCCGCAGGGAGGCTGGATGAATTATGAATGCCATGGCGAAAAAATTTAATATTGATCCCAACAATGAATTATCACGTTGTTGGCGTTCAAAGCATGGCGGGCAATAACAAATTATGACGTTGTTGGCGACCAATGTGTTAACACATTGAGGACCGGCCGTCGCCGTCTAATATGTGGCTGGAGGACAAAGCTTTGTAAACAAACCGATGTACTTTTGGAGAGCTATATCTATACTTTATAGTATTGCTATCTGTCCATTCTCATTGTCACTTGAGTGCATAAACCGTGCCTTCATAATGGCTTAAAGAAAAACAAAATCCATCGGTTGGTTGTCATTTTATAGCGTCGTGAATATAAGGTTTATCGCACTTTTCGTCTCAAATATTTTCTGGGAAGCTAGATATAGGGCTAAAGGCTACTAACGTTATATCGAACGACATTTCTGTTGTATATATTCGAATGAAATAAAACAAACTGCTTATCATCCGGACTATTACAGAGCATCTATGGATGAAATGGGGGCGGCGGGGGACGCCGATTAGTATTATTGATTAGCAATAGAGTGTCCGTGCAAGTAGCCACATTCACTGATCGATTGCTTGCGTTTTACAACAATGTCTGATCCGGCTGTAATTTGGGTGAAGAGGGTCCTACCGTCAGCCCATGTGATCGCCGGCAGCATTTCCCCATTATTCATCGGCATCTGGTTGATCGATATGCCATTGGCTGATCCCATAAATCCCATTATTCCAGGCTGAAATCTGCGCTTCGAACCGTGATCAACGGTGCATGCTGTTCGCTTGGGATCAGGCTAAAATGAAACGCCCATAGACTGTAAAAAAAAAAAAGTATCCACTCGCCCACAATGATACTGCAGTGGAGCGATGGCGCCCCTAAGAGGATCTGGCCAGTATTGCATGTCGCCGATTTCAAGGAGGCGGGTAAATCTGCAGAGTCGATCGGGGATCTTGATCCGTTTATTAATATGGAATAAAACAATAACAACTTGCCACGAGTTAACTCGTGGCTCTGGTCCTCAACGCATGGCACCGAAACCCGAGTTAACTCGTGGTTGGGCGGCAAAGTGTTAAGAGGAACGTAAACAAACGTTCACAACGCAGGCTGGATATCCGAGCTATAGGATGTTTGGTGTTAAAAAAGGGTAAAAAAAAAATAATGTTTTCAAATCAATCAAAAAATTTGATTTCATTATAATGAATTATTATAATAATGAATAAATAAATCAAGGAGCTTCCCCCACCCAGGTGTGTGCCATGGCCACGGCCAAGCTGAACGGCATCCTGCAGACCAAGGCGGTGTCCAGCCAGGACGAGGCCTGCTACCTGCTGGGCAAGGTGGAGGGCATCCTGCGGCGCTCCGTCCAGGAGCAGACGGAGGAGACCTACTCCTTCCTGGTGCCGCTGCTGCGCACGCTGCTCTCCAAGGTGCACCGCCTGCTCTACATGGAGCTGCACCTGCCCCAGCTGCCCTGCGCCAACGGCAGCCCCTCCTTCTTCGACGACTTCCAGCTCTACTGCAACTCGCCCGAGTGGCGCGTCTACCTCGACAAATACGTGAGTTTTTTTTTCTTTTTTTTTTTAATCATAGGTCGTATCATGGGTTTGGATGATGTGGATCACCCTCGCAATTAAGTGGTCGTCCTCTGAGAATGGCTTGGTTCAGTTTACATCGGTAGAAAGTCTCTCTCTCTCTCTCTGTCTCTCTTTCTCTCCCTGTGTGTGTGTGTGTGTGTGTGTTTCTCTCTCTCTCTCCCTCCCTCTGTGTCTCTCTGTCTCTCCCTCTGTCTCTATATCTCTTTCTCTCTCTCTGTCTGTCTCTCTCTCTCTCTCTCTCTCCCTCTCTCTCTTTCTCTTTCTCTTTCTCTCTCTGTCTCTCTGTGTCTCTTTCTCTCTCTAGTCTAGACTATGTTTCCCCCAAGGGGATCAATAAAGATGCATCTTATCTCATGATGTGAAATGTAGTGATTGTTGTCCCCTCGCCCTCCCTCCTCAGATCATCCCGTACATGAAGCAGTATGAGATCGAGACGTTCAGCCAGGGCCACGAGAGCATGGCTCTGTACTGGAAGGAGTGCTACGAGGCCTTCATGGTCAGCCTGCACAAGAGGGAGAGGGAGAGGGGCGAGAGCAAGATCCGCTTCCAGGTCCGTCACACCGCTGGTGTCTCTCTCGCACGCGCACACACACACACACACACACACACACACACACACACACACACACACACACACACACACACACACACACACACACACACACACACACACACTCACACACTCACACAAATTTAGAATATTTTATTTAGAAAGACGATGTTTAAAGGACACAAATATTATCAGTGCACTTGTACATTATGGGTTATTGTGATACATTCGTTCCCAAATTGGCAATGGCAACCAAAGTTACACACACACATGGATGATGAACCTGACAATCAACACACAGCTTATGGGTACAGATAGCAGCATCTTCTCCAAATTGCGCGGCTGCCAATAATAGCTGACACTGAGCAATATCTTGCTAACTGTTTGGCTCTTCCCTTCAAAAGACCGGCAATCTGAAGGCCTCTAACACCCAACTTATGACGACTAAAAGTTTACAGTTGTAGCCCAGTTGTGATATGGTATGTGCTCTAACAGTTGATACTTCAACATTTTGGTTGTAAAGGCTTCTTCTAGACTGTAGTCAAACGTACAGCCAACTTCTAGGATGAGAACCTCTGTTATTCTCATTAACAACTACAACAACATCGGGGGTGTTTGCTGAAATATCAGAGAACAGTGAATTGTCATTACACAGATTGAACACTGGTGTGCTTATACAGCACTGTTGCAGGTGACCCGAGTGTGGAACAGACACTGTCTGCAATCAGATCCACGATCCTATCATGCCTACAAATGTAGAGCCCTTTGTATGCATGACAACCATTGAGTATGTGAGACACACATACATACATACATACATACATACATACATACATACATACATACATACATACATACATACATACATACATACATACATACATACATACATACATACATACACACACACACACACACACGTTTCATTTAATTTCAAACCTTTATTTTAACTCAAAAGGCAACCCTCATTTACAGTCGAATACGACAACAAGACGAGGCAAAAAGTAAGGATAACAAATAAATTAAAACACGTACAACTTGATTGACAAAGGTCTGAGATCAAGGTCTTAAACTCTGCAACAGAGGCCGGGGAACATATCAAGCTTTAAGGACTGTTGGAGTTCATTCCATGAGCTAGCGGCATCATAGTGACATGTTCCGAGCACCCCACTTTGGGTCACGACCCGTAGGTTGAGAACCGCTGCTGTAGAGGATTGTGTGTTTACATGCTAACCCCGCTGAACCGCTCCCCTCTCCCTCCTACAGGAGCAGTTTGTGGAGCCATTCTCTCGCCGCGGCCGCCAGGAGAACCTGCGCTACAATAGCATGCTGAAGCAACTGCACAGCCAGAACAGCGCCACCCTCAGGCAGTGGAAGGCAGCGCGCAGAGGCCTGGTGTGCGAGAGAGGGCCCTGGGCAGACAGGTACTGAAGACGCCACAGGTTCATGACAGGCTTTACCTAATGTTAGGGTTCGGGGTAGGGATGCTCGATATTGGCTTTTTTTACCGATACCGATATACCGATATTGTCCAACTCTTAATTTCCGATACCGATATCAACCGATACCGATATATGCAGGGTTTCCCCCCCCCCCCCCCCCCCCCCAAAAACGGAATAATTTCAGGTAATTAACATTACATATCTCTTGTTGTGGAATTAACACAACATTATGCATACTTTTGACAATACAAAAAATCTGAATATGTTCTTACTTGCTTGCCTGGGTAAATAAAGGTTAAGTAAATGTAAAAACAAATTTTTAATTTTATTTTTTGAAAACCGATACCGATATTTTCCGATATCACAATTTAATGCCAATATCGGACATCCCTAGTTGGGGGTCATATAGACCTGGGGAGTCACATGACAGTTCTGAGACCTGCCTGGTTCTGGAAGAGTGTTGCCTCTGGTCTCTACTACAGACCTGCCTGGTTCTGGAAGAGTGTTGCCTCTGGTCTCTACTACAGACCTGCCTGGTTCTGGAAGGTACCTGGTCTCAAGGTAGCTGGTTCATATGGTTCTTATATGGTTCACTTATTCAGTTGGTCTGACATTTGAGGGGAGCTGAGTTGCGCAGAATATGTTTTGAAATTTGAGAAGAAAAGCCTTGGGTGCAACACTGTGTACCTAATCACAGTAATGGTAAATGGACCTGCATTTATATAGTTATTTTATCCAAAGCGCTTTTCAACTTATGTCTCACATCCACCCATTCGTTCCGACATTCAGCGACAGTGGAGGTAACCATGCAAGGAGCCAACTGCTCATCTGGAGCAGGTAGGGGTTAAGTGTCTTGCTCAAGGACACTTTGAGACGTTGCCAGGAGGAGCTGGGAACCTTCCGATTACTAGACGACCGCTGTACCTCCTGTGCAACTGTCGCCCCACAGTTTTGTACTGAAATTGCTACAATTTCCAGCATACACTACAAGCCCAGCCTCGAGCGAATGCTATGTAGCTGAGAGGACAACGTTACCAATAGTCAAAACAACAGAAAATACACTACTGGAATTCCATATTCATGGTTACCCGACTGTTTTTCAGCGCCATAGTTTTTGACTGACTTTATTTTCTCAAACTCAAATGACTAATGATATCTGATAATCATTCTGGAATATATACTACTGCTCTTGGACTGCATGGAAGCCACAGTCTTACTTGGACTGCATGGAAGCCACAGTGAAATCCGTGCAGTCTTACTAGTCTATACCCATAGTTGACCTTTCTTATTTGTATTTTTATTTGTAGTGCATTTATTGCACTAATTTAAACTTAACAAGCGGGCAGAAAAGTGGCAATTTTTTAACTTGAACTTGAGGACTGCATACTTTTTTTGCAAACCAAAACAACATACTTTATACGTATAGCACATGCATGACTTCCACACATCACAGTACTAGTAAAGGGCAGAAGAACCCCTGACTTCCACACATCACAGTACTAGTAAAGGGCAGAAGAACCCCTGACTTCCACACATCACAGTACTAGTAAAGGGCAGAATAACCCCTGACTTCCACACATCACAGTACTAGTACATCAGTGTTTTGTATCGGTTATATATCGTCATGTTTTGTATCAATCTTTTCTTCCACAGGCAGCAGGACCCCATGCACTGGAGAGTGTCCAGCGCTGAGAACTACTCGCGCATGAGACTGAAGCTCGTCCGCAACTACAGCTACGACCATCACGGCGAGGCCAGCGCCCTGAGAGACAACCTAGGTAAAACATGACTGTCATAGGTCTCTGGATCACAACTAGAATACAAAATAAACTCTATTGCCTAAGTACAGTGTGGTAAATTAAAGTAAAATGCCAGTGTTAAAGGGGAACACGACCTAAATTAAGTGTTGTTATCCCCATGGCCTATGAAAGTTCAATCAATATTTGTGAACATGAGCTACTCTCTCCCAACGCCAGAAACCAAGAGAAGTAAGACTCAGACTTGTGATGTCATCAGGTATAATCTGGAGCGCCTCCATTGACAATGAATTGGAGACTGATTTTGTGGGCCGACAGAACAGTGTTTAGAACATTCACCAAACACACCATCATCCTTCTACTACAGAAGACATTCACCAAACACACCACCATCCTTCTACTAGAGAAGACATTCACCAAACACACCACCATCCTTCTACTAGAGAAGACATTCACCAAACACACCATCATCCTTCTACTACAGAAGACATTCACCAAACACACCACCATCCTTCTACTAGAGAAGACATTCACCAAACACACCATCATCCTTCTACTACAGAAGACATTCACCAAACACACCACCATCCTTCTACTAGAGAAGACATTCACCAAACACACCACCATCCTTCTACTAGAGAAGAAGACATTCACCAAACACACCACCATCCTTCTACTAGAGAAGAAGACATTCACCAAACACATCACTATCCTTCTAGAATTCACATTGATCCAATCCTGTGTATTGAGCTGTGTGGGAGGGACCCTCTACTCTTAAACTCCTGTCCACTTTTCCAGTGATTGAACATACAGTATGTGTGAAAGACAAGTCTACTCAGTCTACTCAACTGAATTCACAGCAGATAGAAACATGGCACTGTGTAGCAACAGCGTCCCGTTTCTTCTCCCGATGAATGACTTATTTGTTGTTTAATGTCCTCTCTGCAGGCGTGCAGCACCAGCAGAGGGTCAACACAGAGTCTTTGCTCCTGGAGGTGGTGAAGCAGGTGAAGGTCAGCGACCTGGAGGACGACATCCTGGAGCTGCCAGTGGACGACCCCGCCACCACCAACAACCAGTCAGTCAACATAGAAACATAGAAACAACAGCCAGTCAGTCAACATAGAAACATATAAACAGCCAGTCAGGAAACATAGAAACATATAAACAACCAGTCAGTCAGTCAACATAGAAACATATAAACAACCAGTCAGTCAACATATAAACATATAAACAACAGCCAGTCAGGAAACATAGAAACATATAAACAACCAGTCAGTCAACATATAAACATATAAACAACCAGTCAGTCAACATAGAAACATATAAACAACAGCCAGTCAGGAAACATATAAACATATAAACAACAGCCAGTCAGGAAACGGAAACATATAAACAACAGCCAGTCAGGAAACATATAAACATATAAACAACCAGTCTGTCAACATATAAACAACCAGTCAGTCAACATAGAAACATATAAACCACCACCAACAACCAGTCAGTCAACATAGAAACAACCAGTCAGTCAACATAGAAACATATAAACTACCACCAACAACCAGTCAGTCAACATAGAAACATATAAACTACCACCAACAACCAGTCAGTCAACATAGAAACATATAAACCACCACCAACAACCAGTCAGTCAACATAGAAACATATAAACCACCACCAACAACCAGTCAGTCAACATAGAAACATATAAACTACCACCAACAACCAGTCAGTCAACATAGAAACAACCAGTCACTCAACATAGAAACATATAAACAGCCAGTCAATATAGAAACATATAAACAACAACCAGTCAGTCAACATAGAAATATATAAACAGCCAGTCAGTATAGAAACATATAAACAGCCAGTCAATATAGAAACATATAAACAGCTAGCCAGTCAACATAGAAACAGCCAGTCAGTCAGTATAGAAGCATATAAACAGCAACCAGTTGGTCAATATAGAAACATATAAACAGCCAGTCAATATAGAAACATATAAACAGCCAGTCAATATAGAAACATATAAACAGCCAGTCAATATAGAAACATATAAACAACCAGTCAGTCAACATAGACATAGAAACAGCCAGTCAGGAAACATATAAACAACAGCCAGTCAGGAAACGGAAACATATAAACAACAGCCAGTCAGGAAACATAGAAACATATAAACCACCACCAACAACCAGTCAGTCAACATAGAAACAACCAGTCAGTCAACATAGAAACATATAAACCACCACCAACAACCAGTCAGTCAACATAGAAACATATAAACTACCACCAACAACCAGTCAGTCAACATAGAAACAACCAGTCACTCAACATAGAAACATAGAAACAGCCAGTCAATATAGAAACATATAAACAACAACCAGTCAGTCAACATAGAAATATATAAACAGCCAGTCAGTATAGAAACATATAAACAGCTAGCCAGTCAACATAGAAACAGCCAGTCAGTCAGTATAGAAGCATATAAACAGCAACCAGTTGGTCAATATAGAAACATATAAACAGCCAGTCAATATAGAAACATATAAACAGCCAGTCAATATAGAAACATATAAACAGCCAGTCAATATAGAAACATATAAACAACCAGTCAGTCAACATAGACATAGAAACAGCCAGTCAGTCAGTATAGAAGCATATAAACAGCAACCAGTTGGTCAATATAGAAACATATAAACCAGTGTTTCTCAACTGGTGGGTCGCAGGGCTATTTTGAGTGGGCCGCAGATGTGTGTGTAAAAAAATAAATAAAAAATTGTTGCGCTACCTATCTTTGTGAAAGTGGCTTCTCAGCTGAAGACAAAGCGGAGGAACAGATTGGACATTGAGCATGACCTCAGAGTTGCTTTGTCTACCATTGCTTTGAGACTCTTGTCAGGAGCAAACAACATCCCCAGTTATCCCATTAGTTCCCTGGGATGTTAAGCTAAGAAGTCTGCTAAGTAGGATATATTATTTATTATTATTATTCTTATTTTATTTCATTGTGTTTTTAGCCCTTAGTTGCACTTTTGTTGCAACCCCAGTTATCCCATTAGTTCCCCCAAACTTAGGTCTGTTATGTTAAGCTAACACTTTGATCGCCATGGTTAAATTCATAATTTACCATCCCTCGCCAGCTCTATTTGTCTATGGAGAAGTTCCCCTTCTTTGCAGGGCTATAACTTTTTTAATTGTATTGCTAAATTGACATTATTATGGCCCATTCAATGTCCTATCTATTGTTCAGGGTGTAGCAACGTTATACTTTTTCATTCACATATTCATACTAAAATACGGTCTAAAGTATAAGTATGTTTTTATCGTTTTCTGCAGCTTTCTCCAGAACTTGATTTATAGCCCTAAATGCATTATATTGATGATCAAATACAGTTTGGTAGGAATCTGTGCGAGATAAAAAAAAATTCAAATGGACGTGCTTCTAGGAGTTACTACGTATGATCTGATGTTGACCGGATGGGCGGGGGGTCGTCTATAATTCCGTGGGCAACGTTATATCATTCATCTAGTGTGGGTGATATGATCATCAGAGCAGTTTATATGGAACACGTTAAAAAAAAACGCTGAATCTTACCGTAGCTTCCTCATAGCGTTGGGCGATGAGCGTGGAGCAGAGATATTCCTATTATGGGATGTAGAAATACCCAATCCATTTCCAGGTTGTATAATAGTATATACGTCCAAATCATGTTGTTTACCGAGTTATTTGCAACCGATCGCTGTCCCGTGTTATCAAGATGGAGTCCCTCTAACGATAGCGAGTGCCCGGACGAAATATGGGTGAGCACCACTTCATCCACATGACTTCCTGTTGGGCGATCTGCCGATCGGCCACCAGATGGCGCTCTTGAACCATTACAGAGTTGAGTGGGGCTCTGCAGTATATCTCAGGTCTCCGTGGGGGAGAAATATGATTTCGATCACAGATTTTTGAAATATTGATATCAAAGACGTGTTACGGCGTCTTCGGCAGAATGAGCATGGCGGGGAAAGACGTGTTTCGGCGTCTCCGGCCATTAAAGTGTTAAGCTAAGAAATCTGCTAAGAAGCATATATTATTTATTATTATTTTATTTCATTGGGTTTTTAGCAATAGTTGTACTTTTGTTGCACTTTTTTGTGTTTATTTCATGTTTTGAAAGATTGCGTATTACTGCAATTTTTTTTTTTTTACATAAATCATAGTGGTTAAAATTTTTGGGTCGCGACTTAATGACTAAGGAAAATGTTGGGTCCCGAGGCTAGACCAGTTGAGAACCACTGATAAAAACAACAGCCAGACAGTCTGTATAGAAACATATAAACAACCAGTCATCCAGTGAGTCAATATGCCAGAGAATATAGAAACATATAAACACCAGTCAATACATTGGAGAATATATAATAATCAATATGATGCCATTCTGCAAATTGCTTTTGAGTAGCGAGTAACGTGTTCAGTAATAACAGATTCTGCTCTTGTTCTTCGCCACTATTCTAAGTTACACCAGATAAAATGATCTAGTAGATACCTACAGTTGAAGTCCTCCTCTCCTCTCCTCTCCTCTCAGGACTGAGGCGGAGGAGGCAGGTCAGAAGGAGAAGCTGGTCTTGTGGGAGGACTGTGAGCTGGTGACCATCGTGGACGTGGTGCCAGGACGCCTGGAGCTCACCACCCAGCACATCTACTTCTACGACAGCAGCCAGGAGAAGGAGGAGGGTGAGGAGAGAGGGAGCACACGGGTCCCCACTGCTCAGGGGATTTCTGGAGTATTCTGGAATGTTATGGGGTGTACTCCAGACAGGAGATTTCTCTGACGAAGGGAGTTTTCATTAATGGGTCACGTCACAGGAATCTTCTAGGGGAGGGGGAATTAGTTGCAGTTCTTTTGTCGTCATAAATCAAAGCAAACCTATTTTGAGGTTATAACATTTTATATTTTTGTAAACAACAGTGACACTTTTCAGGTAGCTTTTTCAGTACTCGTTCCAAAACGGCATTACTTTACAGTTTAAATTCACTGCCAAAGTGGAGCAATGTTGACTTTTGGTCAAAAACCACCTCTGCTCATTAACCATGTTGAAGTATCGCATTAGAGGATGTTTTTGTCTGACGTTGCTACATTTCGCGTTCATGTAGAATTAGTTTATTCGCCTCAACCCAACTGATGGAAACTTGCCTAATTCGCATTCTATTTTTTGCAACCTTTCAATGGTTGGCTCAGAATCCGCTTGAACGTGTAGAATAGGTTCCACGATTTCATTCCAACAGTGTTGTGATGTAAGGGGGACGTTTACCAATGGCGGGTTCCTTTAAAAATAAGCAAATACCAATAATAGTTCATACGTCTGTCCCGTAAGGAGTCGGCCATGACTTCAAGTGGCCCCTGTCCCAGATCAGAGAGATCCACCTGCGGAGATACAACCTGCGACGCTCCGCCCTGGAGATCTTCCTCATCGACCAGACCAACTACTTCCTCAACTTCAAGAAGGAGGTGAGTCGCAGCTGCCTGGAAAACTGGCTCATTTAAAGGCTCAATCAGTGATCAAAACAAACATGACGTATGGGAATGGAGACATATTTTCACTCTCCACTTGATTGACTGAGGTCTTGATTACAAGGGTTGGCATGAGACAACTGGTAAATATGTATTTATTTGTATTTTGTGGCCCTGAACGGTTTGATTACATTGGTAATGGTTGTCAACACTGGAGTAAAACAGATCTGCATATGTAGTGCAGTGAGGAAGTTCCTAAAAACCTTTATGGCTGAAGAACAAAACCTCCTATCTAAAAAAATATATATATTTTGAGAAAGTGCCGTTTTCATGTTGTTTTCTTGCAGAATGCAATTTTTTAAGGATACCAAATACAATACACTGTTTTTGGACTACATTACTATATTATGTGTTAATAATACCAAAGTCGTAAAGTCGCTCTCTCTCTCTCTCTCTCTCTCTCTCTCTCTCTCTCTCTCTCGTATCAGCACTCGCTGTATCACTGTCAACGTATGTAAAATATCATAGCGCACGCTCCCACGTGCGTGCCCGTATTCCGATCCGTGCAATAATATTCACGGGGGTATATATTGTCATTTGAAACAAGTTACCAATGCATTGTCCCGTGGGATTATGCCCCCCCGCGGCGAAATTAATTAGTCCCACAGAACCATGCGTCAGCACACACACATAGACACACATGAAAACACACAGACACGCACACACAAATTGCCGCCTCGCCTATATGAGAGCCTCTTCTCTCTCCCTCTCTCTATCTGTCTCTCTCCCTCTCTTTCTCCCTCTCTATATCTGTCTCTCCCTCTCTCTCTCTCCCTCTCTATCTCTCTCTCTCTCCCCCCCAAAGGTATCTGCCAGTGCAGGTGGGTGGCTGTTACTCAAAGCGCATTGCGAGTATGAGCGGAGCCCAGCCAAAAACAGCTTGGACTTTGCAAGGGCAGAAAGTGGTGCACCAAAGTACTTGATTAAATACATAACAATAAATTGTATCCATAGACTCACAGGAATTGTGTAAAATTGCCCAAAATAGTGAAAAGAAATTGCAAAATATGAGCCCTTTAATCAAATAAAAAAATGATATGGCTAACTTCTGGTGGATTGAAAATGGGATTCTTTTCACTCTGAAATGTTTCTGAGCCTGTAGTGTAAAAGGTTTGTTTACATTTGTAACGTGATGTAAATATCGGACAGACCTGTATACTTACCTGTGACAGGCTAAGAAGGTTATAAAGAGCTTATTTTCCATGTAAAGATCAAACTCTTCAAGAACAGAATGTGAATATTACCCAAAGTTTATTGTCAAAACAATGGAGTACCTTCGACGAAGAACCATATAAGTCTGTTTTACATTTTCAGAGGAACAATGTTTTCAAACTATTATCTAAAGATGGTGAGTTAGAGTGTTGTGTTCATTCATAGTTAAAGACAGTAGAGGTAGGGGGCGCCCTCGTGGCGCACCGCATAGTGCCTCGCACACCTACTGTACGCGGCCGCACCGGGTTCGCCTCCCGCTCCCGGGGGATAATTTGTCGCATGTCTTCTCCCGTTCACCCTCTCCTCTGTCGGTCATGTCTGACCAGAAAAAGCTGGAAAAACGCTAAAAACTATATATAAAAAAAAAAAAAAAAACGGTAGAGGTTGAGTACTTTATTATCTAAAGTAAGTAAGTTAAGTTAAGCCCAACGCACACGGCGGTGCGATCGTCTGTCGCTCAACGACAATCGCTTAGCACCCCACACCAGACCCGACCGTTCAGCTATAATAAGCTATATGTGTCGCTCTGTTTAGCTGGGGGTGTCGTTTCCCCCGGGAGATATGAGAGGACGGACCGGACGTTAGGTTGTCGTGAAGCGATCGTATTTGCAGGTAGCTGTGTTGTGCATTACGAGGGAAGTATTAACCTGTAAAACCCATATTGAGCTGGAATTAAAACCACCATATACGAATACAACCTCTCCTCATTCTTCCTGACATTACTGCATGACTGATCGCTACAATACGTTCACTACCACCGATTGGACAAGTAATGTTATGCACCTGCTGAGAGAGAATGTTTTTTCACGGAAGACGCAAACTGTTCTGTTCTCAACCATAATTTTCTTTGGACAATAAACCTTAGAAACTACATCAGCATTAAACTCTGTCAACATCCACAACTTCTTTTGTTACCCGAGTATAAAAACATCTAGTAGGTGCATCGTGGCGCATTGTCAATTTATTAGTTAATGACAAGCGGCCACTAAACCTTAAGTTCTCCAACTAACGTTATTTATTTAAATTGTTCCTGTTAATTAATAATTAACATAAGTAGCATGGTAATAATACATAGGTTATTGATCAATGAATGTATTGATAAATTAATTTATATTACAAATGATACACCAGTAGAAGTCATGTTATTTCCTCATTGTCCTTGCTGTGTCGCCTGCCGTCGCCTCAAAAAATAGGATTGAGGCAATATTTAACCAGGCGACAGAAGTTGCTGCGCGATCGTCGCTTGAAAATCTCCTGCCCTGTGGGTTGTCTCATTCATAACAATGGAAGCGATACAATTCTGTCGGTCGCCTCGCTTAAAAAAACTGTCGCCTGGCAAAGATTGCCCGCTGTGTGCGTTGGGCTTTAGAGTGTTGTGTTCATTCATAGTTAAAGATAGTTGAGGTTGAGTACTTTATTGTATAAAGATGCTAAGTTAGAGTGTTGTGTTCATTCATAGTTAAAGACAGTAGAGGTTGAGTACTTTATTATATAAAGATGCTAAGTTAGAGTGTTGTGTTCACTCATAGTTAGAGAGTACTTTCTGGTGATATATCACATTCACACTCCCAAGTGATTTAGATTAAATTCACAACCGCAAATACATGGGCTGTCCAAAGAATTTAAAAACAGACTTATATGGTTCTTCAATGCAAGGGTTCAATTCAGGATTGTTCTGCACTGTAGCTGTAGGAGTAGATGTCCAGTCATGTGGTTAATGACTCTAATGACCCCCCAAGCCACTAGTCCAGCGTTTCCCAAACTTAGGGTTGCGACCCAAAATGGGTCGCGGACCCGTTTTTATTGGGTCTCCAATACAAATTAAAAAAAAAGATTTAAATAATAAAAAAATTAAAATAAGAATTTTTATAAAAAAGCTGTAGATGTGTTGATTCAGTTTGGCACCACATACTTATGTGAATCTGGGGTTTCTACTCTAGCATACCTGAAAAACAAATATAGAAACAGACTAAATGCTCAGCATGACCTCAGAATAGCACTTTCAAAAACCAAGCCCAGTATAGATCTGCTGGTTGAAAACTTCAACCAGCCACATACCTCTCATTAGATTTCATTGTGCCATAGATGAAATATTATACCCCTTCTAGCATGATGTCAGGTCAGTAGAATTAAAAAATAAGTCAGTACAAATTAATCAGAATGTTGCTCAATGTTGGGGCTTAAGGTTGAGGGACGGAGGGAGGGGGTAAGAAATGGAGAGTTGAAAAAGGGGTGAGAAATAGAAAGGAGAGTAGAACGTTTGTTCATTTAAAAGTGTTACAAACTTGTACAGTATGTACATATGTTATGAGGTGGTGAGCAACTTAACATTACACTCTGATTATTGCTGTGATGTACTTTTATAATGTTATGGCAATTCATGATGTATTTTTGTAAGTTTGGGTCCCGGGGAAACACCAAATTTCTCTTTTTGGGTCTCGAGCTGAAAAGGTTTGGGAACCCCTGCACTAGTCCAATAGCTCTTAACAGGACTGGGGCGTGACCGGTGTGTTGTTGTGTTCTGACTGACAGGTGAGGAACAAGGTGTACAGTCGGATGCTGCTGCTGCGCTCCCTCAGCCTGTATGGAACCCGCTCCCCGCAGGAGCTGCTCAGGGCCTCTGGGCTCACTCAGGTCAGTGCTGACTGGACCCCCGGCCCTCTCCCTTACTTACCAATGATGGTTGTCCTTTCTGCATGCTGTCCCTCATAATGGCTCTGGATAGTTAGCCACGGACGAACCCACTGCATAGTCAATGGGGTGGAGCTCCTGTCTGTACAAGCTGATTGAGGCCCCGTTTAGACGGAAACGCTAGCAGGTGAATCCGCAAAAATATTTTTACGGATGTGCCTTTCGTTTATACGGAAACGGCGTTTTTACGGGGTGAAACCGCAAAAAAGTGAGACTACCTTCCAGGGTGGAATTCCTAGAAACGCAAAAGCTTTGCGCTTTCGTCTAAACTGTCAAACCGTATAAATCTGTTAAAACGATGACGAAAGGGTTGTCACGGCTCTGGTCGCGCGCACTGCTTACGTCACATGTAGCAGGTATGCGCCAGTAGCCGAGACGTAAACAAAGCAAGTATGTCTGACTATATATCAACGGAGATCACCTGAAGGCTACATTGGCAGTACTTTTAACCCTTTCACTGCCACACGACAGAAGGTTAACCCTTTACTATCACACAACCGGCTGTCGTGTGGCAGTGAAAGGGTTAAATACACAAGAATCTGTCCCGCGGCGTGAGTGGACCCACTGTCTGTGAGTGACTCTGCTTTGGTACAATCACATTCCCCATCCACAGTCTGCGAATCAGAGGCAGAGTAGGGCGGGTCTTCACAGCACGTCATGTGACATATGCGCCAATCGTGTGACAGCGGGGTTCCGTCGTTACAGCGTCGTCTGCACGGAGAATTCCACCCCAAAACGCTTGTCTAAACGTAAAATTAAAAGTGAAACCGCAAGATGACTTTTGCGGTTTCTGTTCACAAAACGCTCGTCTAAACGTAGCCTGAGACTCACTGAAATTACTCACACAATGTAGATGTCAGTGAGCTTCAGTCAGCTTGTACAGACGGGAGCTCAACCAATAGGATTTATTTGTGTTGTTTTACTGGGAAGCTCCCAGGCGTAAAATGTGTGTAACTGCACTGTAAAAAGAAAATTATATATATACGTATATATATATATATATATATTTAAGCCAATGCAAAACTTTATTACATGAAAATATAAGTTGAGATGATATTTTTAGTGTGTGTGTGTGAAGCAGGGCGTTGCTGATAAAGAACGTACTGTACTGTATGTGTTCAATGCGTGTCTTGAAAGAGTCCTGGAAGGTTTCAGGTCTTTCAGTAGATTCAAGGGGTTTCAGGTCTTTCAGTAGATTCAAGGGGTTTCAGGTATTTCAGTAGGTTCAACGGGTTTCAGGTCTTTCAGTAGGTTCAAGGGGTTTCAGGTCTTTCAGTAGGTTCAAGGGGTTTCAGGTCTTTCAGTAGGTTCAAGGGGTTTCAGGTATTTCAGTAGGTTCAAGGGGTTTCAGGTATTTCAGTAGGTTCAACGGGTTTCCGGTTTTTCAGTAGGTTCTAGGGATTTCAATATCTTCATTTCTGCCACCTGTCTTTCTCTTCTAGAAATGGGTGAACCGAGAGATCTCCAACTTCGACTACCTGATCCAGCTCAACACCATCGCAGGCAGAACGTACAACGACCTCGCCCAGTACCCAGTGGTATGTTCCTCACATAGACGCACGTTAGTAGAGGGGCATGTGTGCCATCAAGTTAATGTACCGTGCACAAGGTTTCCACCAACATATGGAACTGAAAGGTCTTTGAATGTCAGACTGCATTTACAAGTGTTGTGTCCCTTGCTTGTTTGTAGTTAATGTGGACGTAAATCAGTTGTGTGTGTGTGTGTGTGTGTGTGTGTGTGTGTGTGTGTGTGTGTGTAGTTCCCCTGGATCTTAGCAGACTACACCTCGGAGGAGTTGGATCTGTCGGACCCGCGAGTCTTCAGGGACCTCTCCAAGCCTGTCGCTGTGCTCAACGAACGCAATGCCAAGGCTGTGAGAGAGAAGTATGTCCCCTCCATCCATCCCTCCCTCCCTCCATCCATCCCTTCCTCCCTCTATCCATCCTTCCCTCCCTCCCCCCTCCATCCTTCCCTTCCTCCCTCCATCCACCCCTCCCTCCCTTCCTCCCTCTATCCATCCTTCCCTCCCTCCCCCCTCCATCCTTCCCTTCCTCCCTCCCTCTCCAGTCTCCATCCCTCCCTCACTCCTTCCCTTCCTCCCTCCCTCCCTCCCTCCTTCCCTCTCCATCTATCCACCCCTCCTGCTATCCCTCCCTTCATCTCTCCCTCCATCCTCCCATCCCTCCCTCCATCCTTCCATCCCACCCTCCCTCCATCCTTCCATCCCACCCTCCCTCCATCCTTCCATCCCTTCCTCCATCCTGCTATCCATCTCTCCCTCCCTCCATCCTTCCATCCCTCCCTCCCTCCATCCATCCTCTCTCTAAGGACCTTTTTTAAAATGTTTCTGAACCTGAAGTGAAATTGTTACTTTTTGTTGCAGTTTTTTCATTGGTTCTGTGCCAATTGACACTTCATACTTTATGAACAAAGTCATGTGATCTTACAGGTCACTCTTATTGGGCATTATTTAGAACCCTGGCAGACATAATGTGAACAAACAGACTCATCATTTCCACTTTGGCTCGCACAAAAATGTTACAAACTACTATTTCCAATTCACTGATGGTGATTAATCATGCACTACTGTCACCTTAAAGGGAAATTCCACGCTGGGTCTGTATTTATAGAAAAGTTGTTTTGCTACAGTCAAATTAGCTCACAGCCAGCTCTGTACATCAGGTGAGGTCAGAGATATAGTCCTAAACTACTGCGCATGCTCCAGCTTCCTGCATTAGAAAGGACTACACTGAGGAGAAAAGGGGTCAGTGTCACACAATGCTTGAAGTTGCCACTCCAACCAAAATACACACAAGCAGGGGAGGGCTGAGCTTTTTCATCTGGTTATAAGTTGATCAAGAGAGATGATTGTTGAGGTATCTGGAAATTCAAATGACCCGCCCATTGTAGTTCTTCTTAATTAATAAATTGAGTGAGGATAGAGCTACGTGTCATTATGACATATACAGTTCTACCACATCATCACCTTCCACTGCCAATATGTCTGGGCAGAGATCACTTTGGCCACATAGAGATAATTAAACAGTAAACTCACAGTTCTTGCAGACGGAGTGGTCTAAACAGTGCAGACAGCCTGGTCTAAACTGTGCAGACGGCCTGGTCTAAACAGTGCAGACGGCCTGGTCTAAACAGTGCAGACGGCCTGGTCTAAACAGTGCAGACAGAGTGGTCTAAACAGTGCAGACAGCCTGGTCTAAACAGTGCAGACAGAGTGGTCTAAACAGTGCAGACAGCCTGGTCTAAACGGTGCAGACAGAGTGGTCTAAACAGTGCAGACAGCCTGGTCTAAACAGTGCAGACAGCCTGGTCTAAACAGTGCAGACGGAGTGGTCTAAACAGTGCAGACAGCCTGGTCTAAACAGTGCAGACAGCCTGGTCTAAACAGTGCAGACAGTGTGGTCTAAACAGTGCAGACAGAGTGGTCTAAACAGTGCAGACAGCCTGGTCTAAACAGTGCAGACAGCCTGGTCTAAACAGTGCAGACAGCCTGGTCTAAACAGTGCAGACAGCCTGGTCTAAACAGTGCAGACAGCCTGGTCTAAACAGTGCAGACAGCCTGGTCTAAACAGTGCAGACAGCCTGGTCTAAACAGTGCAGACAGCGTGGTCTAAACAGTGCAGACAGCCTGGTCTAAACAGTGCAGACAGCCTGGTCTAAACAGTGCAGACAGCCTGGTCTAAACAGTGCAGACAGAGTGGTCTAAACAGTGCAGACAGCCTGGTCTAAACAGTACAGACAGAGTGGTCTAAACAGTGCAGACAGAGTGGTCTAAACAGTGCAGACAGCCTGGTCTAAACAGTGCAGACAGCCTGGTCTAAACAGTGCAGACAGCCTGGTCTAAACAGTGCAGACAGAGTGGTCTAAACAGTGCAGACAGAGTGGTCTAAACAGTGCAGACAGAGTGGTCTAAACAGTGCAGACAGCCTGGTCTAAACAGTGCAGACAGCCTGGTCTAAACAGTGCAGACAGCCTGGTCTAAACAGTGCAGACAGCCTGGTCTAACCAGTGCAGACAGCCTGGTCTAAACAGTGCAGACAGCCTGGTCTAAACAGTGCAGACGGCCTGGTCTAAACAGTGCAGACAGCCTGGTCTAAACAGTGCAGACAGAGTGGTCTAAACAGTGCAGACAGAGTGGTCTAAGCAGTGCAGACAGCCTGGTCTAAACAGTGCAGACAGCCTGGTCTAAACAGTGCAGACAGCCTGGTCTAAACAGTGCAGACAGCCTGGTCTAAACAGTGCAGTCAGAGTGGTCTAAACAGTGCAGACAGCCTGGTCTAAACAGTGCAGACAGCCTGGTCTAAACAGTGCAGACAGCCTGGTCTAAACAGTGCAGACAGCCTGGTCTAAACAGTGCAGACAGCCTGGTCTAAACAGTGCAGACAGCCTGGTCTAAACAGTGCAGACAGCCTGGTCTAAACAGTGCAGACAGAGTGGTCTAAACAGTGCAGACAGAGTGGTCTAAACAGTGCAGACAGAGTGGTCTAAACAGTGCAGACAGAGTGGTTTAAACAGTGCAGACAGCCTGGTCTAAACAGTGCAGACAGCCTGGTCTAAACAGTGCAGACAGAGTGGTCTAAACAGTGCAGACAGAGTGGTCTAAACAGTGCAGACAGCGTGGTCTAAACAGTGCAGACAGAGTGGTCTAAACAGTGCAGACAGCCTGGTCTAAACAGTGCAGACAGAGTGGTCTAAACAGTGCAGACAGCCTGGTCTAAACAGTGCTGACAGAGTGGTCTAAACGGTGCAGACAGAGTGGTCTAAACAGTGCAGACAGAGTGGTCTAAACAGTGCAGACGGCCTGGTCTAAACAGTGCAGACGGCCTGGTCTAAACAGTGCAGACGGCCTGGTCTAAACAGTGCAGACGGCCTGGTCTAAACAGTGCAGACAGCCTGGTCTAAACAGTGCAGACAGCCGGGCGGCTATGTGGCGTAGTGGGCAAGGTGCTCGCCACGAAATCTGGAGACGCTGGGCTCGCCTGTTCGAGCCCAGCGCTCCACATTTGCTTTCAGTTTAGCTGGTCGTCCGTACTAATACACATTGGCCGTATTAGGGGGTGGGAAACTGATGGGTGGGGATCGGGCGTTGTGGACAGCGACTCCTACAGGTCGGTTGGTGCGCCTGCGCAGTAGAATCAGGAAGTGTCGGGGGCAGCGTGAGCCTCCCACGCGTTACTCCTCGCCACTGAGAGATCGAGCTGCGCAGGTGAAAAGATGCGACTGCTGTTACCTCAAGTACCGGAGGGGACTTGTGCTATGTATGACTTAGTCCACATTGCAGCCGGCTTGTGGGAGGCAAGAAACGGCGTTCGTGACAGGGGAGGGTTGAATTGGATGATATGAAATTGGGATGGGAGAAAATATAGAAAATGGGAGAAAAAGTGGATAAAAAAAAAACGGTGCAGACAGCCTGGTCTAAACAGTGCAGACAGAGTGGTCTAAACAGTGCAGACAGAGTGGTCTAAACAATGCAGACAGCCTGGTCTAAACAGTGCAGACAGCCTGGTCTAAACAGTGCAGACAGCCTGGTATAAACAGTGCAGACAGAGTGGTCTAAACAGTGCAGACAGCCTGGTCTAAACAGTGCAGACAGCCTGGTCTAAACAGTGCAGACAGCCTGGTCTAAACAGTGCAGACAGCCTGGTCTAAACAGTGCAGACAGCCTGGTCTAAACAGTGCAGACAGCCTGGTCTAAACAGTGCAGACAGCCTGGTCTAAACAGTGCAGACAGCCTGGTCTAAACAGTGCAGACAGCCTGGTCTAAACAGTGCAGACAGCCTGGTCTAAACAGTGCAGACAGCCTGGTCTAAACAGTGCAGACAGCGTGGTCTAAACAGTGCAGACAGCCTGGTCTAAACAGTGCAGACAGAGTGGTCTAAACAGTGCAGACAGCCTGGTCTAAACAGTGCAGACAGTGTGGTCTAAACAGTGCAGACAGAGTGGTCTAAACAGTGCAGACAGCCTGGTCTAAACAGTGCAGACAGCCTGGTCTAAACAGTTCAGACAGCGTGGTCTAAACAGTGCAGACAGAGTGGTCTAAACAGTGCAGACAGCCTGGTCTAAACAGTGCAGACAGCCTGGTCTAAACAGTGCAGACAGCCTGGTCTAAACAGTGCAGTCAGAGTGGTCTAAACAGTGCAGACAGCCTGGTCTAAACAGTGCAGACAGAGTGGTTTAAACAGTGCAGACAGAGTGGTCTAAACAGTGCAGACAGAGTGGTCTAAACAGTGCAGACAGAGTGGTCTAAACAGTGCAGACAGAGTGGTCTAAACAGTGCAGACAGAGTGGTCTAAACAGTGCAGACAGAGTGGTTTAAACAGTGCAGACAGAGTGGTCTAAACAGTGCAGACAGAGTGGTCTAAACAGTGCAGACAGAGTGGTCTAAACAGTGCAGACAGAGTGGTCTAAACAGTGCAGACAGAGTGGTTTAAACAGTGCAGACAGCCTGGTCTAAACAGTGCAGACAGTGTGGTCTAAACAGTGCAGACAGCCTGGTCTAAACAGTGCAGACAGCGTGGTCTAAACAGTGCAGACGGCCTGGTCTAAACAGTGCAGACAGCCTGGTCTAAACAGTGCAGACGGCCTGGTCTAAACCGTGCAGACGGCCTGGTCTAAACAGTGCAGACAGAGTGGTCTAAACAGTGCAGACAGAGTGGTCTAAACAGTGCAGACGGCCTGGTCTAAACAGTGCAGACAGTGTGGTCTAAACAGTGCAGACAGAGTGGTCTAAACAGTGCAGACAGAGTGGTCTAAACAGTGCAGACAGCCTGGTCTAAACAGTGCAGACAGCCTGGTCTAAACAGTGCAGACAGCCTGGTCTAAACAGTGCAGACAGCCTGGTCTAAACAGTGCAGACGGCCTGGTCTAAACAGTGCAGACAGCCTGGTCTAAACAGTGCAGACAGCCTGGTCTAAACAGTGCAGACAGTGTGGTCTAAACAGTGCAGACGGCCTGGTCTAAACAGTGCAGACGGCCTGGTCTAAACAGTGCAGACGGCCTGGTCTAAACAGTGCAGACAGCCTGGTCTAAACAGTGCAGACAGCCTGGTCTAAACAGTGCAGACAGCCTGGTCTAAACAGTGCAAACAGAGTGGTCTAAACAGAGCAGACAGCCTGGTCTAAACAGTGCAGACAGCGTGGTCTAAACAGTGCAGACAGCCTGGTCTAAACAGTGCAGACGGCCTGGTCTAAACAGTGCAGACAGCCTGGTCTAAACAGTGCAGACAGCCTGGTCTAAACCGTGCAGACAGCGTGGTCTAAACAGTGCAGACAGCCTGGTCTAAACAGTGCAGACAGCGTGGTCTAAACAGTGCAGACAGCCTGGTCTAAACAGTGTAGACAGCGTGGTCTAAACAGTGCAGACGGCCTGGTCTAAACAGTGCAGACAGCCTGGTCTAAACAGTGCAGACGGCCTGGTCTAAACAGTGCAGACGGCGTGGTCTAAACAGTGCAGACGGCCTGGTCTAAACAGTGCAGACGGCGTGGTCTAAACAGTGCAGACGGCCTGGTCTAAACAGTGCAGACAGCGTGGTCTAAACAGTGCAGACAGCCTGGTCTAAACAGTGCAGACAGCCTGGTCTAAACAGTGCAGACAGCCTGGTCTAAACAGTGCAGACGGCCTGGTCTAAACAGTGCAGACGGCCTGGTCTAAACAGTGCAGACAGAGTGGTCTAAACAGTGCAGACAGAGTGGTCTAAACAGTGCAGACAGCCTGGTCTAAACAGTGCAGACAGCCTGGTCTAAACAGTGCAGACAGCCTGGTCTAAACAGTGCAGACAGCGTGGTCTAAACAGTGCAGACAGAGTGGTCTAAACAGTGCAGACAGAGTGGTCTAAACAGTGCAGACGGCCTGGTCTAAACAGTGCAGACAGAGTGGTCTAAACAGTGCAGACAGCCTGGTCTAAACAGTGCAGACAGCCTGGTCTAAACAGTGCAGACAGCCTGGTCTAAACAGTGCAGACAGCCTGGTCTAAACAGTGCAGACAGCGTGGTCTAAACAGTGCAGACAGCGTGGTCTAAACAGTGCAGACAGCCTGGTCTAAACAGTGCAGACAGCCTGGTCTAAACAGTGCAGACAGCGTGGTCTAAACAGTGCAGACAGCGTGGTCTAAACAGTGCAGACAGCCTGGTCTAAACAGTGCAGACAGCCTGGTCTAAACAGTGCAGACAGCGTGGTCTAAACAGTGCAGACAGCCTGGTCTAAACAGTGCAGACAGCCTGGTCTAAACAGTGCAGACAGAGTGGTCTAAACAGTGCAGACAGCCTGGTCTAAACAGTGCAGACAGCCTGGTCTAAACAGCGCTTCAGTGTTGCTTTGAACTATATCAGTGCCAGTGTTTATGTGTGTGTGTGTGTCCCGCAGGTATGAGAGCTTTGAGGACCCCACGGGCACCATCGACAGGTTCCACTACGGCACCCACTACTCCAACGCAGCGGGCGTCATGCACTACCTGATCCGGGTGGAGCCCTTCACCTCCCTGCACATCCAACTGCAGAGCGGACGGTGAGGCTTTTCTCTCTGTCCATCCGTCTGCCCATTCGTCCGCCCATCTCTCCCTGTATCTTTTTCTCTTTCTTTCTTTTTAATATTTTTCTTTCTTTCTTTTTCTTTTTTTCTTTCATTCTCTCTTTGCTTTCATCCTTTTCAATTCAACATTATAACATTAACGTTGTTTACAACATCAGTGTGATTTATTTGCGTTGAACTTAACTTACCCTGGTTATGCTAAACAATTAGCAAACTTGAGCAAATCGTCCTTGGTTTTGGACTTAGTATTCCTTAAATTGGAGTTAGGGTTAGATGAGAGTCTCTGTGTTGACTAGTTCTCCTCTCCCCCTGGCTCCAGGTTAAGGTTAGGGTTAGATGAGAGTCTCTGTGGTGACTAGCTCTCCTCTCTCCAGGTTCGACTGTGCCGACCGTCAGTTCCACTCCATCCCCGCCATGTGGCAGGCCCTCATGGACAACCCCAATGACGTCAAGGAGCTCATCCCAGAGTTCTTCTACTTCCCAGAGTTCCTGGAGAACCAGAACGGTGAGGCCCCCTGCACTGTGACAAGCTAGACTGATGTAGAGATCTATAGACAGATAGATACAAGATAGACTGATGTAGAGATGTATAGACGGATAGATACAAGATAGACTGATGTAGAGATGTATAGACAGATAGATACAAGCTAGACTGATGTAGAGATCTATAGACAGATAGATACAAGATAGACTGATGTAGAGATGTATAGACGGATAGATACAAGATAGACTGATGTAGAGATGTATAGACAGATAGATACAAGCTAGACTGATGTAGAGATCTATAGACAGATAGATACAAGATAGACTGATGTAGAGATGTATAGACAGATAGATACAAGCTAGACTGATGTAGAGATCTATAGACAGATGGATACAAGATAGACTGATGTAGAGATCTATAGACAGATGGATACAAGCTAGACTGATGTAGAGATCTATAGACAGATAGATACAAGCTAGACTGATGTAGAGATCTATAGACACAGAATGACTGACTGACAGGCCGACACATATAGACAGATGTACAGTATACACAGATTGTTAAACAGACAGACAGACCGATGCACAGACAGACGGATACACAGACCTAAAGACAAACCGATGCAACAGGCCTCCAGAGCAATTGATGTATTGATTGATTGATTGGTCGGTATAGGAGTGGTCAGGCCCCGTCACTGGAATCTAAACGTAGAGAGACTCTGACCAGTAAACTATTTCCTCAAACTAATCAATTGAATTGAAATTATGTTCTGTTCTCTCTCTTCCTCGCTCCCCCTCTCCTTCTGTCTCTCTCTATATATCACTGTTTTCCTCGCTCCTCTCCCTCCCTCCCTCCCTCCCTCTCCTCATGGGGGTGTGGGCGGGCCCAGGGTTCGACCTCGGTCGTCTCCAGATCTCCAAGGAGCGGGTGAACGACGTCATCCTTCCCAAATGGGCCAAGTCTCCAGAGGACTTCATCTACAAGCACAGGAAGGCCCTGGTGAGGTTTCAGCGCTGTCATCAGCACCCCCAACCCCCAGAGTCCTTGAGGGAGTTACAGGGTGTCCTCAGCAAAATGGGGAATCGTTTTAATTTCAGTTTCCTAATACATTTATTAGGGTTCGCACAAGGTCCTTGAAGTGCTTAAAGTGCTTGATTTTTTACAAAAAAAAGTCGAGGCCTGGAACTCCTTGAAAACAGGCAATTTTTTAACAAGGTGCTTAAATGATAAACATTTTCTGAATATAGAAATTGAATTTCTTTATTTAAAGTGTAACTAATTGTCGGAAATTGGTTTTAAGCCATAAATATTGGATCAGATCATTTTTCTATAAAAAACAGCATTTAAAAGGGAATTATCCTTGCCCTTTTAAAATAAATAAAAATAGTGCTTGGAAAAGTACTTGAAAGTCCTTGAATTTTGCTATGTCTGTGGGAACCCCCCCCCCCCCAAAAAAAACGTAATAAGAACGACTATTAGGTTTCACTACGTTATCTCTCCACCGGCGGCATAGACAGGTTCTGAAATTCTGGACAAAATCGTATATAACGACTCGGGACAAGATGGTATGGAACGGGGTAGTTGGACAGAAGTGGGGCGACACTGTGGGGAGTGGAATCCCACCAGGACGAGTGCCTCACCGGGGGCCGTGCGCGAGGAGGAGCTGCGCTCAAAACGCTGTCCTACAGTATTCTTAGTCCAGGCGTGCGAGTGGCTCAGTTCAAGTCTCTTTCAATCCAATCCAATTAAGAACGTAAATAGCAACGGCAGCCTGTTTCCAGACAGAGAGTTCATTCTTCCCTTTTAAACAACCCTATGCCACCAGTTTTAAATGTTCTGAACTGGAAAGAAAATGCCCTCACTGGGTCGACTGAATTGAAAGGGAAAGCGACCCCTACTTCGGTACACATGTCAGTAATACATACTGGTACACAGGTAGATGTGTTTTTATAACCTGTGTACCAGTATGTATTACTGACATGTGTTTTTCCCCCTTTTTCCGTTTTTTCTTCCATCCCAATGTTAGTCGTTATGCCAATTCCCAATCCCCTTCCTGGTTGTTGCGCACTCTACCCCCTACCGTCGGTCTGGGAGGGCGGAGACTATCGCATGCTTCCTCCGACACATGTGTAGCCAATCCCCACTTCTTTTCACCTGGAAGCGCGGACTCTCACTGGGGGAGTGTAACGTGTGGAGGACACTACCTCCCCCAGGATCCGACCTCGCTGTGCAGGCGCCCCGACCGATCTGCAGGAGTCTCTGTTTTACAACGACCAGGACCCACCCTCGCCGGGTTTTCCCACCCTCTAACACTGCCAATTGTGTTAGTATGGACGGTCGGCCAACCCGGAAGCACCACAGCTGGATTCGATCCCACTGTCTCTGTGGTGGTGGGCAGACGCTTAGACCGCTGCGCCACCCGGCCGCCCTCGAGATGTGTTTTTCGAGTATTACTGTATTACTGAGATGTGTTATTTATTTATTTTTTTTTTAAATATGTTTTTGTAGATTTTTATTTGTTTGTACTACCGGGCAGTCCGGTAGAGGGTAGAGCCATATGAAATCCGTTACATTTTTTTCCAAATTCCATTTTATTTTTTTCCAAATTCCGTTTTTTCCGTTTTAATATTTCAGAATTCTGTATTTTGCTTTGTACGCGCATTTTACCATCAGAAATAGTGTTTAATAAGTGGGAATGAATAAATGTCCACAATTTAATAAGATATAACAGTCCATTTAACCCTTTATCTGCCAGGGATTATTCTGATCTTAATCCACTGTCTGCCAGTACTGTAAGTCTATGGAGATGTTCCCCTTCTTTGCAGGGCTATAACTTTTTTAATTGTATTGCTAAATTGACATTACTATGGCCCATTCAACGTCAAGTATCTATCGTTTAGGATGTAGCAACGTTCTACTTTTTCATTCACATATTCATACTAAAATACGGTCTAAAGTATTATGTTTTTATCGTTTTCTGCAGCATTCTGCAGAACGCGAGTTATAGCTATAAATACATATATTATATCATCAAATGTAGTTTGATACCGATTGACGTCAGATTAAAATGTTCAATTGTACAAGGTTCTAATCGTCATGCCTCATCATCTGCTGGTGACCGGAGGGGGGGGGTTTATAAGTCCATGGCCGACGTTAAATCATTCATGTAGTATGGGCGATACATAGATCACAGCAGTTTATATGGATCATAATATTCAAACACACTGAAACTTACCGCAGCTTCCTCTGACCGTTGGGTGGTCAGCGTGGAGCAGAAAGTTCGCTATTATGGGATGTTGATATATGCGATCCATGTCCAGATTGTATAATGCTATATGCGTCCAAATCATGTTGTTTATCGAGTTATTGGCAACGGATCGCTGTCCAGTGTGTCGAGCTGGAGTCCCGCTAACGATAGCGAGTGCCCGGACCGAATATGGATGAGCACCACTTCCGGCGCGTCACTTCCTGTTTGGGCGATCCGCCGATCGGCCACCAGATGGCGCTCTTGAACCGTTGGAGAGTTGAGAGGAGATCAACAGGAGATCTCAAGTCTCCGTGGGTGAAATATGATTGCCATCACAGATTTTTTAAATATTGATCTCAAAGATCTCATTGGCAGATTACGCATGGCGGAGAATGACGTGGTAACACGTCATTGGCGAATAAAGGGTTAATAGGACTGTCTTAAATACTTCGAAGCTTCGTTCGATGGGCATGGGATTCGAATATGAACATAAAATTGTATTATTAAAAAAATAATAATAATGATATATTCTTATTTTTTTGTGCAAAATCAACTCTGCCTCTCTTTGTTAACTACAACAAGCAATGCTGTTTGTTATTTAAGATGAGGTCGGACTCGGCACTGACAGATTTTTGTTCATTGTGCTGCTTTTATAAAGCCTCAAATGACGGCTTACAATATTTCATGAAAGCAAAGTGTTTTGTTTGTCTAAGATTTAAAAAGGTTTAAACTTTACAGCACTGACAACGTTGAACAAAGTGCTGTACAAGTCCCACAACATTAATAAAAATAAAAAAGTATTTTAACACTTTGATCGCCATGGTTAAATTCATAATTTACCATCCCTAGCCAGCTCTATTTGTCTATGGAGAAGTTCCCCTTATTTGCAGGGCTATAACTTTTTAAATTCTATTGCTAAATTGACATTATTATGGCCCATTCAATGTCCTATATCCATTGTTCAGGGTGTAGCAACGTTATACTTTTTCATTCACATATTCATACTAAAATATGGTCTAAAGTATAAGTATGTTTTTATCGTTTTCTGCAGCTTTCTCCAGAACTTTATTTATAGCCCCAAATGCATTATATTGATGATCAAATACAGTTTGGTAGCGATCGGTGCCAGATGAAAAATTTCAACTGGAGGTACTTCTAGAAGTTACTACGTATCATCTGATATTGACCGGATGGGCGGGGGGTCGTTTATAATTCCGTGGGCAACGTTATATCATTCGTCTAGTGTGGGTCATATGGTCATCAGAGCAGTTTATATGAAACACGTTAGAAAATAACGCTGGATCTTACCGTATGTTCCTCGCGCCGTTGGACGATCAGCTTGGAGTAGACAGTTTTCGATTATGGGATGTTGATATAGATGAACCATTTCCAGGTTGTATAATACTATATACGTCCAAATAACGTTGTTTATTGAGTTAGGGCGAGCGATTGATTATCCAGTGTGTTGAGATGGAGTCCGGCTAACGATCGCGAGTGCCTGGACGAAATATGGATGAGCACTTCCTGTTTGGCGTGCCCCTCCCTCTTGGCCGATCGGCCACCAGATGGCGCTCTTGAACCGTTAGACAGTTGAGTGGAGCTCACCAGTACATCTCATGTCTCCGGAGGAGAAATATGATTTCGATCACAGATTTTTGAAATATTGATATCAAAGACGAGTTACGGCGTCTTCGGCAGAATGAGCATGGCGAGCAAAGACGAGTTACGGCGTTCCCGGCGATTAAAGTGTTAATTATATTTTTTTGTTTCCATTTTTATTGCTCAATTCCGCGATTCCGTCCGCGATTCCGTGAACGCGGCTCTAGTAGAGGGAGAGGAGGAAATGGGAGACAGAGCAGGGGAAGACATTCGGCAAAGGACGTCGGGTCCGGGAATCAAACCCGGGTCGGCCGTTTCGCGACGCAGTGCGTTACATGGTGTGCTACTAGAGCGCCCCTCTGAGATGTGTTTTTATAACCTGTGTACCAGTATGTATTACTGAGATATGTATTACTGTGTTATGTGTTTTTATAACCTGTGTGTGACAGGAGTCTGAGTACGTATCGGCGCACCTGCAGGAGTGGATCGATCTGATCTTCGGTTTCAAGCAGAAGGGCCCCGCAGCGGTGGAGGCCCTCAATGTCTTCTACTACTGCACCTATGAAGGTGAGGCCCTCAATGTCTTCTACTACTGCACCTATGAAGGTGAGGCCCTCAAACTGACAGCTTGTATGAGAAGTTATGTAACATGTTAGATAATCAGGTTCTCAGCCAGTAATCTCTCTGTGTTTCCCGTGATGTCTGCGTTGTGTTTATGTCTTACTCATCGTACTGACTGATACCCTCTCTCTACCCCATTACTGCATCCGACTCAGAAGAAAACGACACACTGGAAACGTAATACCTTTCCTTGATGTTGATGTTTATTTCCATAAACATAGCTTCTGTACCAGATGGAAAACAGTTCTGAAAAGTCTTTGAAGGTCTATTGAATTCCTTAAATCTACCGGTCTCTCCTGCTATCAGTTCGAAGATGGTTGAGGCCTAGTGGTTAGCCAAAAGCCTTCCCTGTTAGCCAAAGCTAATGATCTCATGGCATTCCCCCTAAAGGGATCTCTGCTGTCTCTCTCTCAACGTCCCTTCGTGTCAGCTTTGCGTCCTAGTCTGAGTCAAACCGGAAGAGCTCCCAACTATAAGGTATAGTCCCTAGCGACGGCTTATAGCCCATAGCAACAACGTCTCTACGTCTCCTGTCACCTCTGACCCACTCTAACATCCTTTCTCTATCTCTCCCCATAGCAACAGTTTCTCCCTTCCCTATCTGACTGTTGATATTAACACCTCGGCCGATGACCTTGGCTCTATCTCTAGCAGGGCCTGTCTGTGGCTGTCCCACCGCCTAGCTGAGTGAAGACACACACTGGCTGTCTCCTCTAGGGCTGACCTTCGAATCTTTTTATGGCAACCGAAGCTTCGGGGCCGAGATTCAATTTTAATTCAAAGCTTCGAGATAAAAAGAAATAATAAAAAATTAAAAATGTATAATATTTATTTTTATTATAATTTTTTTTTTATCTTATGTTGTGGCACTTGTACAGCACTTTGGTCAACTTTGTTGTTTTTAAATGTGCTCTATAAATAAAGTGGATTGGATTAATTAATTAAATTAATAATGAGTCGGGAGCTGCGCTGCCTGGGCGGTTGCTCTCCGTTACACAGCCAACAACATTACATTACATAATTATGTTGCAACCTTCGTTCATTGCATTGGAGGCGCAAGATTTTGCAGGTGGGAGGGGGGATAAAAAAAATTTATTATATTTTTTATTTTTATATTCAAATTTTATTTTCCCATTCGAATCCCGTGCCCATCGAACAGCCCTAGTCTCCTCTTTTAAGATCTATAGATCTGTCAGAGTCATCTACAGATATTTACATTATGTACACATTGAAAAACAAGTGCTATTCTTTCAATATATCTAGCTTGTTTCAGCCTAATCTCTGAGACCTTTTTAAAACATTCAGTATGTTTTAACTTAAAGGGGAAATATCACCAGTATGTATCTTTTCAACAATTGTATATGAGTTCCTTGAATCTGTGGAACATGTTTCTTACCTGTTTTGCAAAGAAACTAGTCTAAATTAAATGTATAAAAAAATATATATTTTCCAGCCCGTCTTTCTTCCCTTGTATTGAACACAGTGATTTGGTGGCTGTAGCAACACACCAAATATTAATACCCCACATCTAAGAGTAAACTAATTACAAACTGGGCAGTACATTAGGTAGGCAGTGTTCCTGGCTCCAAAAAGCACTGTTAATTGATTAATCGAAGCTAATTCATCCCATTGTGACATCGTCAAGGGGCAATTCTGAACAGCTTGTTTAGGCTTGTTAATCTGAAGGAGTAATGTTTCACCAGCAGCTCAATAACGACATGACAAATCCATGCAAACACTAAACCCTAAAGGAACACGGCAACATTATGGTAAATGTGCTTACCGTCTTCTCCAGAGTCAGACAAGAAGATAGATACCAGTTTCCTCTCTGTGCGTTCAGTAGAAAACTTTGATTTCCCATAATGTTGCCGTGTTCCTTTAAGGAACACACCAACATTTTGGGAAATTAACTTATCGTCTTCTCCAGAGTCAGACAAGAAGTATACTGCATTGTTTAGGCTCATGTTGCTCGTTGCATTTAAAGTGTGAAGAACCACATGATGTGGTTTCCCTCACCAGTCCAACCCGTGCTTAAGATACTTGTCAACTACCAAGTGTAATCACTGTAAAATAATCATTTTTATAATACTAATATTCTAGGGGCGGTGGACCTGGATGCAATCACTGACGAGAAAGAGCGCAAGGCCCTGGAAGGAATGATCAGTAACTTTGGACAGACCCCCTGCCAGCTGCTCAAGGTACACACACATACACACGCACACGCACACACACACCAACCATGAGGAAAACACGGGTGTTGCGACAAATGGAATTGTAGGTTGATTTTTCAGTCACGACTCACGATAAACTTTTCCGTGCTCAAAACAATATCTTGGTGTGAACGTTTTGCTGCCCAGTGGGGGAGTAACGATGCACTAAGTTTCAGATTCGATATGTATTTAGATTTTGATGTCACAATTCGATTTTTGACTCTCTATGCGTTAAAATTAGTGGTGGGACTTAATTTAAAAAAATTATCGAATTAATTCGAGACTTTATAGTTACCGGTAATTAATCGAAATTAATCACATTTTAATCGCATATCAATATTTGATGCGAAAAGCAAAAAAAAAAAAATTCAAATGAATTTTGGTATAAGAGTGAATCAATGAATATACATTATACATACGTTTAAGCAGCAAAATCCTGTATTAGCTACTACACAGACCAACAGATCAATGCAATTTTTAACAAAGTGCAGCAATTTTAGGAATAATATATATATAGCGCAAAGGACCTTTTTTAAACTCAAGCACTTTCAAGGTAAAAGTAAAACAGTACTTTCAAGTACATTCCAGAACAGTTGACCATTGACATTTATTTTTTATGAACAAACCAGACTAAGAAAAAAAGTTATTTGCGATTTATTATATTTTATACTTATAGCACATACATGAGTCTGGTCTCCTTTGAAAGGTAGCATTCTTACACAATAAAGAAAAATCATCATGCGATTAAATACATACATTTTTTTTTACTTCTTTCTGTAGTTAATTAATCGAAATTAATGCGATAAAGTCCCAGTCCTAGTTAAAATGTATTCATACTACAGAGCTGTAATAAATTATTATACGGGCGGCCGGGTAGCGCAGCGGACTAAGCGTCTGTCTACCACCGCAGAGACAGTGGGATCGAATCCAGCTGCCGCGGTACCTCCGGCTTGGTCGGCTGTCCATACTGACACAATTGGCAGTGTCAGCGGGTGGGAAAGCCGGTGAGGGGGGGTCCTGGTCGTTGTAAACAGCGACTCCTACAGTTCGGTCGGGGCGCCTGCACAGCGAGGGAAGGATCTGGGAGAGGTAGTGTGACCCTTCCACATGTTACTCTCTCAGTGAGAGTCCGCGCTGCCAGGTGAAAAGAAGCGGTGGGCTGGCTACACATGTGTTGGAGGAAGCATGTGATAGTCTCCGCCCTCCCAGACCGACAGTAGGGGGGGGTAAGTGCGCAACGACCAGGAAGGGGATTTGGAATTGGCATAACGACTAACATTGGGATGGGAGAAAAAATGAAGAAAAGGAGGAGGAAAAGATAACACAAAAAAAATTCAATAAAAAAATGATTATACACAGGATATGCTACACAGCTCGGTTTGGCCCATGGGAAAAGTCGGAGATCACTAGAGAGGAGGGAAGAGACTGTCGTCGCCTCATGGGATCAGTAGAGAGGAGGGAAGAGACTGTAGTCTCCTCATGGGATCACTAGAGAGGAGGGAAGAGACTGTAGTCTCCTCATGGGATCACTAGAGAGGAGGGAAGAGACTGTAGTCTCCTCATGGGATCACTAGAGAGGAGGGAAGAGACTGTAGTCTCCTCATGGGATCACTAGAGAGGAGGGAAGAGACTGTAGTCTCCTCATGGGATCACTAGAGAGGAGGGAAGAGACTGTAGTCTCCTCATGGGATCACTAGAGAGGAGGGAAGAGACTGTAGTCTCCTCATGGGATCACTAGAGAGGAGGGAAGAGACTGTAGTCTCCTCATGGGATCACTAGAGAGGAGGGAAGAGACTGTCGTCTCCTCATGGGAACAGTCAGAGATCACTAGAGAGGAAGGAAGAGACGGTAGTCTCCTCGTAGGAACACCACCAGAGGCCCATCAGTGCAGTAAAATAGACATAGAATGAGCATAACATGACAGAATAAAAGCAATGCAAAGAATAAGGAAAAAAGGTCAAAGCAATGCAGCTAATAACAATACCTCTTACTGTATATCGATACTTGCCGTCACTACATCCATATAGTTTCGGCACGTAAAATATCACAATATATCACTGTATGGATTTGTATGGATTTCTTTCCCCTAACATCTGACTGCACTTGTTCCAGGAGCCCCACCCTGTGCGTCTCTCCCAGGAGGAGGTGGAGAAGAGGAACGCTCGCTTGGATACTTGTCCTCTAAGCATCTTCGAACACCTCACCGAACTCAAGTCCTTCTTTGTAGAGGTTGGAGCTCTCTCTCTCGCACTCTCTCTCGCTCTCTCCCCCTCTCTCTCTCTCTCTCTCTCTCTCACTGTCTGTCTCACTCTCTCTCTCTCTCTTTCTTTCCCTCTCTTTCTCTGTCTATTTTTTTGAGAGCATACAGAAGGAAACAACAGTGTAATATCTTAGTATGAGTATTTTAGTATATTTTTTATATTTCATATTTCCATATGAATGCATCTAAACACAAACAACTGTGGATAAATAGCACTTCAATAGCAAACAGACACACACAGACACACAGTGAAAGCTCCCTGTTCTCATACAGTATGTACAGTACGTGCACCTGACTCTGGGTCACTCTCTCTGCAGGGCATCAGTGACAACGTGCCTCTAGTGAAGGCGGTCGTCCCCAAGAACCAGTCCCACTCCTTCATCACCCAGGGCAGCCCGGACACCATGGTGAGCAGGACCCCCACCACACACACACACACACGCACGCGCGCACACACACGCACGCACGCATGCACACATACACACCCCACACGTACACACACACACCCCCACACACACACCCCCCCCACACACACACACCACACATATACATACACACCACACATATACATACACACCACACACACAACACATATACATACACACCACACACACACAACACATAATACACCGCTCCCCACACACAGACACACACACAACACACACACCACACATATACACTCCCTCCACACATACACCCCTCCCCACACATACACACCCCCCTCCACACACATACACACCCCCCTCCACACACACACACCACACACACACAACTGAGTTACGTCTACAAACAAGCAAGGGACAGGAAACGTAAATGCAGTCTGATATTAATTGCCACCAAGAACATACAGTGATACACGATAATTGACCTATCTCAAGCCCTGCCCTCTTTTCCTCCAATCACAACTATTGCTTCCCTCTGACAAATGTTGTTGGGGTTTGAGATTGGTCAATTGTGGTTTTAAGAGCATACGTCCAATGTCGGCCTTTCTTGTTGCTACGCTAATTATTTCAAATGAGATGAGGCGAAAATGCTAACAAAAAACGTAGATTCCACTGAAATAATGTCAATAGCTCACTTGGGTAAGTCACTGATAACTGTGTTCCTAGTGGCGAGCAGCGTGATCAGCAGGGCTTGACATTAACACCCACCAAATGCGGCTAGAATTCGGGAGTGGCGTGTAACTCCGTCACTCTGACCAGCCACTTTGGCGGGTGACCAATGTATACCTTTTCCTGTATTAATCTGAACCGTAGTAGAGTACAGGGGAGCGTTCTCCTAACACTCCAGGGCCGAAGTGCCGGCCATGTAACGTGCTTGTTATAACTAGCCGGACATTGGGGTAATTCCCTCTGTAAGGTGGTGACAAGTAAAGTAAAATGTTTTATTAAAAGACGTCATGCCGTTGAGGGGCAGGAGCTAAAACGACGACATCCAATCAAACGAACAACCAAGTCAAATGATTGGAACAAGCTGTCTATCAAACCCTCTAGTGACACGCACGCTTGTTATGCGCATAACAGTTGTACGCGGACACAAAGGCCTGCTGCTAACACATAGCTGCTAGCTACCTAGCAAGGCGTGGCTTTGGAGGCATCCTGATGCGTTCTGATTGGGAAGGGGCGTTGTTGAATTGTTGAAGGATTTGAAAATATTTCCAATAAGTTCTGCCGAAAATCAATGCCGCCTGTTGCTCCTTTTAAGGCTACTGCCATCCCATTCAATCAATCAATTAATTGTTATAACAAACTTTGTTCAAATGTAACACAAGAAGCTAGCTTCCCTCCCTCCCAACATACAATATAACACAAGGAGCTAGCTTCCCTCCCTACTGACATACAATATAACACAAGGAGCTAGCTTCCCTCCCTCCCAACATACAATATAACACAAGGAGCTAGCTTCCCTCCCTACTGACATACAATATAACACAAGGAGCTAGCTTCCCTCCCTACTGACATACAATATAACACAAGAAGCTAGCTTCCCTCCCTCCCAACATACAATATAACACAAGGAGCTAGCTTCCCTCCCTACTGACATACAATATAACACAAGGAGCTAGCTTCCCTCCCTCCCAACATACAATATAACACAAGGAGCTAGCTTCCCTCCCTACTGACATACAATATAACACAAGGAGCTAGATTCCCTCCCCACCGACATACAATATAACACAAGGAGCTAGCTTCCCTCCCTCCCAACATACAATATAACACAAGGAGCTAGCTTCCCTCCCTACTGACATACAATATAACACAAGGAGCTAGATTCCCTCCCCACCGACATACAATATAACACAAGGAGCTAGATTCCCTCCCCACCGACATACAATATAACACAAGGAGCTAGCTTCCCTCCCAACCAACATACAATATAACACAAGGAGCTAGCTTCCCTCCCAACCAACATACAATATAACACAAGGAGCTAGCTTCCCTCCCTACCGACATACAATATAACACAAGGAGCTAGCTTCCCTCCCTACTAAAATATCAACTAAATGTCTAAATAATAACTATTCCCAAGTGTCAAACAACAAGCCACCATTTAGTATGTCTGTCTGATAATCTTGAGTCAGCCATTAGTGGCTGAGCTGTAACTACCGGTGTAGCTGGTAGCTGACCCTCTCTGCTCCCGCCTTGTGCCCAGGTGACTGTGAGTCAGAACAACCTGCTGGGGACCCACGGCTGGCTGCCTTACGACAAGAACATCTCCAACTACTTCACGTTCCTCAAGGACCCCACCGTGGCCAACCCCAAGTGAGAAGACACACAGACACACATCGTCTGGCCCAATGTTTGATATAGTCAGAATCAATACCTCTCACAATGCCACAAAAGAGAGAAGAAGACAAACTAAATAAGTAAAACAAACATAAGTATTGGATTTCTTTGTACAAATGAAAAGATCAAATATCCCGTCTGGTGTTGACATCATAGGCTTATCTGGGCTTATTGAGGAGGGAGATTGCTGTCGGGGAAAAGCCTGTTCCGGTGGCGTGTAGCTCTTCAGTCCCAAAGACATTAAAGCTGCAGTGTTGCTCCCCATCTACACAATACAGCCACAGGGCGGCACGGAGGCACAGTGGTTAGCAAGAAGGTCCTGGGTTCAAACTAGGGATGTGTAGACTAAACGACCCACTTTCTACGTGTTCTCCGTGTCGACAATAATAGTAGTAATCTTTTTCTTTCGTAGTGGCCTATTCAAAACGTTTAAAAAAAAAGGTTACTGTTTGCCAAAATTGCCTATTCAAAATGTTCAAAATTAAATAAAAACGAATGGTAGTAGACTAAATTGAACCCTAACCCTATCTCTTACATTCGTTAGAATTAACCACAACATTAGGAACAACTGCTCTAGGCCATATTGCAATTTCCATCAGACTGACATGACTTGTTCAGCACAACATCTATACAAAAAAATCTCTCTGCTTGCCCCTTCTCTGCTCTTCTTCCTCCTCCCCCTCCTCCTCCTCCTCCTCCTCCTCCTCCTCCTCCTCCTCCTCCTCCTCTCCAGAACCCAGCGCCTCCTGTCAGGGCCCTTCTCCCCAGGTGTCGAGGTGACGTCAGGCCTGTTTGTGGTTTCCCACGACGGGAAGCTGCTCTTCAGCGCAGGCCACTGGGACAACAGCGTGCGGGTCACCTCTCTGGTCAAAGGCAAGACCATCGGACAGCACATCAAACACATGGGTGGGTACACGTTGTGTCATGGCCTACGTTACAGTCTGCCGGCTTAGAGGCTCTGTGTCTTCATGTGAGTGTACAGCAGTAGTCTGTAATCACAAACTGTGTTTGTGTGTGTGTGTGTCTCCCTGCAGACATCGTCACGTGCCTCTCGACAGACCACTGTGGCATCCATCTGATATCAGGTTCCAGAGACACCACCTGCATGGTGTGGCAGGTTCTCCAGCAGGTGAGAGTGCTAGCGCCCTCAAGCTAACCACACACGGGGAACATTATGAGAGCTGAGTGCTAGTGCCCTCAAGCTAACCACGGGCAACATTATGAGAGCTGAGTGCTAGCGCCCTCAAGCTAACCACGGGCAACATTATGAGAGCTGAGTGCTAGCGCCCTCAAGCTAACCACACACAGGGAACATTATGAGAGCTGAGTGCTAGCGCCCTCAAGCTAACCACACACAGGGAACATTATGAGAGCTGAGTGCTAGCGCCCTCAAGCTAACCACACACGGGGAACATTATGAGAGCTGAGTGCTAGCGCCCTCAAGCTAACCACACACAGGGAACATTATGAGAGCTGAGTGCTAGCCCCCTCAAGCTAACCACACACAGGGAACATTATGAGAGCTGAGTGCTAGCGCCCTCAAGCTAACCACACACAGGGAACATTATGAGAGCTGAGTGCTAGTGCCCTTAAGCTAACCACACACAGGGAACATTATGAGAACTGAGTGCTAGCGCCCTCAAGCTAACCACACACAGGGAACATTATGAGAACTGAGTGCTAGCGCCCTCAAGCTAACCACACACGGGGATGATAATGTACAGTCCCCTCCCCATCATATATACTCTGTCAGGATCTAGGGGTAACAGTACTGTATATTTGAATACCGTTTATGTCACAAATGTATCAGTACTAAATACCTATATGTCCCTATGCCATAAATGTCATGTATGTTGTGTATGTCATAAATGTCTATATGAATTGAAAATGGGGGACCCTGATGGAAACAAGACAAACGTCTTTCTCAGGTCTGCATCCCCTTAACAATTGTATGTATTGAGCCGTACTGTATTGTACCCATTCTGCAATCTGTTAAATAAAGTTTTCATTCATTCATTCATTCATTCATTCATTCATTCATGAGAGCTGAGTGCTAGCGCCCTCAAGCTAACCACACACGGGGAACATTATGAGAACTGAGTGCTAGCGCCCTCAAGCTAACCACGGGCAACATTATGAGAGCTGAGTGCTAGTGCCCTCAAGCTAACCACACACGGGGAACATTATGAGAACTGAGTGCTAGCGCCCTCAAGCTAACCACACACAGGGAACATTATGAGAGCTGAGTGCTAGCCCCCTCAAGCTAACCACACACAGGGAACATTATGAGAGCTGAGTGCTAGCGCCCTCAAGCTAACCACACACAGGGAACATTATGAGAGCTGAGTGCTAGCGCCCTCAAGCTAACCACACACGGGGAACATTATGAGAGCTGAGTGCTAGTGCCCTCAAGCTAACCACACACGGGGAACATTATGAGAGCTGAGTGCTAGCGCCCTCAAGCTAACCACACACGGGGAACATTATGAGAGCTGAGTGCTAGCGCCCTCAAGCTAACCACACACGGGGAACATTATGAGAGCTGAGTGCTAGTGCCCTCAAGCTAACCACACACGGGGAACATTATGAGAGCTGAGTGCTAGCGCCCTCAAGCTAACCACACACAGGGAACATTATGAGAGCTGAGTGCTAGCGCCCTCAAGCTAACCACACACAGGGAACATTATGAGAGCTGAGTGCTAGCGCCCTCAAGCTAACCACACACCGGGAACATTATGTAGGGTGACCATATTTTGATTTCCAAAAAAAGAGGACATGCTGCCCCCCCAGCCTCGAGATACTTAATGATACTCAGGCATGCGTTGCTCATGGGACGACTGGTTGCACTATGTTTTAATGACGGCACGTGCGCGCTCCCGCGCATGCGCATAGATGTTCCCTCGCATTGCACAGACTAAAGACGGTGCCTAATTGCCTCTACGAATGGAATGTAACACATTTCATTCATAAGTTTTGTGTGAATGTATCTGAGAACGTATTTGAACACACCTGACGACCGGCCGTATTGTTATGCAAAGTAGTACTTAGCGAGTTGGCGCATCAGTCGAGTGCAGTGCATTCCTGTGTGCACGTGCGTGCGCGTGCTTCTGCTCACAGACTGGTTGCACGGCGTGCAACCCCGTCCCATGAGCAACGCATGCCTGATGATACTCAACATTATCCTGAGTGTTACACCACCTGTATACAACCAACACATTATCCTGAGTGTTACACCACCTTTATACAACCCACACATTATCCTGAGTGTTACACCACCTTTATACAACCCACACATTATCCTGAGTGTTACATTAATTGCCATCCCTCCATGTGTCCTCTGTGTGGTCAGGGCGGGGCTCCGGTGGGCCTGTGTCCCAAGCCGGTGCAGGTGCTGTACGGACACACTGACGAGGTGCTCAGCGTCAGCATCAGCACGGAGCTGGACATGGCGGTGTCAGGGTCCAGGGTGAGACACACACACACACTTCAGTCTTCTTTCTACACCTGGCTTGACCAGAAGTAGGATTCTCTTTGTGACGGGGTCCTTTTTCCGCTCCCCTCCAAACTCCCACAAATGATGGCGTAGTCGGAATAAAAGGTGTTGGTGTTGCTTTATTGCCCGGCCTCCCAACATGCAGAGGTGACATTCAAAAACAGTGACATAACAAAAATACTATATACTACCTCAGATGCGTTTCACAATAACGCCATGATGATATTCCAAACACTTACTGTGCGACGCTTCCCGAGTTACCTTCTGTAACCTTTAAGCAGGTGAAGCCCGACACAGAATGACAAACAGACTAACGATACACCCACGGCACTTCCCTCAGTCACCTTCAGTGTAACCGATGCAGGGCAAGAACCACTTCCTTGGGCCATGCAGCCCTCATGAACACCTGGACTCCTCCCCCTCCACAGGTGCCACACATAATTAATTAACTAAACTAAACGGGTGCTACACATCAATTAATTAACCGTTTCCTACACACATTAATATACCAAACAAACAGTAACACCAATCAAACCCACAACCAGTGTTAATTTCTTCAGCTATTTTTTATTTTTGTTTTAGTCTCAGTCATGTCTCAAATGCTCTTTTTCATTTTCATCATATTTAGTCACCTTTTATCTATTTTTCGTTTAGTCATGTTTTTGTCAATTACAGGTCTGAGCATTTTCGTTTTAGTCTTTTTTTGTTTAGTTTCGATTTAGTCTTTTTTGTTTAGTCTCGCCACTCAGTTACAGCCTCATAAGTTGGCATGAGCTTTTTAAACAAAAGAAAAGAGCTAATGTTAGTGCTAGCTGGTTAGACTTATGTAAGCTATTTAATGTGTTCTATTGTGGTGGATCAACATGATGTAGCAATCCGTCTTGCAGTAATGTAGGGAAGAAAGAGGAGTGTTTCCTTTTCTGTATGGTGCTTTATTTCCAGCTCAATATGGGGTTTTACAGGTTGATGCTTTCCTTCTCATACACAACACAGCTACCTGCTAATACGCTAGCTTCACAACAACAACATAACATCCGGTCCGTCCTCCCATATCTCCTGGGGGGTAACAATACCCCCAGCATAACAGTGGTGCCCCTAAGACCATACAACTAGAGCGACACACAAAACCCCAGAACATTACAATAATTCACCCACGGAACGATGTGTTGGGGATAAGGGTTGCGCACGGACATTATGTTTTTTACTTTCCTGTCGGCAAACAAGTTCCTGTTAGCTAGCAAGTAGCAAGTAAACAGTGTTGACGTTGATGTTGAATAAACGTTTTGCAAGATTTTATTTTGTAAATTACATTTTGTGTCGTCGTTTTTAGTCAACGACATTGCATGAATAATTCCGTCATGTTAGTGTCACATGATCTCCATTAACGTCTCGTTTTCGTCAGGGGAAAAAGCTTCATTGACGACCATATTTAGTCATAATTTTCGTTAACTAAATTAACACTGCCCACAACAACCCAATAAATATATAAATATGGAGCGGCTGGCTGGCGCAGCGGACTAAGCGCTCGTCACCAACGCGAGAGACACTGGTATCGAATCCGGCTGTCAGCGTTGTCTCCGGCTTGGCCAGCCGTCATATTGGCTCAATTGGCAGAGTCAGCGGGAGGGAAGCCGGTGGGTGGTAATCTGGTCGTTGTAAACAGCGACTCCTACAGGTCGGTCAGGGCGCCTGCACAGCAAGGAAGGGAGATGGTGAGGGCCTCCCACACGTTACACCTCAACAATGAGAGTCCGCGCTGGCAGGTGAAAAGAAGTGGCTGGATGACTCCGCATGTATCGGAGGGGACATGTGATAGTATCTATCAACCCTCCCTAGACCGACCAGTGGGGGGCACATGCGAGCAACGGCCAGGAAGGGGAGGGGGGGAATTGGCATGACTAAATTGGGATGGGAGAAAAACACAGAAAAACAGGAGGAGAAAAGGTGGATCAAAAAAAATATATATATATATGTATGAATGCATGTATGATAATATTCATGACTGTATGCATGTTTGATAATATGTATGCAGGTATGTATGATAATATGAGTGAGTGAATGTATGTATGTATGATAAAATTAATGAATGTATATATGTTTGATAATGTGTATGAAGGTATGTATGATAATAATATGAATGAATGTATGCATGTATGATAATATGTAATAATAATATGATATGAATGATGGGGGGAGGGGTTTGCCGTTCTCAGTACAATGCAAAGGGAAATGATGAAACATGTGCCTCGGACCGCCTGGCACCACGTCCACACTCTGCCACCTCTCTGATGTATAGGATTAAATAAGTGTATACTTCTTCCTACTCCTTTTCGAACATGTAAATTTAGTTTATGTTCTTTTTTTGGGGTTTAAAATAATTCTAATATTATTTCATTGCTAGAGATTAATAATTTATTTTTTGTATCCACTTTTTCTCCCATTTTCTATATTTTCTCCCATCCCAATTTCGTATCATCCAATTCAACCCTCCCCTGTCACGAACGCTGTTTCTTGCCTCCCACAAGCCGGCTGCAATGTGGACTAAGTCATACATAGCACAAGTCCCCTCCGGTACCTGAGGTAACAGCAGTCGCATCTTTTCACCTGCGCAGCTCGATCTCTCAGTGGCGAGGAGTAACGCGTGGGAGGCTCACGCTGCCCCCGACACTTCCTGATTCTACTGCGCAGGCGCACCAACCGACCTGTAGGAGTCGCTGTCCACAACGCCCGATCCCCACCCATCAGTTTCCCACCCCCTAATACGGCCAATGTGTATTAGTATGAACGACCAGCTAAACTGAAAGCAATGTGGAGCGCTGGGCTCGAACAGGCGAGCCCAGCGTCTCCGCATTCGTGGCGAGCGCCTTGCCCACTACGCCACGTAGCCGCCCCAAGAGATTAATAATTTGTTTTTGTTCTATTTTGTTTGTATTTACATGTTCGAAATAAAGATATATAAAAAAAAAAGTGTATAGATGCTGCTAAGACATTTTCAGTAGTTCATTGAAGAAGTTGGTAGCAAAAAAAACATATTTATACAAATGATTATTCAATAAGAGTTTGAAATGCATGTGGAAGGGATGTTCAAGGTGTGTTCCTCCCCCCTGGCCACCAGGACGGGACGGTGATCATCCACACGGTGCGGCGGGGTCAGTACATGCGCCGTCTGCGGCCGCCCTGCGACAGCTCCCTGCCGCCCTCCATCCTCCACCTGGCCGTGTCCTGGGAGGGACACCTGCTGGTCCACAGCTGCCTGGAGGCCAAGGCCACGCTCAAGGTAAACACGCGTGCGCGCACACACACATGCGCATGTACTGGTGCACACAAATAGTACACACACATTCTTACTATACTTGTGAGACTATTGAGGACATTAAATTGACTTCCCAGATAGTTCTGTGTAATAGACAACCTGGCTAGGGTTAACCTAACCATAAACTTAACCCCAAACATAACCCCAAACATAACCCCAAACCTAACTCCAAACCTAACCCTAAACGTTACCACAAACATAACCACAAACCTAGCCATAAATGTAACCACAAACCTAAACCCAAACGTAAACATAAACCTACAACTGCCTCTTTGAACTGCTGCGGTCAGGCAAGCGATACCGGAGTCTCATGGCAAGCACAGAGAGACTCAGAAAGAGCTTCTATCCCCAGGCCATCAGGATGCTCAATGACAATTAACACTATGTAACAAAACATCAAACACACTCACAGCACACACACCCACACGTACACACCCACTTTAAATGGACTACTCACTGTAGCACCCACTCTACACACTTTAGACACTAACACACTTTATATTTATATATTATATTATTGGCAACTCATTGCACAAGCCTTGCACCTTACCCTACCACCACAAGCTACCTCATCCCATTTACCTCATCCCATTTATATTGTATTGGAAACACTCTGCATTGTATATTGCACCACAAGCTACCTCATCCCATTTACCTCATCCCATTTATATTGTATTGCAACTACTCTGCATTGTATATTGTACATAATATTATTGAACATTTCTGTCTTGTTTACACTTGTTTAAGTACTTTACTTTCTATTTTATTCTTATTATTAGGGATGCTCGATATTGGCTTTTTTACCGATACCGATATAGTCCAACTCTTAATTTCCGATACCGATATCAACCGATACCGATATATGCAGGGTCCCCCCCCGTCCCCCCCCCCCAAAACGGAATAATTTCAGGTAATTAACATTACATATCTCTTGTCGTGTAATTAACACAACATTATGCATACTTTGACAATAAATAAAATAATAATTGGTTCTTACTTGCTTGCCTGGGTAAATAAAGGTTAAATAAATGTACAATTTTTATAAATTACATTTTTTTTTTTTTTTTTAAACCAATACAGATATTTTCCGATATCAAATTTTTATGCCAATATCGGCCGATAATATCGGTAGGCCGATAATATCGGACATCCCTACTTATTATACTTTTTATAATGATCTATTTTTACCTAGCACACTCTCAGAAGCAAAACAGAAAGAAGCATTTCATACAAAAGTATCCTGTATTTCTGTATGACAACTAATAAAGAAACTTGAACTTGAAACTAACTCCAAACCTAACCCTAAACCTAAGGTATGTCTGTGTTCTAACCCTCCAGGACAAGAACACCCTCCACCTGTACTCTGTCAACGGGAAGCATCTGCACAGCGAGCCGCTGAAGGAGCAGGTCACGGACATGTGTGTCTCTGGGGAACACGTGGTGCTGGGAAGTGAACAGGGCTACCTGTCCATACGAAACTTGTACAGGTAATCTCACCTGTGTGTCTGTCCATACGAGACTTGTACAGGTAATCTCACCTGTGTGTCTGTCCATACGAGACTTGTACAGGTTTGATTGATTGATTGAAAAGTTTATTAACAGATTGCAGAATGGGTACAGTACAGTACAGCTCAATACATACAATTGTTAAGGGGATGCAGACCAGAGAAAGACTTTCGTCTTGTTTACATCAGGGTCCCCCATTTTCAATTCATCATAACATATATGACATACATGACATACAGATAGACAGTACTGCTACATCTATACATTTATGACATATCAGATTTGCAAATACAGTACTGTTTGTGATACAAAAGTGTCCAGAAAAGGAGTGTATATACATTTGGCATAGAAACTGTACATTGGAGGAGCTTGGTTGGGTGGGGTGGGGTTGGGTGGGTTGGGTGAGGGCTGTACATTGGAGGTGGGGGGGGGGGGGGGGGTTGGGAAGGGGACACACACACATTTTACACTGTACATTGGAATATTGACAAAGCCTTACTTGGTCATTTACTGTACAACTAGGTTAGGACATTTGTAGGGGCCAGTTTCGAATTGCAGTCTCACGTAGGTGTTTTTTGAGAGTGTTTTTGAGGGTGGGTAGTGATTCACATTCCTTTACAGCTTTAGGCAGGGCGTTCCACATTGATGTGGCATAATTGCGAAACGTGTTTAGTCCCTTGTTTGAGCCGAATCTGGGTTTTACATGATTTGTGGAGCTCCCTCTGGTGTTGTGATCGTGGTATTCACTGACCTTTGGGAAGTATTTTGACATGTACATGGGTACCTTGGTCGCGTAGTGTATCTTGTAGACCAGGCCCATTGCAAGTTGCTGTACTCTGTCGTCTACTCTAAGCCATCCTAGGTTGTCAAAGTGGGCAGGGGTGAGGTGGGTTCTAGGAGTCAGGTCAAGTAGTAGTCTGACTAGCTTGTTTTGAGATGTTTGTAATTTGTTTTTTAGTGCCTTTGAGGTGCTTTGGTACCATGAGGTGCAAGCATAGTCGTAGTACCCTTGAATGAGTGCTCCTGCTAGAGTCTTCAGGGTATTCTTGTTTACCAGAGAGGAGATCCGGTACAAGAATCGCGTTCGTTGGTTGACTTTTTTTATTACATTGGATGCCATTTTGTCACAGGAAAGATTAGCCTCTAGGATGGAACCCAGGTAGGTAATTTCATCTTTCCTTGTGATAATATTGTCACCCACTGTAACCGAGAAGCCGTCGGTCTTGCTGAGTTTGTTATTTGAACCGAAGAGAATGGACTCTGTTTTGCCCATGTGTAATGATAGTTTGTTGTCGGCGAGCCATATGCAGATTTTGCCTAGTTCCGAGCTGAGGGCTTTTTCAACCTGTAACTTGTTCTTGTCAGAGACCAGCAGGGCTGAGTCGTCCGCAAACAGGAACAAGTTGCAGTCACAAGCTGACGACATGTCATTTGCATAAATTAGGAATAGTAGCGGTCCTAGTATGCTTCCTTGTGGAACACCACAGCTCACTGTGAGGGGGGGGGATAGTGTACCGTTTACTTCCACCATCTGTTCCCTCCCCTCCAGGTAGGATTGTATCCAGCTCACTGATAAACTATCAAAACCAATTGCTTTTAGCTTGTCAATCAGAATGGTGTGATTGACAGTGTCGAAGGCCTTTTGTAGGTCCAGCATGACCATGCCGCAGTATTTGCCCGCGTCCACCTCTTGTTTGATGTGGTCGTTCAAGTAGAGAAGGCATGTGTCAGTGGAGTGGGATGTTCTGAAGCCAGATTGGAATTCGTAGATTCGATTTTTTTCCGCGAGGTACTTTTCGATCTGTTCGTATACTATTTTTTCCATGACTTTCGAGATGGATGTAAGGATAGAAACAGGGCGGTAGTTACCCGGGTCTAATTTGCTGCCCTTTTTGTGCAGGGGTGTTACTCTCGCAATTTTGAAGTCCTTGGGGACGTGTCCCTGTTTTATGGAGAGGTTTATTATGTGTGTGATGACTGGGGTGATGGCTGCTGCTGAGTCTCTGAGGAATTTGGAGGGGATGTTGTCATGGCCAGTGGCCTTGTTTGGTTGGAGGGCGCTCAGTTTTTTGAGTACCTCATCTGTAGTTACTATTTCCAGTTTGAAGTCGTCTTTGTGGACGCCTAGGTTCTTGTAGTATGCTACTATGTGTTCTACCCCATACTGCCCTGAGTGGGAGGGTAGTTTGTTTACCAGTGTTGTGGCTATGTTTGTGAAGAAAGTGTTTAAGTAATTGGCTACATCCAGCTTGTCTGTGATGAGCGTGTTGTCCGTCTTTATGTTTATGTTTGAGAACCTGGTTTTGAGTTTTTTACTGCAGCCTAGTTGATTGTTGAGTAATTTCCAAAGTTCACGTGGTTTATTTTTGTTTTCCTCGGTTTTGTCATTGATGAAATTTTTTAGGTAATCTCACCTGTGTGCCTGTCCATATGAGATTTGTACAGGTAATCTCACCTGTGTGCCTGTCCATATGAGACTTGTACAGGTAATCTCACCTGTGTGTCTGTCCATACGAGACTTGTACAGGTAATCTCACCTGTGTGTCTGTCCATACGAGATTTGTACAGGTAAACTCACCTGTGTCTGTCCATACGAGACTTGTACAGGTAATCTCACCTGTGTGTCTGTCCATACGAGATGTATACAGGTAATCTCACCTGTGTGTCTGTCCATACGAGACTTATACAGGTAATCTCACCTGTGTGTCTGTCCATACGAGATGTATACAGGTAATCTCACCTGTGTGTCTGTCCATACGAGACTTATACAGGTAAATCTCACCTGTGTGTCTGTCCGTCTCTATGTCTGAAAGACGGGACTCTGTATGTGTCCGTATTTCTATCATCTTTTCTGACACCATTCCGTTTCAGACAGAAATCTTGTCGATCTTTGAATTTGTTGGTCCCTTTGCTGCTCCTAGTGGTTGATATTTGCACCCTGCTATGCACTCTACCCCACCCAAACCTGGGATGTTTTTTTCTTGACAGACCAAAAGAGGCACTCTGACATCACAGATTTGGGTGGGGCATAGTGTGCATCAGGGTAAAACCACTAAAACCACCATCAGCCACTAGGAGCAGAAAAATTACCCATGTTACTCTTTAGAATAACCACAGAATTATTCGTTAACACATTGACCGCCGGAGGTCGCTGTGGGCGTATGGCCGTTTGTGCCAGCGCTTTGTTCAATGGAGAGAATGCCATGTTTGCGAGTGCTAAAACCATATTAAATATTATAGCTATGGATCTAATAACATTGTCGATTGTCAGTGAGTTTCTTCTGGTCAACATGCAAAAAACAGATAATTTTTTCATCCGTACATTTCTGTTTTATGAATATGAGTATAGTTTGAGTGATTCTGAGTAATCCCAGGAAAAGACGCAAAAACAGCCCTTTAGTTAAATCCACTTATCACGTTGCCATTTTTCGCCTGATTATCGAATCTTCCTGAAATCAACGCTAGATTATCATTATTATGTCTCCTCATGCACGCATGAAAGGGGGCTTGGAGCAGTGCGCCCCTCCGTGCTGTGATGTGACCAACGGGAAACAGCACACACACATTCCACACAGACAGCTTCGATCGCGGGAGAAAGAAATATCAGATCAACACGAGATTGGATATATACTGTCCGTACCTTGTCTCTGATGTAATGCAAAAAAAATTATCCAATTATCTGATCGCCATTCCATGTACTGGACGCGGTAGTCCGTCCCACGTTATCCGCCATTGCATATGAACGAGCCTAGTTGATGCATCGTTGTAAGCGCTTGTCTTGCCAGAGTATTTAAACCCTGCCCGGATGGCTCAGCTCGGCCCAGAAAACAAACTACATCGTTTCAAATGGAGTGCAATAGCGGCCGCAAGGCGGTAGGTGGCGGTATTGACCGTCTGCGATCTCAGACACATTCAGTACAGCATGCACAGGCTGCCCCAATGAATTATGAATGGCAATAGCGAATAAAAGAAATACAGAGACAAAAACGTAGATCTCCATTTCCGGCAACCAAAGGAGAACACCACTCAGATTAAGAATCACAAGGTTATTTCCATGGCTTGTGATATTTGTATACTGACTTAGACCACAGGAATAACATGTATGAATTCTTAATGAAGTTCCCTTTAACATAAACTCTTTATTGCTCTTCACTGCCTCACCCTCTCTACCATCCACCCCTCTCTCTCTCTCTCTCTCTCTCTCTCTCTCTCTCTCTCTCTCTCTCTCTCTCTCTCTCTCTCCACTCTCACTCTCTCTCTCTCTCTCGCTCTCTCTCTCTCTCTCTCTCTCTCCCTCCCCAGTCTGGAGCTCTGCGCGGCTCCCATGGCCATGCGGGTGCCGGTGCGCTGCGTGTCGGTCACCAAGGAGCAGAGCCACGCCCTGGTGGGCCTGCAGGACGGCAAGCTGATCATCGTGGGCGTGGGCAAGCAGGCGGAGGTAAAGAGCTCCCTGAGGAACTACATCGCCCAGAGCCTGGAGGGCTCGCCCCTCATGGCCACCCCTCTGCTGGCGCCCCTGAGGGTCCGCTCCCCGGCCCGCCTCCTGCACCAGAGAGACCAGCTCACATTCTGCCCAGAGTGATGAGTCCCTGCAGGGGCCCATTAGAACCTCTGCATTCATACAGTAGATGCTGACTCACTCACACACTCGCACGTGTGCATATTAGGAGCCCCTTTGCACCACTAGAAACCTCTTGATCAGTTGACATTAGACACACACACAAGGGCTGTCTTCAGCTGAATAAATTCTTAGTGAAATAATAGTCATAGGACCCCCCTCCCCCCCCCCCCCCATATTCCCCACATACAGTTATGTAGTACCAGAGATATGTGCTTATCATTTTTAAACCCAGTGCTTACCAGAGATGTGCTGATGATCACTTTTCAAGAAATAAGTCATTCAGCGTGGAATTTTTAGTAAGAGGGGACAGTCCTAACTCACACACACACTCTAGGAGCGCTTCGCCCTCTAGATCAGTAGGTGCAGACACACACACCCTCTAGGAGCGCTTCGCCCTCTAGATCAGTAGGTGCAGACACACACACCCTCTAGGAGCGCTTCGCCCTCTAGATCAGTAGGTGCAGACACACACACCCTCTAGGAGCGCTTCGCCCTCTAGATCAGTAGGTGCAGACACACACACCCTCTAGGAGCGCTTCGCCCTCTAGATCAGTAGGTGCAGACACACACACCCTCTAGGAGCGCTTCGCCCTCTAGATTAGTAGGTGCAGACACACATTAGTGGTCAACCGATCAATACCAGTTAGATATTGGCCATTTAAAAAAAGATCTGTATCGGACGATATCACATTTCGATATCGGCCCCGTCAGCATTACCATCTTCCTCAGGCTCCAGCAGCTCATTTTAATGGCATCATGTGAAACTAGAGGTCACAACTTAGGAATCTGTTTATCATGTCAATCATATCATGCTAGCTTACCCGGAAAGGGCTTAAATAGGGCTCCAAAGTGCAGCGGAAAAAAAAAACAGCAATATTTTATATCTAAGACCTAGCAATATTTTGTCCTAAATATTGTCCTAACCCTAAGAAAAATTTAAGCTAAACTTAAATTCAGCAATTTTATCAGATTGAGGGGGGGGGGGGTCATTATATCCTGCTCTAAGTAAATATCGGTATAGCATTGGTCAATGAAAAGCCCATATCGGTCGACCACTAACACGCACGCACTAGGAGCTCTCACCAAACTACTTTAGATATGTAGACAAAAGCCAGTGGTGCCCAAACGCATCGAATATATTCAACTGTATGGTTTAATCTCCAGACATGGCAGAAAGTTTTAGTTTTTTTTGGAATTATTAAACAAAGACTCAACATATCACACCTCAAATATTTTAAAATGTCACAAGTTATATTCATTAGATGGTGAGATATTTAGCTTGCTACGATGTAACGCTGAGATCCGATGACGTTTAATGTGCTAATGTTTTCCAAAATACTGCACTCCTATTGGCTGTGGTGCTTTTAAAGTCACCAATTTGAATCGGGCTGGGAGGTATAGCCAATAAGAAGCTACTGTACCATCCTCCTCCATATATACATATTGTAAAACATATACAGTACATATTGTATATGGTTAATATAAAACTGTTCCTCATAGCATTATTAAAAAAGTT
>NC_140165.1:26035064-26060064 GCF_963971535.1 Notolepis coatsorum
GCCAATCGTGTTAGTATGGACGACCGACCAAGCCGGAGGTACCGCTGACAGCTGGATTTGATACCAGTGTCTCTGCGGTGGTAGGCAGGCGCTTAGTCCGCTGCGCTACCCAGCCGCCCAGTCGTAGTACCCCTGAATGAGTGCTCCTGCCAGAGTCTTCAGGGTATTCTTGTTTACCAGAGAGGAGATCCGGTACAAGAATCTAGTTCTTTGGTTGACTTTTTTTTATTACATTGGATGCCATTTTGTCACAGGAAAGATTAGCCTCTAGGATGGAACCCAGGTAGGTAATTTCATCTTTCCTTGTGACAATATTGTCACCCACTGTAACTGAGAAGCCGTCGGTCTTGCTGAGTTTGTTATTTGAACCGAAGAGAATGGACTCTGTTTTACCCAGGTGTAATTAAACACTATGTGTATTTTTTGGTTCAGAACAGTTTTCGTGTTCCCCAAAAAAAATATATTAAAGTTCAAGTCTTAGTTCTGTAGTTTCTGGACTTTGGAAAAGTGTTAAATATTGATAGGACTGGACTGACCGATTCTTCATGCCAGTCATGCCATATTAGCCTCATACTACCCAATTAGTCCCCTACCCAACCCCCCCCCCCCCACCTCCAATGTACAGCCCTCACCCAACCCACCCAACCCCACCCCACCCATCCAACCTCCTCCAATGTACAGTTTCTACGCCAAATGTATATACACTCCTTTTCTGGACACTTTTGTATCACAAACAGTACTGTATTTGCAAATCTGATATGTCATAAATGTATAGATGTAGCAGTATACTGTCTATCTGTATGTCATGTATGTCATATATGTTATGATGAATTGAAAATGGGGGACCCTGATGTAAACAAGACGAAAGTCTTTCTCTGGTCTGCATCCCCTTAACAATTGTATGTATTGAGCTGTACTGTACTGTACCCATTCTGCAATCTGTTAATAAACTTTTCAATCAATCAATCAAAACTATGCTCCTCCAGGGGGCGCCAAAGCTTCAGCAATGGGGGCTACATCAACCTGGATACTACTGTGTCTCATCTGGCGTTAAAGTTTGTTTTGGTTAGAACCTGAACAGGGACCTTCATAATGTAGGTCTGCTTCTATAACCACTGGTGACATGGTTGTTCACTAAAGCTATAGTTTATTATTATGATTAGTTTAGCTATTGTTATTATTATTTATTGTCCAGAATTGATTTGACAATGTGATAGAGTTTGACTTGTGCATAAAGATTCAGCTTTTTCGGACCTTTCTTGGCCCTGCATATCATATTACGCTGTTAGCCAGGTAACTGTTCAAAAATACAATTGAATAATATTGTATATTTTGTTCTTAACTAGCAATTATCAATATGTATATGTTGGAATCACATTGGTCTAATTTCATTGGTCTAGTTTCATTGAGGCCTCGCACGGAATGTTGGTGTCGTTCTCTTTCTCCCAGTATGGCTGCCTGTAACCACTTTCAAAAGAGGGTATAGTTTCTGTGCGATGGTAGAGTAGGTAAAACACTAGAAAAGCATGATACTACAATTCTACTGCGACTTGTTTTCAAGATCCAGTAATAAATTGTGTTTTTTGTTTATATAATTCTCATATATCAACACATAGCAACCGCTTCCATTGCCATGTACTGTACAAAACAATGGTTGCTATGTTACAGGCAGCTATGCTGGAAGAAAGAAAACTACACAAACATTGCTTGCAATGTCTCTATTGAGAGGAAATAAAGGGATAGTTCTGATTTTGGAATAGTAGATTGATTGCATTTATATACTGTAGTGCTTTTATCCAAAGCACTTTACAATGTATGCCTCACATTCACCCATTCACTCAAATTCACACACAGACGGCAGAAGCGACCATGCGAGGTGCCAACCTGCTCATCGGGAGCAGTTAGGGGTTAAGTGTCTTTGCTCGAGGACACTTTAATGCTCTACCTCCTGAGCCACTGTCGAACCCTAGCCCTATTGGTTACTTACCAATCATGTTGTTGATTGGTAAAGCACAATCCATGCTGTTTCATACTAGATCCTGCTAGTTAGCCATAAACCAATTAAATGTTAATGAGTCCTGGCTCCTGTATGTACAAACTGACTGAATACACCTGAAATCTACTTTGTGTGCTCTGTGGACTATATTTGAGTTGTTTTCATTGTCTGCTTGTACAGACCGGAGCTTGACTCCATTGACTTTGCATTTGTTTCTGGCTAACTATCCAGAGCTAGTATGAGGAACAGTATGGATTGTGCTGAGAAAGGACTCTACCGATCAACATCATCATTGGTAAGGAGCACATAGGGCTAGGGTCTATTTGCCTGTCAGCCCATGCATACAAAGTCATGGTGAGTGACCCCACATCCTCCCCTCCATGGATGGAGGATGAGCCGACATGGTCTGTCCTCATGAGGGCAGGGTCAGGCTTCTGTTTTACCTTAAAGGGATATTTCACTTTAGTAGAACTTGATGTTTCACCAGTCTTACCTCGATCTAAAGTAATCTACAAGTAAACGAATGAGCACTGCTGTCTCTGTCGTCCGCTGTCAACACCATGCACCATTCCTCCCAGGTGTCAGGCTTCTCATTCACTTCCATTCATTTTGGGGACCTACTGTAGTCTAAATATACTTCTGAAGTATAAACAAACTAATGCTGTGCAGAGTTAAATAAAACAGGCAATTCTGAGTCAAATGTGTGTTTGTTTTGGCATTTGATGTGTCTTTACAGATTTATAAAATAAAAGCAGATCCAGTTAATTTGTTGTAGGTTTGAGTTGTGCTGTGTTGCCCTGCGTGGAATGTCTGAGGAGTGGTTACCACGGTTACCTGCTGCCTTGCTGGAGGAAAGATTCGCCGTTTTTACATTTTGGTGTTAGGTTGAAACTATGATTGACGTTTCATGCGGCCCACTGCTTGGCTGAATGACCTTCCTATGAGGAAAAGGGGGATTCACTGCTGATGATTGATTGAAAACGTTATTAACAGATTGCAGAATGGGTACAATACAGTACGGCTCAATACACACAATTGTTAAGGGGATGCAGACCAGAGAAAGACTTTCGTCTTGTTTACATCAGGGTCCCCCATTTTCAATTCATAATGACATTTATGACATACGCAACAAATGGATATATATCATGACATTTATGACATACATGACATACAGGTATACAGTACTGTTACATTTGTGACATACAAGATATGCAAATATACAGTACTGTTAAACAGAGATCCTAACAGAAACTATATACATACGAGGGGGAGGAAACTGTACATTGGGAGGGGGGGTTTGGACATTTACGGGGGCCATACAGATATATATCATGACATTTATGACAATACAGGTATACAGTACTGTTACATTTGTGACATACAAGATATCTACTCTACTCTAAGCCATCCTATAGGTTGTCAAAATGGGCAGGGGTGAGGTGGGTTTTAGGAGTAAGGTCAAGCAGTAGTCTGACCAGTTTTGTTTTGTGATGTTTGTAGTCTTGTTTTTAGTGCCTTTGATGTGCTTTGGTACCATGAGGTGCAAGCATAGTCGTATAGTACCCTTGAATGAGTGCTCCTGCCAGAGTCTTCAGGGTATTCTTGTTTACCAGAGAGGAGATCCGGTACAAGAATCTATTTCGTTGGTTGACCTTTTTGATTACATTGGATGCCATTTTGTCACAGGAAAGATTTGCCTCTAGGATGGAACCCAGGTATGTAATTTCATCTTTCCTTGTGACAATATTGTCACTGTGACTGATTGCTTGCCTGCCATGCCAGCTAAACTGATCTAGATACTTAGATCATCAAAAAGCAGCACAGGGAGTGATCGTCCAATGCCCACATCGGCCAGTAGGCAAGAGACACCAATCCCTGACCAACAAAACAGCCAGGAGCCCTTTTGTCAAGTTAAGTGGGCTGTCCTGTCAGGCCAATGGACGAATGGTGGATCTAAGTATTTTGGGCCGTTTATTTATGCCAGTCTTAATACCAATAATAATAATAATAATTAAGGGGTAATAATATTATGTACAAAATGGCTTGCGTTGTACAATAATAACCAAGCATTTGGATAAAACCATCCGCCAGACAAGCGGAACCTTTGAACGGGTTCTTGTTTTACATCGGTGTTGGAACTCTCACGTTGACAACACCAGTAGGATCTCTATGGGAACGCCCCTCTCTGCCAACTTTCGGTACGTTTAACTTATTGTATGTCCTCAAATCTGTCTCCAAATGTGCTGTTATTATTTAACCATGTGAATATAATGATTAAAGCCGTGAAGGTTAGATCGTGCATGTATTACACACCACGCCAGGTAGATAAAAACAGCCTGGTTCGCTGTCAGTTTGCCTGTGTGTCACACAGTGTAGTTGGGGCTGGTAGTGGATGGCTGTGTTCAATCTACTCATAAAGTCATTTATTGGGTCGTTTCGGTTTTGCGATTTCCGATTTGGCGTGAGTCAACCTCCGAAAACATGCCCCGCATTTTCAAGAATGACAATGTCGAGACATTCCAGAGAAAAAATAACCACGCTTTTCCCCGAAAACAGCCCAGTTTACAGAACAGGAGCTGCCACTGTGGTCGAGTTCCAGAAACAGGTGGTGATTACGCGGCCAGCACGGCGTCTGGAACACTGATCTGTGTCCAGCCCTTGTCGGGCCGCATTCCTTGGAGGTGAGTGATACAAAAAATCACACTGCTTTGGGCGTGTGTGACTGTGCGTTGAGGTGCCATCTGTGTCCAAAACAGACTCGAAAACATGCATACTGTACTTTGAGAGGTTATCCCATATAATCATTATAGACAGATTCTATCTGTGAGTCAGTTATTTGACCCACATTAACACTTAAGGCTAGGTTAAGGCTTTCAGATAATCGAGATCGTGAATACAACTCTAATACAACTGGACTATACAAATTATACATACACAGATAGGCTTGGGGGCTATAGGATGATATTATTAGATTCGATTAAAATGTTATACAGCACACAAGTACAGTACAAGTTTGGCATCCAACCAGAGTGCAGTAAAGTGCAATATACAATGTACAGGAGATTAAACCAGGTATAAAATATACAAATGAGTACTACTGTGTGTAGTGAATCAGATGTATGTACAGAACATGTACAGTGATACAGGTGTAAATAGTTTGGTGGTAGTCATACTGGCCAGCAGCGTAACTAGTAAGAGTAGGATATGTACAGATATACATATAGTATACAGATATGTAAAATGATATGTGCAGGTATGTACAGAAAAGTTTGGATAGATATACTGTGAGAATAAATATATATATATGGTATATACAGCATTTGTACATGCTATCATACTGAGCTATGGGTTATATGCAGGTGTATATATATATATGTGCAGTAAATATATAAATGTAAATATATGCGGTATATACAGCACTGTTGTACATCCTATCATACAGAGTATATAGTGGGGATAGTGTAGGGCAGTTGTAGACAGTGAAAGCAGTATAGGCAACAGAGTTCAGAGTCGTACAGTATGGGGTACAGTATGCCTGTGTTTTTCACTGTTGTGAAGCACTTTGAACTGCAACTTCTGTATGAAAAGTGCTATACAAAAAAAGTTATTATTATTATTATTATTTGGAGTGGCGGTAGGTTGTTGTGTTATTTGATGTGGCAGTAGGTTGTTGTGTTATTTGATGTGGCAGCAGGTTGTTGTGTTATTTGATGTGGCAGTAGGTTGTTGTGTTATTTGATGTGGCAGTAGGTTGTTGTGTTATTTGATGTGGCAGTAGGTTGTTGTGTTATTTGATGTGGCAGTAGGTTGTTGTGTTATTTGATGTGGCAGTAGGTTGTTGTGTTATTTGATGTGGCAGTAGGTTGTTGTGTTATTTGGAGTGGACGCAGGTTGTTGGGTTATATGTTATTTGGAGTGGGCGCGGGCATGGTTGTGTTATTTGGAGTGGGCGCGGGCATGGTTGTGTTATTTGGAGTGGGCGCGGGCATGGTTGTGTTATTTGGAGTGGGCGTGGGCATGGTTGTGTTATTTGGAGTGGGCGCGGGCATGGTTGTGTTATTTGGAGTGGGCGCGGGCATGGTTGTGTTATTTGGAGTGGGCGCGGGCATGGTTGTGTTATTTGGAGTGGGCGCGGGCATGGTTGTGTTATTTGGAGTGGGCGCGGGCATGGTTGTGTTATTTGGAGTGGGCGCGGGCATGGTTGTGTTATTTGGAGTGGGCGCGGGCATGGTTGTGTTATTTGGAGTGGGCGCGGGCATGGTTGTGTTATTTGGAGTGGGCGCGGGCATGGTTGTGTTATTTGGAGTGGGCGCGGGCATGGTTGAGCAGCAGTGGAGAGGACACAAGCTAGACCAGTGGTTCCTGGACCTGACGTTGTTGCACATTAAGTGCGCGGGTCATGTAGCTGCTTCTAGCGACGACGAAAAGCTGCAGCTGCTCCTTAGATGACATTTGTGAACCACAGGTTTACTGACTGGCTGGCTGTATAGGTTCACTGTGGGTCTGGGCGGTTTGGTTTAAAAGCACACTTTCTCTAATGTTTAGGCTAGTACTGTTGCCCCCTGCCACAAATACATCTATGGATGGACCGATCTCAAACCCCCCTCTTTTCTTAATCCTCCAATCACAACTGTTGCTTCCCTCGGACAACAGTTACGATTGGAGGGTCAAGAAAAGTGGGCGGGGCTTGAGCTAGGTCAATTGGAAACGCCGTCGAGTGTTTCTGCCCAGAGATGTGTATTGACTTCCAACATCTCCCGTCTCTATTTCAGCCGTTTTGGCGTCTTGAATTGCTGCCATGGCTGTGAGCGGCGGAGCCCCCGCGGAGGACTTGCTGGAGTGCCCCTGGCTCCCTGTGCGTATCGACGGCTGCCAGCTCCTAGCCAAGACCTGGTTTGGTGAGACGGCCTATCACATCCTCCTGACAGACCTGCAGTGTGCCTGGGAGGAGAGGATGGACACAAGTGCCATCCAGAGCAGAGCGCAGGTGTGTGTCTTACGGTCTCGCAATATTGCCCCAGCATTAGGGGTGTACGAGTGCCCATACCAGGTTGAAACAGGGCATCTGATATCTGGCTCATACCAGGTTGAAACAGGTTATCGGATTGGAGAATATGTCCCAATTCTAAAAATATATACAGTATATATACCAATAGACAATAGTCATGTGTAGAAAGCAAAGCAAAGTGACTTGATTGTCTGCTGGGTATTCTTCCCACATAGTTGGATGTCTGTAAAGGAGTCAATTGAATTCAATCTCAATAAATCTTTGTCTAATGGCCCCAAACTGAATGTCTTAAAGGGTAGTTCAGATCTTTGGAACCCTAGTCCTATTTCCTACTGACCAGTGATGTCGATCGGTGGAGTCCTTTCTCAGAATCACATCTACATCTTTCTCAGCTACAGGTAGTAAAAAGAAAAAGCAGTGTAAACAATATAACAAATCAATATAATTTAACTCTGGATCAATAAAGGAATATCTTATCTTATATGATTTATAAAACAAACTGTACCTTTTCAATACTTGCCTTGAGACTCTTTCTGACCCCTGTGGCGTCCAGGAGCTGAACAAGCGCCTACGGGCCTCAGTGCAGGCCTTCTTCTCCCACCTGTGCGAGGTGGCGCGCCCCTGTCTGTCAGGACCGGGGCAGCCAGAGGGCCAGGACGCGGGCGCAGCCAAGGAGGCCCACGTGGAGCTGACGCACCTAGGGGACGGGAGCATCAACATGAGGCTGAAGAGCGAGCTGGCCGGCCTGCCGTTCCACTGGGAGTTCCGCTGCTCCCCCGCCCCCGTCGCATTGGTACGATCCACGTGCTGCAGAGGTGGAAAATGACATCGTGATTGACTCTAGTTTAAAGGTGCTATATAGATGACATCCAGCCACTAGATGTCGCGCTAGAGCACCAGCATGTCATTTATCCAATCGGGTGCATTCCACATGGGGAAACGGGACGTAGGGAGGGGATACATGCATGCAATATGTAAACAACATACATTTTGGACCCGCAAACATTTTTTAAATGATAAATTCATTAATCAATCTTTTTTTGGCAGAAAAGCAATACTTTTATTCCGCACCTTTTCTTTTTTTGTGATAATTTTATTCCGCACCTTTCTAAAAACATTAAAGTGTTACTTTTAACGGCTGTAATCCAAATGTAAATAAACGGGTAGCCCCGCTACCAAAAGTCAAAACCTACAATTGGAACTTGCCATCGCTCCCAAAATTGATTGGCTGGACTCTTGATTCAAAGACTAAATATGAGTTTTTCATGTTTCCTGATGTTGTAAGAGGTTTGTTTACATTGGCAGAGTGTTGAACTACGGGGTCAAGCTCCTGTGACCTTGAACTAAACGAGATGCATATTTTAGGAACAAAGCTGGATCCCAGGCACTCAAAGTATAACAGGAAGAAAGACGAGTTAAAAAGCCTTTATTGTGAGTTCAGAGTGAAACTGAAAGCCGTTGGCGTGTCCTGGTGGGGCGTCCTGGTGGGGCGTCCCGGTGGGGCGTCCTGATGGGGTGAACTGGTGGGGCGTCCTGGTGGGGCGTCCTGGTGGGGCGTCCTGATGGGGCATCCTGGTGCGGCGTCCTGATGGGGCGTCCTGGTGGGGCATCCGGGTGGGGCGTCCTGGTGGGGCGTCCTGGTGGGGCGTCCTGATGGGGCATCCCGGTGGAGCGTCCTGGTGGGGCGTCCTGGTGGGGCGTCCTGGTGGGGCGTCCTGATGGGGCGTCATGGTGGGGCGTCCTGGTGGGGCGTCCTGGTGGAGCGTCCTGGTGGGGCGTCCTGGTGGAGCGTCCTGGTGGGGCGTCCTGGTGGAGCGTCCTGGTGGGGCGTCCTGGTGGGGCGTCCTGATGGGGCGTCCTGGTGGAGCGTCCTGGTGGGGCGTCCTGGTGGGGCGTCCTGGTGGGGCGTCCTGGTGGGGCGTCCTGGTGGAGCGTCCTGGTGGGGCGTCCTGGTGGAGCGTCCTGGTGGGGCGTCCTGGTGGAGCGTCCTGGTGGGGCGTCCTGGTGGAGCGTCCTGGTGGGGCGTCCTGGTGGGGCGTCCTGGTGGGGCGTCCTGGTGGGGCGTCCTGGTGGGGCGTCCTGGTGGGGCGTCCTGGTGGAGCGTCCTGGTGGGGCGTCCTGGTGGGGCGTCCTGGTGGGGCGTCCTGGTGGAGCGTCCTGGTGGGGCGTCCTGGTGGGGCGTCCTGGTGGGGCGTCCTGGTGGGGCGTCCTGGTGGCGTGAATATTAAAGGCAACCAACTTGTGTTCGGCTTTTCTCTGATTGGCCGCGCCCCCACGCGCAGGCAAGCGCAGTCGTCCCACGTCCCAAATGAAATCCAAGGAGCGCAAGCGAGCGGCAGCGCGGGCAACCAACTTGTGGCTGCTGTTCCAACGCACTTGTGTTGGGCTGCGGTAGCAGTGGAGCGCTATGAAATGCGCTGAACTAGAAAGCGTAACGTTATTATGTTTCGCGTTTTTAACAACCAACTACCAGATTCACTCGTGTATAAACAAAGCCCATACAGTTGTGAAATGCGCTGAACTAGAAAGCGTAACGTTATTATGTTTCGCGTTCCATTGATTAACGCCATTACCTGCTGTGCTGTAGGAAGCAGAGGTACAGTAAGTTACAGTAGGTGTAGGTTACATGTTTAATCAAAGCCCATACAATTTTTTAGATGAATGATTGTGGATATAATATAGAAAACACATCATTATGATATTGTCAGATGGCGCAAAATACAATGGTGAGTGAGAAATATATCTCCAGTGATAAAACCCAGTGCTCTATGTCTCTATGATACACAGCGTGGATGGGCTTTCAGAGGGAGAGGCATGACTTCGCGACAGCCATATTAGACACTCACTGTACATCAGTGTGGAACTGTAACATTATATGTTATTTCGCCCGTGGAGGCTGCTGAGCCTGAAGCGCCAGCGGGGCGACGCGGTGGTTTATCCCCGGCTTCCGTGCGCCGCCGCCGGCTTGACTCGGTCCAGCTCCAGCAGCAGCGGCCGTGCTCCGTTGTAGAACGAAGCCCTTCAATGACAGAGCTCTCATATTTTGCGAATGCATAAACTATATCTTAAATTATGGCTATGTGTCTAATATGGCTGTCGCTTATCAATGACTTCGCGACAGCCATATTAGACACATCGCCATAATTTAAGATATAGTTTATGCATTCGCAAATATGAGAGCTCTGTCATTGAAGTGGGTGGTGGCAGCATTACTAACATTAGCGATTTTTATTGTTTTGTCATGACCAAACATAATCCCAACATAGATAGGAGGTGTACTGTATGTCAAATGTCGGTCATGTGGTGGAAGAGTTTAGTACAGTCACACAACAGAACACTGCTGTAGTACAGTCACACAACAGAACACCGCTGGTTCGACCAGCGCTTCTGCCGCGTCTCTCTTGCCGCAAGGGCGTGTGCTAGTGGATTGATTGATTGGCCGTGTGGCCAATCAGAGAAACGCTGAACGAAAAGCTGAACACAAGTTGGTTGCCTTTAATATTCACGCGTCCTGATGGGGCGTCCTGGTGGGGTGAACTGGTGGGGCGTCCTGGTGGGGCGTCCTGGTGGAGCGTCATGGTGGGGCGTCCTGGTGGGGCGTCCTGGTGGAGCGTCCTGGTGGAGCGTCATGGTGGGGCGTCCTGGTGGGGTGAACTGGTGGGGCGTCCTGGTGGGGCGTCCTGGTGGGGCGTCCTGGTGGGGCGTCCTGGTGGGGCGTCCTGGTGGGGCGTCCTGGTGGGGCGTCCTGATGGGGCATCCTGGTGGGGCGTCCTGATGGGGCATCCTGGTGGGGCGTCCTGATGGGGCGTCCTGGTGGGGCGTCATGGTGGGGCATCCTGGTGGAGCGTCCTGGTGGGGCGTCCTGGTGGGGCGTCATGGTGGGGCATCCTGGTAGCTCACCACAATACGACACGTGCCATGCCATCGCAGCGTTCTGGGTTAGAATCCGGCCCAGGATATTTGTTGCATGTCATCCCCCTTCTCTCTACCTGGTTTCCTGTCACTCACTGTCCTGTCCCGATAAATCAGAAATACCCCCCCCCCCCCCCCCCCCCCCAAAAAAAAAGCCTGTATTATTTGTACTTACTTTTTTACTATACAGTATTGAGCTTTTACTTTAAGGCCATAACCGTAGTGACTCCAGTGAAATGTGTCATTTACAGTGAGGAGCAGTCGGTCTGGACTTTGCCATGTCATAACTGATTCCACCAGGAACCGGCCCCTAACCTTGGGCTTATATGAGCCCCACCTCCCGCTCCTTCTCACAAAGTGACTCTCGTAACGACGGAGGCTTAAACAAGTCTTAGTGTGTTCTGAGGGCTGTGAGTGTTGGCATGTGCCCTACTGTAAGATGTTCTTGGAAAGGTGTTACAATACTCTTCCTGACAATGTAGGAAACTCTAACTCTAGGTTTCTGGGGACCAGCGGTGTGTAGATGTGTGTAGATGTGTGTGGGGACCAACGATGTGTGTAGATGTGTGTAGATGTGTGTGGGGACCAACGATGTGTGTAGATGTGTGTGGGGACCAACGATGTGTGTAGATGTGTGTAGATGTGTGTGGGGACCAACGATGTGTGTGGGGCCCAGCGGTGTGTGTAGATGTGTGTAGATGTGTGCGGGGCCCAGCGGTGTGTGTAGATGTGTGTGGGGCCCAGCGGTGTGTGTAGATGTGTGTGGGGCCCAGCGGTGTGTGTAGATGTGTGTGGGGCCCAGCGGTGTGTGTAGATGTGTGTGGGGCCCAGCGGTGTGTGTAGATGTGTGTGGGGCCCAGCGGTGTGTAGATGTGTGTGGGGCCCAGCGGTGTGTAGATGTGTGTAGATGTGTGTGGGGCCCAGCGGTGTGTAGATGTGTGTGGGGCCCAGCGGTGTGTGTAGATGTGTGTAGATGTGTGTGGGGCCCAGTGGTGTGTGTAGATGTGTGTAGATGTGTGTGGGGCCCAGCGGTGTGTGTAGATGTGTGTGGGGCCCAGCGGTGTGTGTAGATGTGTGTAGATGTGTGTGGGGCCCAGCGGTGTGTGTAGATGTGTGTGGGGCCCAGCGGTGTGTGTAGATGTGTGTGGGGCCCAGCGGTGTGTGTAGATGTGTGTGGGGCCCAGCGGTGTGTGTAGATGTGTGTAGATGTGTGTGGGGCCCAGCGGTGTAAATGGTGGAGTAAGACACAGATTTCAGACCTTTCTAATTATAGTGTTTTGCACATTCCTGGCCACGCCCACCCCATCAACAGCCCACTGATTATAATGATTATGATGCAACTCATAATGTGCTTAGAGTGTTTTCAGCTCTTAATGCCTCAAGAGCAACAGAACTGTAAAAGGCTTCCTGCCCTCATCCCGTTCTTGAGAAAGTGGGTGACGGTGGCTCAGGAGGTAGAGCGGTCGTTTGGTCATCGGAAGGTTCCCGGTTTGATTCCCATGGCAGCGTGTCAAAGTGTCCTTGAGCAAGACACTTAACCCCTCACCACTCCTGATGAGCAGGTTGGCACCTTGCATGGTCGCCTCCGCTGTCAGTGTGTGAATGAACGGGTGAATGTGAGACATAAGTTGTAAAGAGCTTTGGATAAACGCTGTTATATAAATGCAGTCCATTTACCATTCTTGGACCGTCTTGCTCTCCCGGCCATGTTGTGATTCAGAATTGCGGTCTGGTTCACTTTGACACTTTCTGCGCCATACCCAACATTTCTCGGGTTATCATAGTTTTTTTCGATTTTAATATTCTATACACTCTCACGGACCTCTGTGTTATCATTGGAACTCATTCTGAGACCTCGAGAGTGCAATGCCGGCCGAATCCTGCTAGGTGGCATTATCGCCTACCCTTTGAAACCTTATTTCACACTGTGTGTTACATTTTATATGGTCCGGGTGGAGAATTTGGACCCCGGCAAGTGAAACGCTTCATTCGAGCAACTTGGAACGCTTCCAGCACACTTGATGCATATTTTGTGCCATTTCATGTCAGGGACCCGATGGACATCAATACTGGAAATCACGATCAGACTATTGGAATATTCATTTTGGAATAACTATATGACATCAATCCTACTTTGATCCTACAATGATTTCACATCGATCGCAACGATCAATGTATGTAGTATCCAAAACGTATGCCGTTGCTGACTATCAGAGCATCACAAAACGACCCCCCCCCCCCCCCCCCCCCCCCTTTGATGGCTTCATGATGAAACATAATACCTATTATATACCTTTTGATTTGCAAATAATATCGTGTCCAGGCGAGCAACGCAAACGACTTTCGCAAAATGCATATAGCGCTCCATAACTCAGCTTCCAGGAATTAGCCCGGATCACGCTGAAACTATACAATATTAACCACGGGATAACACGCGAACGTATACATGAAAAATTGGACGAGAGATAGTGAGTGTCAAATGAGTATTGTCTCCATAGCTATAATATAGAATATAGATATAGCTCTGCAAACATCGTGACGCACAGTGAAAATGCCTATCTTTTAAAGCGTGGTCCATTGACTACAGGGATGGGGATAATCCCTGGCGCTGAATGAGTTAAAGCAGTGGTACTCGACACTTTAAAGCAGTGGTACTCGACACTTTAACACATTCCCGGCCATTCACGTATATATACGTGATTGGGAGCCAGCGCTTGACGGCCAATCACGTATATATGTTTTTAACTCGTTTTTTTTTTTATTCGATTTTAATATCCTATTCAATGTCACAGAGCTGTATTTTGGCTGGAAAAGGCATATTGAGACTCGGAAAGTGCAGTACCGGCCAGATCCTGGTATTGGCGCTGTCTCGAGAAGGCAGTTTCCCCTGTTGCACACTTGGTGTCAAATTTGTTTTGCTCAGGGTGGACTTTTTTGTTAGTCTGAAGCGAGGGCTTCACCAGATCTCCTGGAATACTTTTTGCGACGCCGAATTCAGTATGCAGTAAAGGAATATAGCGTCAGCCAATGGACATATCGATCTACCAGATGGCGATCAAATAACTGGAAAATTATTTTTGGAATCCAACCGGCCACAGGTAAGAGCAATTTGATGTAAATTTCAGCTTGATCGTGCAATGATTTAATAGCCACCCCCCTGCTTATCCTATGTTGTGGTAATAACGAATGCCGTTATTGGTAATCAATAATCAGAAACGACTTCCCCTTCCCCCCACCTTTCATGCAATCATGGTGGAACATAATACCGATCAAATGCATTTGGATTTTTTACTCTAGCTTGTGTAGGGACGAAACGCCAATCGATTTAACGTTATTAGCTTAGCGCCTTATAACTAGCTTTGCAGGAATTATCCCAGACCATTCCGATATAACGCTCATATTCATCACGGTATAAAACGGGAACGTATTGATGGCAATTGATATTCTTTATGGCATATTGAACGGAAGGTTCATACTGTCAATTGACAATGACATTTGATGCATAGCTATAATATAAAATATAGATTTAGCTCTACAAACAACGTGATGCACAGTGAACGTTTGTTATGGGAACGCTGGCCTTCCTAGAATGGGGCCCATCTAATGGCTGGCCGTGAATGTGTTAAAGCAGTGGTACTCTACACTTTAAAGCAGTGGTACTCGAAACTTTAAAGCAGTGGTACTCGACACTTTAAAGCCGTGGTACTAGTGATGCACGATATATCGGCCGCCGATATAATATTGGCCGATATGGCAATTATTTTACACACCGGTATCGGTCCGATATCAAGATAGGGCCGATATAAGCTGATGTATAAAAAAAAATTAAAAATAATTTTTTTGAATCTTTTTTTTATTTAATTTTTTTTACATGTTTTGGCCTTAAATAGTTTAAAAATATTAGTCATTTCTAAAAATAAGTTACGAAAGTAAAAAAAATAAGCGTTTTGGAAAATAGCTCTTTATTTGATTATCATAAAAAAGTGTTTTCTATACAGAGATATCGACATCGATAAATATCGGTATCGGCCAGAACAGCAATATTAATATCGGTTATCGGTATCGGCCACAATTTTCACATCGGTGCATCACTACGTGGTACTCGTCACTTTGAAGCAGTGGTACTCGACAGCAGGGCGACAGCAGTGCGTCTCTGTACTTCTCAAAAACTTGTATTATTAATTGATACATCTAGTGATCTATGCACAAAAACAATTGTGTTTGTTTGGGTGAAACACATTTTTGGCAAACATTTTAGATTGAAAAATAGCATGTTGACCAGCTTGGTGAGGGCGGAAGGGGGGCGGGGCGTTCATTCATAGATCCTTCCATTCTCAATGAAGGCAAAGGTGTCGGGATGCCGCTAAGCCATTTTCAGTAGTTCATTGGGGGGGGGGGGGGGGGGGGGGGGGGCGGTCTTTAGCATTTTTGTGACATTGATTAAATTTAAATGTGACTGAACCCTCAACTCCTTCAATGTGGCTCGTGTGCAGGTGTGTAGCCAGCTGGTGCGCCCCCTGCTGTTGATGAGCAGGCTACTGCAGCGGCAGGTGGAGGTCCTGGGAGGCCTGCTGGTCAGGAAGGACACAGAGATCCAGGACTACCAGGAGAACGGAGCCACGCTCAGCAGAGGTACACACCCACACACGCACACGCACACACACACACACAGAGATCCAGGACTACCAGGAGAACGGAGCCACGCTCAGCAGAGGTACACACCCACAACACACACACACACGCACACACACACACACACACACACACACACACACACACACAGACAGACAGACAGACAGACACACACATACACACACACACACACACACACAAACTTCTTGTATATACTGTATATACAAAGAAAATGTGTATAAATATGGGTTTTCCACCAAATTGTTCAATAAACTACAGAAAATGGCTCAGCAGCATCTTGCAAATATGATATGCAAATTGACAACACGCACCCATTGATATTTACCAGGAATTCCAATTCGGCAGCTTAATATTCTTTCAAGACATGTCAATATCTACTCTGCTTTCTGTGTCTGCTGAAGATAAAGGTGTCAAGTTACCACATATTGGACCATGAGAGGTTTCCCTCACTTACGAGTGTACATGCAGAAATAAGCATAAAATCACACGGCATATAAAATCATAACAAGACAACAAGACGAGGCAAAAAGAAAGGGTAACTAATCAATAAAAAAAATGTACAACTTGATTGACAAAGGTTGGAGATCAAGGTCTTAAACTCTGCAACAGAGGGGAGAATCTCAAGCTAAGGACTGTTGGAGTTCATTCCATGAGCTAGAGGGGGCATCATTCTAGGGACCTTAACTCATTCAGTGCCAGCTATTAGACAGGTCCCATTGTAGCAATCAAATTTCAAATCAAATGTATTTGTAAGGCCCGACAACACACGCTAATGTCCCCATGGGCCGGACACGTGTTCTTTAAACAAGTCAAGAAGAAACATCACAATAAGTCGAGAACAAAACAAGAACACAATAAGGTCCAAATTTTTTAAAATAAATGCAACACTCCCAGACATACCCCACGCGAAGGTAAGGAAAAACTCACTAAAACCTAGCAATAGGAAAAAATGCACCACAGGCAATGTGGAGGGGAGAAACCTTAGAAGGGCCATTCAAGGGATCTCCCTTCATAGATGTCGGTGATGGTAGTGTTGCAGTAAAAACAGGCGAACAGTTGGTAAGCATGCACTCATGTGTGTATGCCACGCTTTAAAAGATAGGAGTGCGTCACCTTGTTTGTAGAGCTATAACTATATTCTATACTATAGCTATGGATACAATACTATGGCCCATTTGACATCAAATATCTATCGTTCAATATGTGAAAAAGAATACATTTTTTCATCCATACGTTCCCGTGTTATACCGTGGTGAATATAAGTATGGTTTTAGAGTGGTCTGGGGTAATTCCCGAAAGGCTGAGTTATATCCTCATATGTGAATCCTACTATAAGCGTTGCCGTTTCTTGCCTGGACACGCTACTATTCCCAAATCAAATTTATATAATAGGTATTATGTTTCATCATGAATGCATGAAAGGGGGGGGTCATTTCTGATAATTTGATTGCCAGTAACGGCATTCGTATTGAACACTACAAACGTTGATCAGCTCGATCGGTATAAAAGCATTGCACGATCAAGCCAGAATTAACGTCAGATAGTCCTTACCTGTGATTGGGGGTATTCCAAAAATAATATTCCAATTGTTTGATCACCATCTGGTCCATCCAATGTCCATTTGGTCCACGACATAACCCACCACAACATATGGATCGGGAGAATTTGACACGCTTCAATGCAACCGGGAAAACCGCTCAACTGGCCCGACCCAGAAAACTGCGCCCGGAGACATTTGACCGTTGCACAGGCCAAGATATAAGGTTTCAAAGGGTGCTCAATACCGCCGTCTAGCTGGATGCGGCCGGTATTGCACTTTGGCGATCTCAGACTCATTGCCTATGGTAACACCAAGGTCCTTGGATGAATAAGACAGTCTCCCATTCTATCCTCCTCAACCGCCTATCCGACAACCTCTGCGTCACTGGCTCAGCACTCTCCTGGTTTCAATCCTACCTCACCACCCGGACACAGTTTATCACCATCGGCGATTCCAGTTCCACCCCCGGCCCCAGTCAACCAAGGCGTCCCCCAAGACTCTGTACTTGGCCCAATTCTGTTCACCATTTACATGCTCCCCCTCGGTCAGATCATCTGCCACCATGGCCTCAGCTTCCACTCCTACGCCGACAACACACAACTCTACCTTTCCACCAAACCATCCACCCAGCTCCCCCCACGCTCCCTTGTCAACTGCCTTCATGAAATAAAAACCTGGATGTCATCTAATCTTCTCAAACTCAACAACAATAAAACTGAGCTCAAGGTTGTGGCACCCAAGGCCCTGCTCCGGAAGGTTGGGGATCTCACCCTCAACATAGACGGCTGCTCCATCCGCCCTTCCCTTAAGGTCCGCAACCTGGGCGTTATCCTGGACTCCACCCTTTCCTACCAAGCCCATGTCAGTTCCGTCACCAAATCCGCCTTCTTCCATCTCAGAAATATCTCCAGACTCCGACCATCACTTTCCGACTCCACAGCTGAGACCTTCATCCATGCCTTTGTCACCTCCCGCCTGGACTACTGCAACGGGGTCCTGTCCGGGGTCCCAAGCAAAGCCCTGGACAGGCTCCAGTATGTTCAAAATTCAGCTGCCAGGGTTCTAACCCTCACCAAACCCTGGCAGCACATCACTCCCACCCTCATCCACCTTCAAATCCCGCATCACCTACAAAACCCTCCTGCTCACCTACAAATCCCTTCACGCTCTGGCACCTCAGTACCTCACTGACCTCCTCCACCCCTACACTCAGTCACGGTCCCTGCGATCCACGGACACTGGTCAGCTCTCCATCCCCGAACCAGACTGCGGACCTTCGGGGACAGAGCTATCAGTGTGGCAGCTCCCACCCTCTGGAACTCCCTCCCCGCAGAACTCTGCACCGCGCCAACTCTGGACTCATTCAAAAAACTGCTCAAAACCCACCTCTTCAACTTGGCCTTTAACCCCTAATTTCTCACTTTATATATATTTTTTTGATCCACTTTTTCTCCCATTTTCTATATTTTCTCCCATCCCAATTTCGTATCATCCAATTCAACCCTCCCCTGTCACGAACGCTGTTTCTTGCCTCCCACAAGCCGGCTGCAATGTGGACTAAGTCAAACATAGCACAAGTCCCCTCCGGTACTTGAGGTAACAGCCGTCGCATCTTTTCACCTGCGCAGCTCGATCTCTCAGTGGTGAGGAGTAACGTGTGGGAGGCTCACGCTGCCCCCGACACTTCCTGATTCCACTGCGCAGGCGCACCAACCGACCTGTAGGAGTCGCTGTCCACAACGCCCGATCCCCACCCATCAGTTTCCCACCCCCTAATACGGCCAATGTGTATTAGTACGGACCACCAGCTAAACTGAAAGCAAATGTGGAGCGCTCCAGATTTCGTGGCGAGCGCCTTGCCCACTACGCCACGTAGCCGCCCCTCACTTTATATTTATATGTTGTGTCTGTCCACTATGTTTGTTACTTTGTTGTTTTTCCCCCCTATGTAAAGCGACCTTGGGTCTCTTGAAAGGCGCTATATAAATTGAAGCTATTATTATTATTAATAATGAATAAAAATATTGAATAAACGACCAAAACCCGACTTATCTCGGGTTTGGCAAATAAAGAGTTAAGGACCAGCCAGTCACTAGAACGGGTTCCATAGGTTCCAAATTTCCATTCCAATAGTGATGTGTTATAAGGAGGTAGCTTTACCAGTAAGGGCCTTCAAAATGAACAAATACCAGTGTTTGATGCGCCACTCTGTCAGAGAGGACTAACCAACCTTCTCATAAAGGACACAGTGATGAGTGTTGTATCTATCACTAGTGATGAATCTGAGGGCAGAGTGATAAACAAGAGGAGTTAAGGGTTAAGGCTGCAGCATGTCTATAGATTACATCACCATAGTCCAAGACTGATAAGAATTAACAGTCTGTATAGTCAAAGCCACACCTCCAAGAGGAGTTCATCATAAAGATAACACATTTTTGAGTGGAGGGGATCATTAACTTAAGCCTAAAGCTGAATCCTGATCTTCAAATTGCCAATTTTTTCCAAAGTGGACCAGTCCAAGCTTCTCACTTAACCAAAAAGTTGTCACTTAAAAAAGTTCCAAAGCTCCCGCTGGTCCCCGCAAGTAAACAATAGTAACTCAGGTAGGCCTTCACACACACACACACACACACACACACACACACACACACAGACTAACTCTTATCTGGCTCAAACATACACACATAGAGTTTGTATTTTGTTTCTTATTTATTTATTTAATTTATTAATTTGTTTGTTTGTGTTCCTTCAGAACGCCTGCAGACGGAGGTATTTCAGGAGCAACGCTACAGAGAGACCTTCATCACACAGGTGAGTGGCAACTCTTTCTAGCGATGGGAGGACTGACTCCTTTCTAGCGATGGGAGGACTGACTCCTTGTTAGTGATGAGAGGACTGACTCCTTGTTAGTGATGAGAGGACTGACTCCTTGTTAGTGATGAGAGGACTGACTCCTTGTTAGTGATGAGAGGACTGACTCCTTGTTAGTGATGAGAGGACTGACTCTTTGCTAGCGATGAGAGGACTGACTCCTTGTTAGTGATGAGAGGACTGACTCTTTGCTAGCGATGAGAGGACTGACTCCTTGTTAGTGATGAGAGGACTGACTCCTTGTTAGTGATGGGAGGACTGACTCTTTGCTAGCGATGGGAGGACTGACTCCTTGTTAGTGATGGGAGGACTGACTCTTTGCTAGCGATGGGAGGACTGACTCTTTGCTAGCGATGGGAGGACTGACTCCTTGTTAGTGATGGGAGGACTGACTCTTTGCTAGCGATGGGAGGACTGACTCCTTGTTAGCGATGGGAGGACTGACTCCTTGTTAGCGATGGGAGGACTGACTCCTTGTTAGCGATGGGAGGACTGACTCCTTGTTAGCGATGGGAGGACTGACTCTTTGCTAGCGATGGGAGGACTGACTCCTTGCTAGCGATGGGAGGACTGACTCCTTGCTGTGGATAAAAGCGAGATGACTAAATGTAAATGTCCTTCACCGAGGCACCGGTGTTAGAACTGGAGTGCGTCCCCGTGTCTGTGGCTCCACTGCTCCTGAGCGGTGAGGAGGTCACATGCAGAGGAATCATCTCCCCACGGGGATTAATAAAGTATCATTTCTCACTCGCTCTCACTCGCTCTCTCACTCGCTCTCTTTCTTACTCACTCTCTCACTCACTCTCTCTCTCTCTCTCTCACTGACCCGCTCTCTCACTCGCCCTCTCGCTCTCTCTCTCACTCGCCCTCTCACTCGCTCTCCCTCTCTCACTCGCCCTCTCACTCGCTGTCTCTCTCACTCGCCCTCTCACTCGCTCTCCCTCTCTCACTCGCCCTCTCACTCGCTCTCTCATTCACCCTCTTACTCGCTCTCTCACTCACTCGCCATCTCACTCTCTCTCACTCTCTCTCACTCGCTCTCAATCTCACTCGCTCTCTCACTCACTCGCTCTCTCATTCACCCTCTTACTCGCTCTCTCACTCACTTGCTCTCTCACTCTCAATCTCACTCACTCTCTCTCACTCGCTCTCTCACTCGCCCTCTCACCTGCTCTCTCTCTCACTCGCCCTCTCCCTCTCTCACTCGCCCTCTCACTCGCTCTCTCATTCACCCTCTTACACGCTCTCTCACTCTCTCACTCGCTCTCTCACTCTCACTCGCGCTCTCTTACTCACTCTCTCAATTACTTGCTCACTCTTACTCTCTCTCTCACTCGCTCTCTCTCTTACTCGCTCTCTCACTCTCTCACTCACTCGCTCTCTTACTCGCTCTCTCACGCGCTCACTCTCTCTCTCACTCGCCCTCTCACTCACCCTCTCACTCGCTCTCTCTCTCTCACTCACTCGCCCTCTCACTCGCCCTTTCACTCGCTCTCTCTCACTCACTCGCTCTCTCTCACTCGCTCTCTCTCACTCACTCTCTCTCTCTCTCATTCGCTCTCTCACTCACTCTCTCACTCACTCTCTCTCTCACTCACTCTCTCTCTCACTCTCTCTCTCACTCGCCCTATCACTCGCTCTCTCGCCCTCACTCGCCCTCTCACTCGCCCACTCACTCACTCTCTCTCTCACTCACCCTCTCACTCGCCCACTCACTCACTCTCTCTCACTCGCCCTCTCACTCACTCTCTCTCGCCCTCTCACTCGCCCACTCACTCACTCACTCTCTCACTCGCTTGCCCTCTCACTCGCCCTCTCACACTCTCACTCGCCCTCTCACTCGCTCTCTCATTCACCCTCTTACTCGCTCTCTCACTCGCTCTCTCACTCACTTGCTCTCTCACTCGCCCTCTCACTCGCTCTCTCACTCGCTCTCTCTCTTACTCACTCTCTCTCTCACTCGCTCTCTCTCACTTACTCACTCTCTCACTCGCCCTCTCACCTGCTCTCTCACTCGCCCTCTCACTCTCTCTCTCACTCGCTCTCTCTCACTGACTCACACTCTCACTCGCTCTCTCACTCGCTCTCTCACTCGCTCTCTCACTCGCTCTCTCACTCGCCCTCTCACTCGCCCTCTCACTTGCCCTCTCATTCGCTCTCTCACTCACTCTCTCACTCACTCTCTCTCTCACCCTCTCACTTGCCCTCATTCGCTCTCTCACTCACTCTCTCTCTCACTCGCCCTATCACTCGCTCTCTCGCCCTCACTCGCCCTCTCACTCGCCCTCTCACTCGCCCACTCACTCACTCTCTCGCCCTCTCACTCGCCCACTCACTCACTCTCTCGCTCACTCGCCCTCTCACTCACTCTCTCTCTCACTCGCCCTCTCACTCACTCTCTCTCTCACTCACTCTCTCACTCACCCTCTCACTTGCCCTCTCACTCTCTCTCTCACTCGCCCTCTCACTCGCTCTCTCGCCCTCACTCACTCGCCCACTCACTCGCCCACTCACTCTCTCTCTCACTCGCTTGCCCTCTCACTCGCCCTCTCTCTCACTCACTCTCTCTCTCACTCTCACTCGCCCTCTCACTTGCTCTCTCACTCGCTCTCTTTCTTACTCGCTCTCTCACTCGCTCTCCCTCTCTGACTCGCCCTCTCACTCGCTCTCTCATTCACCCTCTTATTCGCTCTCTCACTCACTCTCTCTCACTGACTCACTCTCACTCGCCCTCTCACCTGCTCTCTCTCTCACTCGCTCTCTCACTCGCTCTCTCTCACTGACTCACTCTCTCACTCGCCCTCTCACCTGCTCTCTCTCTCACTCGCTCTCTCACTCGCCCTCTCACTCGCCCTCTCACTCGCTCTCTCACTCGCTCTCCCTCTCTCACTCGCCCTCTCACTCGCCCTCTCACTCTCTCTCTCACTCGCTATCTCTCACTGACTCACTCGCCATCTCACCTGCTCTCTCTCTCACTCGCTCTCCCTCTCTCACTCGCCCTCTCACTCGCTCTCTCATTCACCCTCTTACTTGCTCTCTCACTTGCTCTCACTCGCTCTCTCTTACTCACTCTCTCTCTCACTCGCTCTCTCACTTGCTCACTCTTACTCTCTCTCTCACTCACTCTCACTCGCTCTCTCTCTTACTCGCTCTCTCACTCGCTCTCTCTCTCTCACTGACTCACTCACTCTCTCACTCGCCCTCTCACTGACTCACTCACTCTCTCACTCGCCCTCGCACTCGCTCTCTTACTCACGCTCTCTTACTCACGCTCTCACTCTCTCTCACTCACTCTCACTCTCTCTCTCACTCGCTCTCTTACTCACACTCTCTCTCTCACTCACTCTCTCACTCTCCCTCTCACTCGCCATCTCACTCGCTCTCACTCACTCGCTCTCTCACTCTCTCACTCTCTCTCACTCGCTCTCTCTATCACTCTCTCTCTCACTTGTCCTCTCACTCGCCATTTCACTCGCTCTCACTCACTCTCTCTCACTCTCTCTCACTCGCTCTCTCACTCACTCTCTCTCACTCTCTCACTCGTGCTCTCACTCTCTCTCACTCGCCCTCTCAGTAACTCTCTCTCTTACTCACTCGCCCTCTCACTCGCCCTCTCACTTGCCCTCTCACTCTCTCACTCACTCTCTCACTCGCTCTCTCTCACTGACTCACTCTCTCACTCGCCCTCTCACCTGCTCTCTCTCTCACTCGCTCTCCCTCTCTCACTCGCCCTCTCACTCGCTCTCTCATTCACCCTCTTACTTGCTCTCTCACTTGCTCTCTCACTCGCTCTCTCTTACTCACTCTCTCTCTCACTCGCTCTCTCACTTGCTCACTCTTACTCTCTCTCTCACTCACTCTCACTCGCTCTCTCTCTTACTCGCTCTCTCACTCGCTCTCTCTCTCTCACTGACTCACTCACTCACTCACTCACTCACTCTCTCACTCGCCCTCGCACTCGCTCTCTTACTCACGCTCTCTTACTCACGCTCTCACTCTCTCTCACTCACTCTCACTCTCTCTCTCACTCGCTCTCTTACTCACACTCTCACTCTCTCTCACTCACTCACTCTCACTCTCCCTCTCGCTCGCTCTCACTCACTCGCTCTCTCACTCTCTCACTCTCTCTCACTCGCTCTCTCACTCACTCTCTCTCACTTGTCCTCTCACTCGCCCTTTCACTCGCTCTCTCTCACTCTCTCTCACTCGCTCTCTCACTCACTCTCTCTCACTCTCTCACTCGCGCTCTCACTCTCTCTCACTCGCCCTCTCAGTCTCACTCTCTCTCACTCGGCCTCTCACTCTCTCACTCTCTCACTCACTCTTTCACTCACTCTTTCACTGGCCCTCTCACTTGCCCTCTCATTCGCTCTCTCACTCACTCTCTCTCACTTGCCCTATCACTCGCTCTCTCACCCTCACTCGCCCACTCACTCACTCTCTCACTCGCCCTCTCACTAACTCTCTCTCTTACTCACTCGCCCTCTCACTTGCCCTCTCACTCTCTCACTCACTCTCTCACTCGCTCTCTCTCACTGACTCACTCTCTCACTCGCCCTCTCACCTGCTCTCTCTCACTCGCTCTCTCACTCGCCCTCTCACTCGCCCTCTCACTCGCTCTCCCTCTCTCACTCGCCCTCTCACTCGCCCTCTCACTCTCTCTCTCACTCGCTATCTCTCACTGACTCACTCTCTCACTCGCCCTCTCACCTGCTCTCTCTCTCACTCGCTCTCCCTCTCTCACTTGCCCTCTCACTCGCTCTCTCATTCACCCTCTTACTTGCTCTCTCACTTGCTCTCTCACTCGCTCTCTCTTACTCACTCTCTCTCTCACTCGCTCTCTCACTTGCTCACTCTTACTCTCTCTCTCACTCACTCTCACTCGCTCTCTCTCTTACTCGCTCTCTCACTCGCTCTCTCTCTCTCACTGACTCACTCACTCTCTCACTCGCCCTCTCACTGACTCACTCACTCTCTCACTCGCCCTCGCACTCGCTCTCTTACTCACGCTCTCTTACTC
>NC_140165.1:26065064-26076460 GCF_963971535.1 Notolepis coatsorum
CACAAACCAATGCAAAGTCTGACTGAAAGCTGACTGAGATTTACCCAGAAATGTACTCCACAGTGCACATTCACTGAGACTCAGTACAGGAGCTCGACCCCATTGACTCTGCATTCGTTTGTGGCCAACTATCCAGAGCTAGTATGAGGAACAGCATGGCTTGTGCTGAGAAAGGACTCTACCGTTCAACATCATCATTGTTGGAAAGTGGTGGTGTTGTTGTCCAGCAGGGGGCACTCTGTCCTCTGGACTTGTCGGTAAAAATGCCCCTGTTACGGTGAGAGGGACACCGTACAGCTGCAAGTGCCGTCCTTCGGATGATACGCTAAACTGAGGTCCTGAGAACCCAGGACGCCTATCGTGAAGAGTAGGGGGTTCCCCGATGTTCCTGGCCAAATTCCCAATCAGGTCTCTGACATCAAGGCCACCTAATCATCCCTTCCCCTTAATTGGCTGATATCAATCCCTGTCTCCTGAGCCGCTCAGCCATTGTGTAGTGTGATGTGTGCCTGGTGCCAGTGTATGGCAGCCATTGAGCCTGCGTAGCCCATGTTGGGTGCTACCAGTGGTGGTGAAGGAGGCAATTTCCACCCTACATTGTGGAGAGCGCTTTGAGTGTCTAGAAAAGCGCTATATAAATGCAATAAATTACTATTATTATTATTATTATTATTATTATTATTATTATTATTATTATTATTATTATTATTATTATTATTATTATTATTATTATTATTATTATTATTATTATTATTATTATTATTATTATTAAGTAAGGAATAGGGCTCCAAATATCACAACTATTCCTTTAAAGTCTGCTGCCCACAGAGAGAACTCCTCACAGACGGTACTACAGGGTGTAACATAACTCCTCACAGACGGTACTACAGGGTGTAACATAACTCCTCACAGACGGTACTACAGGGTGTAACATAACTCCTCACAGACGGTACTACAGGGTGTAACATAACTCCTCACAGACGGTACTACAGGGTGTAACATAACTCCTCACAGACGGTACTACAGGGTGTAACATAACTCCTCACAGACGGTACTACAGGGTGTAACATAACTCCTCACAGACGGTACTACAGGGTGTAACATAACTCCTCACAGACGGTACTACAGGGTGTAACATAACTCCTCACAGACGGTACTACAGGGTGTAACATAACTCCTCACAGACGGTACTACAGGGTGTAACATAACTCCTCACAGACGGTACTACAGGGTGTAACATAACTCCTCACAGACGGTACTACAGGGTGTAACATAACTCCTCACAGACGGTACTACAGGGTGTAACATAACTCCTCACAGACGGTACTACAGGGTGTAACATAACTCCTCACAGACGGTACTACAGGGTGTAACATAACTCCTCACAGACGGTACTACAGGGTGTAACATAACTCCTCACAGACGGTACTACAGGGTGTAACATAACTCCTCACAGACGGTACTACAGGGTGTAACATAACTCCTCACAGACGGTACTACAGGGTGTAACATAACTCCTCACAGACGGTACTACAGGGTGTAACATAACTCCTCACAGACGGTACTACAGGGTGTAACACAAAACTCATGTAGCAATTAGTGTAACTAATGACTTAAAGGTACAATCTGTAATGTCGTCAAACAGCGACCTCTAGCCAAAAGAGCCCCCCGCTTGGTATTACACTTTGCAGTTTGTTTACATGTTTGTTTTTCGGTTCAGACAGGTGGGTTGGAGTTGAGTAGGGATGTCTGGGGGGGGGGGGGTCTCTGCTGGCCACACCTCAGGCTCTGCCAAGAGAGGTCTGGAGAAATTCACACTATAATAAGTTACTGAACTCCAACCCCCACAAATCAGACCGAAACAAAGGATGTAAACAAAGTTTACAGTACTACTAAGCAGGGCTCTTTTGCCTAGCGTCACAGATTCTAACTTTTAAAGCTTTCATCAGGGATCAAAGTGTAGATCACACACACACACACACACATACATACATACACACACACATACAAGACTCCTCCACTTCACCCCCCATTCCCGTATCCCCCTCCCCACACCGCCTTCTCCCGAGTGTGGCAAATTCCACCAGGCTGTGACAGGGCGCCTTCGGACCAAAGTCCAAAATGAAATAAAATGTGTCTCCGGGAAAAATGTCACCGGGACGTGTCGGGAGGATCAGGGGAGAATCTCAGCCCGTCTGAGAGGAGAGCTGTAGCATGTGTATGTAGTATTTATCAATGTGTGTGCGTGTGTGTGTGTGTGTGTGTGTGTAAATGTGCCCGCCCACCCACTCTCTCTCTCCCACTCTTTCTGTCTCTGTCTGTCTGTCTGTCTGTCTGTCTGTCTGTCTGTCTGTCTCTCTCTCTCTCTCTCTCTCTCTCTCTCTCTCTCTCTCTCTCTCTCTCTCTCTCTCTCTCTCTCACACACACACACACTGTCTCTCTTCTTCTCTCTCCCACTCTTTCTGTCCCTCTGTGTCTGTCTCTCTCTCTCCCTCTCTCCCTCTCCCTCTCTCCCTCCCTCTCGACCACCAAACCCTACTGGGACCACAGTGCGTCAGACCCCAGGCGGGGGCCCTCTCAGATAATGGCCCCTTCACCAACACTCACCTCGGCAAACACCGGCCCTACCTTTGACGGTAAACACTCTTGCTCACTGGCTACTGAAAGATGCCTGTTTTGATCAGGCGGAAGATGACACAACCCTCCATCAAAAGAAGGGAAAAACCCACTAAAAGGAGTATTTTTGGAGGATGCTTTTTTCTGCTTCAAAGGAAAATCCTCAGTACCTACACAACCAGACAGAAGCTACTAACCCCACCACCCTCAGTACCTACACAACCAGACAGAAGCTACTAACCCCACCACCCTCAGTACCTACACAACCAGACAGAAGCTACTAACCCTACCACCCTCAGTACCTACACAACCAGACAGAAGCTACTAACCCCACCACCCTCAGTACCTACACAACCAGACAGAAGCTACTAACCCCACTACCCTCAGTACCTACACAACCAGACACAAGGTACTAACCCTACTACCCTCAGTACCTACACAACCAGACAGAAGCTACTAACCCTACTACCCTCAGTACCTACACAACCAGACAGAAGCTACCAACTCTACTACCCTCAGTACCTACACAACCAGACAGAAGCTACTAACCCTACTACCCTCAGTACCTACACAACCAGACAGAAGCTACTAACCCTACTACCCTCAGTACCTACACAACCAGACAGAAGCTACTAACCCTACTACCCTCAGTACCTACACAACCAGACAGAAGTTACTAACCCTACTACCCTCAGTACCTACATAACCAGACTGAAGCTACTAACCCTACTACCCTCAGTACCTACACAACCAGACAGAAGCTACTAACCCTACTACCCTCAGTACCTACACAACCAGACAGAAGCTACTAACCCTACTACCCTCAGTACCTACACAACCAGACAGAAGTTACTAACCCTACTACCCTTAGTACCTACATAACCAGACTGAAGCTACTAACCCTACTACCCTCAGTACCTACACAACCAGACAGAAGCTACTAACCCTACTACCCTCAGTACCTACACAACCAGACAGAAGCTACTAACCCTACTACCCTCAGTACCTACACAACCAGACAGAAGCTACTAACCCTACTACCCTCAGTACCTACACAACCAGACAGAAGTTACTAACCCTACTACCCTCAGTACCTACATAACCAGACTGAAGCTACTAACCCTACTACCCTCAGTACCTACACAACCAGACAGAAGCTACTAACCCTACTACCCTCAGTACCTACACAACCAGACAGAAGCTACTAACCCTACTACCCTCAGTACCTACACAACCAGACAGAAGTTACTAACCCTACTACCATCAGTACCTACATAACCAGACTGAAGCTACTAACCCTACTACCCTCAGTACCTACCAGGGTTTCCGTTGTCCGGTAATTACCGTTTTTTTACAGAGAAAATCTGTTCAAGTCCGACATATTTAAATCTCTCCGGTTATAATGTCCTGTGAAAATAATTCCCTCTAAGCACAATTTGAATTGTATTAAAATAGGCTCAAATTAAATAGCCTATGCGATGAACGAAACAATCGTTACATTTGTTTCATTGTTGCTTCACTCTGATAAAGTGTGGCTAGCGCGCGCTCGGATTGAATGTTTTTTTTCTTTCTTTTGTATTGAGCCTGCCTGCCAAACAAGCTAACCTTAACAAATATTTTATGAAACCAAGCAGGTCGAATAATGACAACGATGTGTGTTCCTATATGTAGGGAGTTAGGCAATGCTCTGAAAGCTGTTAGCTGGATGAGAATTCTATTCTACACAACGGTCTTCATTAGATAAACCAATAGATACAAACATTGTGTATGACAAAATAAATATGGGCTGTTTTAAATAGTGCAAGTACTCACAACAACTATTCACACAATGTTTCAATATAATCCGTTTTACCATTCATTCATTATAAACACTGGCGTAAGGTGTCCACCGCGCTCAGAACGTCAAATTCTATCAACACTTTTTTTTAAGCTCCGGCCAAAATGCGTGGTGACGTGTTGACCAATTTCGGAGGGGGATCCCAATGATATATCAATAAAAACGTACTGTCAGTTCATGTCCAAGGGAGATGTTCACGTGCACAGCAAGTTTCACCAGTTCCCCAGGCATTTTTAACCAGTGGAGAAAGGTAAGAGAGATTTCCCTATCGTTTTTCTTATATGAATTATCGTTTTTCTTATATGAATTATTCAACCTATGTTAATAAAACATACCTGGTGATCAACTACAGTTTGCTGTGAACATTATTGATGCTGGATTAGCGTATCGCTGCGTTGGGAGGCGGAGATAGTCATTGGATTCGACAAATCACGCAACGTTTAGATTTCAGTGAACCCCACACGATAATGTTGCCGTCTCTCTCTCTCTCAGTAGTGCCAAATTTCTCAGTTCTTCGCTTCATATAATTAATACAAATTTCCAATATAACGGAATTCGTTAGCTCATAAAAATGTGATTATAACAGACTGCTGTTTAATGTCGGGCCGACTGCCCACAGACGGAAATTTGTGAGTCTATCGACAGGACTTATTTTATTTGGAATATAATGTATACGCAAAAGTAGCCTAGTTTTAAGTTAAAATATTATAAATCTACATGCCTTGAGGATGTCATTCTTTATATAACCTGCCTATCAATAGTTTTTAAGCTCAATAAACTCTGACCGGAATTTCTCCGATTTGTCCGGGAGATTGAAATCTTCCAGGACACGAGACCGGCACCAATATTTTCTAACGGAAACCCTGGTACCTACACAACCAGACAGAAACTAGTACTAACCCTACTAACCCTCAGTACCTACACAACCAGACAGAAGCTACTAACCCTACTACCCTCAGTACCTACACAACCAGACAGAAACTACTAACCCTACTACCCTTTATACTTTACTACCCTCCTATACTTTAACCCCTGTGTGGTGTTCGGTTCTGTGGGGCCGGTTTTCAATGTTTACTAAAAGATAATGAGTGCACATTGTGAACCCCCCATACACATTTATATTAAATGGCTGCATTTTATATAGCGCTTTTATCCAAAGCGCTTTACAATTTGTTCCTCACATTTTTACCCATTCACTCACACATTTGCACACTGACGGCTGCCGAAGGTGCCGACCTGCTCATCGGGAGCAATTAGGGGTTAAGTGTCTTGCTCAAGGACACTTAAGTTCGACACGCTGCCCAGGAGGAGCGGGAATCGAACCGGGAATCTCTGGATTACCAGACAACGGCTCTACCTCCAGAGCCACTGTCGCCACGACATACATGGCGTTCAGGTCCACTGGACACGAAAGTGTGGAAATTGTTGGTGAAAGGTCTGTGATTCATTATGACATTATGACAGCCTGCGAACACCAGCAACTAGGACAGAGAGACTTCGGCTCAGCTTCTTCCCCCAGGCCATCAGAGCCTTGAACACTGAACTCTCCACACACAAGCACACACACAACACACACTGTACACGCTCACACACTAGCAGCCACTTTAACATGAGCACACACTCATGCTGCACACGCTCACACTTATGGTCACTTTACAAAAGGAAAGGTCACTTTAAGAATAGTATAGTTTAACTTGAGATTGTATAATATAGCATTGTATAGCAGTGTACATAAAGACCCAGTGCCACATCCGTAGCTAACAGTGTATTGCACTACCACAGGACCTAGCATGTCCTACCATGCTCTGTAAAAACTCATGTACATATACCGATATGCCCTACTTTGATTACTTGTATTATTGCACAATGTCGTTCTATTGGATTCTTATTATATTATTATTATTGTATTATGCACAATCATTGCGGGCAAGACCCCCCGCATTTCACTGTATACTTGTATGCCGTGACACATAAAACTCTTGACTTGACTTGACTTGGACTTGAATAAATCTAAATCGTGCCGCTCTATTGGCCCTGTTTGCTTTCCACGGTGTGCATGCAGGTCTGCCACTGGACGAGGAGGACTTGTGTGAAGACACTACTTCTCATTCTTCTTCTCATTCTTCTTCTTCTTCTTCTTCTTCTTCTTCTTCTTTTTTCTTCGTTTTCTTCTTTTTAATTTTTTTTTCTTCCCCCCCCCCCCCCCCCCCCCCCCCCCCAGGCTTTCCATGGAACCTCCACACAAACACCCAACTCAGGTCAACATTTACATCAGCCCAATTAGACTCTTCTTCCAGCACACAATCATACACACACATATATATATATATATATATACGTACACACACACGCTTGGGATTTGTGCTGTAGAAAGATCTTTTTGATCACACAGAGTTCCATGTGTGTGCCTAAATTTGGAATCGGTGCATGCGCCCATGTGTGTCTGTCTGTGCATGTGCGCTCTATACTTCTATTCTTATGAGGGCCAAATGTCCAAGATGTGCTGGATCTGTTAGGATAAGGGATGAGGTGGTGAGAATGACGGTTATGGTGAGGTGGTGCGGCTATGGGATTACTGTAGCTTCGGGCACATGATGCTACTAGACATGTTACCGGCCCCCCTGGCCCTCGGGGGACAAACACAACTGTTCCTCCAGGAACAGACTGCTTTGGACTACTCCTTGCTAGGGTCTTTTGATGAAGGATACGGTTGGTAGTGTACCCTTGTAGTACTTTAAACAGTAGCCTTCTGTCATTTAAAGGGGACATGCATTGCTATTCCTTGCACTAGTTGGGCAACTTTACACAATTCCTGAGAGTCTATTGAACACATCTGTAAGCTTTTATTAAAAAAAATTCATTGTTTTATATTTCTGATCAAGTACTCAAAGGCCACATTTTTCTCACTTTGGATTTCAGGCTGTGTTGGCCTGGTCATCCACACAGTCTGTGACTGGCACAGAGAGAGATAGAGAGAGACTGAGGGGGATACTAATTAATTTCACCGCGGGACAATGCATTGGTAACTTGTTTCGAATGACAATATATATACCGGCGGCTGAGTGGCACAGTGGGCAAGGCGCTCGTCACTAACGCAGGAGATGCTGGTATCGAGCCCAGCTCTCGGCGTTGCTACCGGTGGGTGGGGATTGGACGTTGTGGACAGCGACTCCTACAGGTCGGTTGGTGCGCCTGTACAGCAGAATCAGGAAGTATCGGGGGCAGCGTGAGCCTCCCATGCGTTACTCCTCGCCACTGAGAGATCACGCTGTTCAGGTGGAAAGATGCGACAGCTGCCTCCTCGTGTACCGGAGGGGACACGTGATGCAAGGCTTGGTCCTCACTGCAGCCGACCAGTGGGAGGCATAGTCTAGCAACGTTCGAGACAGGGGAGGGGAGAATTGAAGGGAGAATTGGCGATGCGAAATTGGGATGGGAGAAAAATAGAAAATAAGGAGAAAAAGTGGATACCAAAAAAATGACAATATATACCCCTGTGATTATTATTGTACGGATCGGAATACGGGCGTGCGCGTGGGAGCATCCACAAAGATAATACAGTGATATGCTGCTCCCGAGTCCGACTGCCTGCAAGGGAGATAGAGAGAGAGGAGAGAGGCACGGAGCACTGTGTAAACAAACGCTGCGTGTGTGAGAGAAGACAGGTCCCCATCTCTATCTCTCTCTCTCCCTCGCTGCCTCACAGAGTCGCAGTCGAGCACTTTCTCGTTTGAGGAAGTGTCGGGGTACACTATCTGCCTCGCTCTGTTTGGTAGGTAGATCCAACCACAGAGCCAATCGGATCACAATCAGCTCCACCAGCGCCAAGTTACGTCACCTAGCGAGTCAAATCAGAATGACCTAATTAAATGGAGGAGGAAATTGTCTCAACTGAATGAGAGCAATCCATCAATATGGTATTTAGAGACACCGACCCATTGATACTAACCCCTATTACTATAATAATACAATGTTAAACCCTGAAAAAAGCCATTTATAATGCATGTCCCCTTTAAAACCATGCTAAGCATGAGCACATATTCCAACTAAGGGTGCTTTCACACCAGAGCTGTTTGGTCCGGACCAGAGTTCGTTTTCTCGGATAGTCCGCTTTTTTTGGGGTGGTGTGAATGCTCAGTCGAACTCTGGTGCGGACCAAACATGCAAACTCTGGTCCGCCTGAAAACGTAGGTCTCGGTTCGCTTCATCGGACCAAACGCGGACCAAATATAGGAAGTGAGTCACGACTCTCACGAGCAGAGCGCTAAATTACTACCTAACCAATCAGATCTGCGATATGAGGTAGCGTCACGAGCAGAGCAATGTGTGTGGACAAGAGGCGGGTTGCTACATTTACTGTAGGGAGGGGCTTTTAGACCCATGTTTTTTTTTGCTTCGAAAAGAGGGACATCCTCTCAATATGCGGGACGCGGGACATTCGGTCAAATGGTGGGACAGTACAACCAAAAGCGGGACACCTGGTCACCCTACCACCGACTGAAAATTGTGACGCCTCCACTGATCTGGAGTCAGACAGGGCTCGCAGTCACACACACGCACGCACACACGTTAGGGCTCACAGTCGCACACACACATTTCCACTCGCTATTGTGTCCAATAGACGAGCGCCCTTTTCGACCGCGTGACATTGTTCAGAAAGTTTGGTGCACTTGACAAATTGCAATGTGAACGCAGACGAACCAAATGAAGAATGCAACAATGTTGCAACTTCACCCCCAGAACCGCACCGAGTCCGCACCGAGTCCACCAAAACTATATGTGAAAGCGCCCTTAACTAGTGAGATGCTGCATTTCACCTACACACAAACCTGGGGCTCTAACCCTAACCCTATTATGTCTGGTGTGTGTGTGTGTGTGTGTGTGTATATATATATATATAGTATATGCTTGGTGTGTGTGTGTGTGTATGTATATATATATATGGGCTGTATGTCTGTGTGTGTATATATATATATATATATATATATATGATATGTGTGACCTGGCTAGGGGAGTGTCTGTTTGTCCACATGTTGGACAGGCAGTGACGCAGACTTTTGGTTTCTCAGAGCAGAGGATGTGTGTGTGTGCATGTCTGTATGCGTGTGTGTGTGCGTGTGTCCTCCGGCGGTGACGCATGCTGTGTGGTTCTGCGTGCTGAGTGGAGCTTGTGGCTGAGAGTCAGTACACGGTAGTATTCCCCGGTCTGTCCCACGCCAGCGTCCTCCCTCTCACCGTTACTGTTCGGGGACCAGAGTCCTGTTCTCAGTCAGGGTTCCACGACAGCTCCAGAGAAACGTTGATTCTGACAGCAGTTTAAAGGGATAGTTCAGATTCTTGTTTTTTGGCATTAACTCATTGACCGCCGGGGATTAGACGGGCCCCGTTCTAGCACTGCCACGCTTTAAAAGATAGGAGTGCGTCACCTTGTTTGTAGAACTATAACTATATTTTATATTATAGCTATGGATACAATACTATGGCCCATTTGACATCACCTATCTGTCGTTCAATATGTGAAAAAGAATTAATTTCTTCATCCATACGTTCCCATGTTATACCGTGGTGAATATAAGTATGGTTATAGCGTGGTCTGGGGTAATTCCCGAAAGGCTGAGTAATAGCCTTATACGTCAATTCTACTATAAACGTTGCCGTTTCTTGCCTGTACACGCTATTATTCCCAAATCAAATCTATATCATAGGTATTATGTTTCATCATGAATGCATCGTTTTTTTTTGCTTTGATCGTCACCAACGACGTTACACAGACATGTTGCAATCGGGGTGAAGACATGGTTGGATCAACGCAGCATTGATATCATATAGCCCTTACCTTCACTAGGATGTACCCCAAAAAGAATATTCCAGTTATCTGATCGCGAGTCCCAGTATTGGTGTCGATCGTGTCGCCAACATAATCCACCACATCGGGAGCATTTGGCGCTTCTCAATCCGATCGTTATAACCGTTCCATTGATTCACCCGATAAAGAAAAGTGAGCCTGTTGACATTTGACCGTTGCACAGGCAAGGTTTCAAAGGGTGCTCGATACCGCCGTCTAGCTGGATGCGGCCGGTATTGCACTTTGGCGATCTCAGACTCATTCCCTATGGTAACACGAGATCCCTGGATGAATAATGAATAAAACTATAAAAAGAAAACTATCAAATAACTTATATATACGTGGTTGGTGTTCAAAGGATGGCGCCCAATAACGTATATAAAGGTTGTTGGCGGGGAATGAGTTAAATTGTATGAAATATAATATAATCTGAGGGGAGAACTCAACTTAAAAGTTCTTAGTGGGGAGCTCCCGTAGCTCACCGCGTATCTCGGCGCTATTTCGGCGTCGGGGACAACCGTGCTCGTCACGGATCTGGGGTACACGAGTTCGACTCCCGGACTTGCCGTATTTTCTCAGTGTCTTCCCCTGATCTATATCCCATTCAACCTGTTTCTGTCGGTCATGCTTGACCAGAAAAAGCGATAAATGCTAAAAAAAAGTTTAAAAAAAAAGTGTACATACTACCAGGAGAAGACATTGCATTTCAATATGTGGAGTGAAACTGTGGAACAGTCTGAATGTTGTGCTTAAGAAATGTCCAAATAAGACAATTCAAACAGAGTTATAAAGAAATTATTTTCACAAGGTACAGGGATGAGGAAGAGATTTGACATTCACGGTTGTTTACATTTTAATTTAATTTTATTTGTGTTGAATTTTTTTTAATGTTTTGCATATTTGTATATATATATATATTTGTTTTGTAAGTATTTTAATTAGTATGGAATTACATACATTTTGAGTAGTGGAAAAGGGGTAGGATTAAATAAGCGTATACTTCTTCCTACTCCTTTTCGAACATCTTTTATTATTTAATTAATTAATGATTTGTTTTTATTTAGTTTTATTTACATGTTCGAAATAAAGATATCAAAT
>NC_140165.1:26076660-26230475 GCF_963971535.1 Notolepis coatsorum
GATATCAAATCAAATACTCATCAGTAGTGTAATAGATGCGCAACCTTCCGGGAAGCTTCAGATGGGCAATGTGTGAGGTCTCTAAAAACAAAAAAAAGGGTTTTAATTCGCACCTCAACATAGCCAGTTTCCTGTCAGCATCCTTGTTAACAGATTAGACTGTTCAATCCAGCCTTGTTAACAGATTAGACTGTTCAATCCAGCCTTGTTAACAGGATTAGACTGTTCAATCCAGCCTTGTTAACAGATTAGACTGTTCAATCCAGCCTTGTTAACAGATTAGGACTGTTCAATCCAGCCACGCACGGCTCGCGATCTGCAGCGATGTTTTCAGCATCTTCTCTGCGAAAGTGCACCTTGTTCTCAACCTCACCTGTTGTACAGTCTCTCTGTGTGTCTGTCTCTCTGTCTGTCTCTCTCTCTCTCTCTCTCTCTCTCTCTCTCTCTCTCTCTCTCTCTCTCTCTCTCTCTCTCTCTCTCTCTCTCTCTCATTCTCATCTCTCATCTCTCTCTCTCTCTCTCTCTCTCTCTCTCTCTCTCTCTCTCTCTCATCTCTCTCTCTCTCTCTCCTCTCTCTCATCTCTCTCTCTCTCTTCACTCTCTCTCTCTCTCTCTCTCTCTGTGTCCTTTAGTAAATCATCAACAGGCCGCCCCCATAAACAGGAGAGAGATTCTTTATCACACACACCTGAGGAATTCAGGGCCTGGTGGGAAGGAGTGGGGACAGAGTGGCCCAGTCCAGCCACCAGGCGCGCACACACACACACACACACACACACACACACACACACACACACACACACACACACACACACACACACACACACACACACACACACACACACACACACACACAGTCAAGGCTCTGTACAAAATTTGGCATTTAAAAGGTAAGAAGGTCTTAGAGAAATAAAATACTAAATACTAAACCATACATTTACATTTAGTCATTTAGCTGACACTTTTATCCAAAGCGACTTAAGTAACATTGTTCGTCAAACAGTGTTGAACTTGGGTGCAACAGTCTTGAGTGCATAGTAGTATAGACAGATTAGCATAGTAGTAAATTATAGGCAAGTTTGATTACTCAGTAGCAAAGTGCAAAAATTATAAATAATAAATACATTTCAGATATTGATTGAAGAAGTGTGTTTTTAGTCTATGGGTTTCGGCTCCTAACTGGTGGAAAGTTCATTCCACCATTGTGGAGCCAGTGCAGCTCTCTAAGGGCGCTTTCACACCGGCAGGGCTCCGGTTCAAGCTCCGGCTCCGTTCTGGAGCCTCTGAACCTTAGTGCTTTCTGGCGAACCAGCCCGTGTTTACACCTATTTAAGCAGAACCAACGTTCCACCATCCTCCGTCATCAACGGGGGGCGTTACTCAGGCGGAAGTAAACACAACCATATGAACACAACAGTGGCAAATGTGCAGTGTGCAAAACAGCTTCAAAGGTTCGGCATTGCATCTGCACCATGTACTCAACAGGTAGCGATCTCAAAATGAGATTCAATACACCATCCAACCAGAGTGGATAAAGAAATGCTCCAGAAATAAATAAATGCATAAAAGAAATGATAAAAAAATGTTTGTGTAACCGAGAGATTTAAACCTGGGACCATAGGATCCACAGGCAGCCGCACTAACCAGTTGAGCTAAAGGGTCCGACGTTGACTGTGACCGACTAATCCATAGTTTACACTTGTCAAGAGCCAATTGCGCAGTCGTTCAATATTGGCATTAATAAATGAGATGTCATGCTAATATGTCATGTTCTACAGTAGGACTTGATACTATGATACCCAATAAAACAAGTAAGTGTGTGTGTGTGTGTGTGCGCGCGCTCGCACTGAGGCTGCCTCACTAAGCCTTTCTGGAGAATTTATTTATCCCCTCTGGTTGGATGGTGTATTGTACTTGTGCTGTATAATAACAATACTTTTGAATCGAATCTAATTTTGAGATCAGCCGCAAATCGCTTCCTGTTGAATGGATCGATTGATGAGTGCAACCTCTGCTGTTCGCCGTTTTCACTTGTCTTGACAGCCTAGAATATGACACGCCCACTGATGATGTCACGGTTTGCTAGGAAAAACCAAGGCCAGCTGAGCACCGACTTTTCACTTTCTGAACCAATTATCTACGGTCTGAATGTGCCGGCCGGTTCAAGATTAGGTTCGGGCACCGGCACGGAGCCCTGCCGGTGTGAAAGGGCTATAAGAAGTGTTGTAACATGGACAGACTTTGGTAGATTGGAGATCAGGCTGCGTTCCTTATGAGTTGAAGTGGCTTGGTGGCGGTGCTTGGTACTGCACGCAGTGCATTGCAGTAGTCAAGGTGAGCTATGACTGTTGATTGCAGGAGTTGAGTGGCTTTTGTCAGGAAGGGGTGGATCCTTCTGACGTTACTAAGGAAGAATCTGCACATTCTCGTTGTTGAGGCAATATGAGCGGAAAAGTTCAGCCGGTCATCAAGGACTACACCTAGGTTCTTAGCAGTCAGGAACGAGGCCACGGCTACATTCTCCACTGTGATCGAAAGGACGGTCAGCGGGGAGGATTCGACCGGCAGGTGAAGTAACTCTGTTTGGCTTAGGTTCAGTTTGAGGTGGTTGGTCATCATCCAGGCGGAAATGTCGGACAGGCAGGTCCACTCAGAGACTTGGATATCTGAGGGGAGGAAAGGAGTAGAAGAGTTTACTATCATCGGCATAGCAGTGATATGAGAAGGCATGAGATGTGATAATATTACCCTGAGATTTGGAGTAGAGGGAGAAGAGGAGGGGTCCAAGGGCAGAGCCCTGGGGTAATAGATAGATAATAGATAATCAGTGAGCTGGTTGGATGCAGCACATTCATAGTGTGGTTCCAGAGACAGAGTTGTAGAGCAGTGACACCTGAATATGTACAGTATAGGAACCAGCTTCAATATTCTAATTTCATTCTAATTTGAGAAATAAATAAACAATTTGACTACAAAACTGCCAGTCCAATGTGTAAAAAAAAAAAAAAAAAAAAATGTACAGTCATACTTGGACATTGACACAATTTTACATTTTCAACCGTTTGGCTCTGTACACCACAATGGACTTCAAATGTAACAAAATATGTGCTTTGGATGTTGAGGGTATTTACATCAAGTGAACAGTGTAGGAATTAAATCCCCTTTTAAAGGCCCAATGCCGGTAGTTGGACAAACTAACGATCATAAATCAAATTGTCCCTTTTAATACTTAGTTGCAAATCCTTTGCAGTCAATGACAGCCTGAAGTCTGGAACCCATAGACATCACCAGACGCTGGGTTTCGTCCCTGGTGATGCTCTGCCAGGCCTCTACTGCTACGCTACGGTCTTCAGTTCCTGCTTGTTTTGTCTTCGGCAAGTGAAATGCATGCTCAATTGAATTCAGGTCGGGTGATTGACTTGGCCATTGCATAATATTCCACTTCTTTGCCATACAAAACTATTTGCTTTTTTTTTGGCTAACTCTAATCTTGTCTTCCTGTTGTTTTTTTTATTATCTTTTTCCCCCTCCTTTTTCCGATTTTTCTCCCATCCCACTGTTAGTCGTTATGCCAATTCCCAACCCCCTTCCTGGTTGTTGCGCACTTTCCCCTACTGTTGGTCCGAGAGGCCGGAGACTGTCACATGCTTTCCTCCGACGCATGTGCAGCCAGCCGGCAGCCAGCCTGGCCGCGCAGATTCTCACTGGGAGAGTGTAACGTGTGGGAGGCCGCACTACCTCTCTCCAGATCCTACCCTCGCTGAGCAGGCGCCCCGACCGAACTGTAGGGGTCGCTGTCCACAACGCCCAGGACCCACCCGCCAGCTTTCCCCACCCCCTAATACTGCCAATTGTATTAGTGTGAACGGCCAGCCAAGCTGGTGACAACGCCGGGAGCTGGATTCGAACATGCGAACCCAGCGTCTCCAGCGTTGGTGACGAACACAATCTCCACTACGCCACCTGACCGCCCCGTCTTCCTGTTTTTGAGGCACAGAACCCTCTGTATTCACTCTGGTGAAGTATCCTCTTGATTGTTGACTTTGACACAGATACGCCTACCTCCTGGAGAGTGTTCTTGATCTGGCCAACTGTTTTTTCTTCACCTCTTCAAGCACCTCAGTGACAGACACCAAGACCTCTCCAAGCACTTCAGGGGGCTTTCTCATTAGGAACGGGTGCTCCGCTCCGTCCTCGCTCCGTCTTTGAGTGCGAACTCCCCCCCTCCCTCTCCCCCCTCTGGTTTGTGTACACACTGCAGTCTTGGTTCGCTCCGGGTTTTGTTTGCGGTTTGCGTTTTGAGCGTGTAAGCTGCCGTAGGCGATGATGTCACACTCGAACGTCAACACATGGAACAGTTGAACATACGGAGATGGAAACTGGATGCCCGATATAAAGACACGAATAACCAATAAATATGAAGTTATCTTTGAACCTCTGTTGTCAAGCCTTGTCAATATAACCCACCCCCTTTTCTCACGAATGGAACTGGTGTCGTGGAGTCCACTTTGAGCATTTTCCAGGGTTAGCGGCTAATGCTAGTTAGCTTAGCCTAGTTATTGGATAACTAGTTAGCAGCTAACGTTAGCCCATTGCTCGTGTCAATCATATTGCATGTCATTGAAGGTCCGCGCTGGTCTGTGTCTAATGAAATTACAATTGCATGTCATTGAAGGTCCACGCTGGTCTGTGTCTATAATGAAATGAGAGGAAAGCTCTGCGCTAAAGCAAGTCTCATCTCAGCCGCGATGTGACAACATACTCGATGTTATATAAAAATAATCTCGCGGTCTACTTGAAAATCAGCCTGCAATCTACCAGTCGATCACGGTCGACTGGTTGGGCACCACTGGTCTATAGAAATAAATGCATTCGAACAAGAAACCAATGTATAGACATAGCAATGGCAAAAAAATTGCCAGGCCTAATGCGAGCCAGGGAAGTCTTGGGCTTGTAACGTGGCTTCATCTCGAAGTTTTCATGCACTGAGCCGTGAGGCTCAACATGCTTGTTTGGTTGAGGTCTGAACTCTCCAAATTGCCCATAAATATCGTTTTTGTGGGTATTGTCCAGTTGTTGCTGTATGTTTTTATCTGCCCAAAATTCAAGCAAGCATGAAAGCATTACAGTAAGCTTGCACACCACGCCCGCTCCGTCGTCGGGGACGCTGGTTCGCACCCGAGACCACCTATTCCAGCGGTCCAGGTTTGGAGCGATATCAGCGTCCCCGGGGACGCGGGGGAGCGTTCTCATCACACCCTATTTTGGTGCGATCGCGCTCTGATTCGACCCCGAATGGCTAGTGTGAAAGCCCCCTCAGTGACAGCTTGTTCCGTATCCAGCCAAGTCTAGCAGTGTGGCTGCATTCAATTAAGTTCCAATGTAGAGGAGTGTAATACAGCCACAAGGTCCACGCGAGGTGCTGCATACGTAGATTTGTCTGGAGGCGGTCGGAACAAGCCTTGACACCAAGATATCTACAAGCACCTCAGTGAGAGACACCAAGACTTCTCCAAGCACCTCAGTGACAGACACCAAGACCTCTCCAAGCACCTCAGTGACACCAAGACCTCTCCAAGCACCTCAGTGACAGACACCAAGCACCTCAGTGACAGACACCAAGACCTCTCCAAGCACCTCAGTGACACCAAGACCTCTCCAAGGTCAAGTACAAAACACGACAGGTTGGCGAATAGGTTAGTCAGCAGGTAGGATGGTGATGAGCTGCTAAATGATATGAGATACAGAATACACTTTTATCTGCTCCTTTTAAATTAAATAATGAGGGAATAACGCACACCTGGCCGTGGAACAGCTGAACAGCCAATTGTCTAATTTGTTTTTGGTCCCTTTTATAATAAAAAAAAAGGCTGTTGTGAAATGCGAGTGTTTTTGGACGAGGCTCATTTGCATAGAAAGGGGAACATGTTCCGCCCATATTACCTCATTTAAATATGCACTAATTGCACCGGATGCAATGCTGATTGAACGCAGTTACCACCTAATTTCACCCATTGCACCTCCTCTGTGAATAGTAAACTGTGTTTCAGAGCAATTTGTGCCGGCTTAGAATCAGAAAAAGATGCGCAATCCCTTTGTGAATTCGCCCCACACACACACATATTTATCACACATGCACGGTTCCAACATTGTTGGCCGCAACCACACTTTCACAATTTCACTGGAATTGTCTAGTTCAATACTATTGTTTATCCTATCGGGATCACATCGGGGTGAAATGATAATATTGTGATGCGCACAACTCGCAACTGTCATCTAAAAGGGTGCTTTCACACCAGAGCTGTTTGGTCCGGACTATCGGACCAGAGCTCGTTTTCTCGGATAGTCAGCTTTTTTTGGGGTGGTGTGAATGCGCAGTCGAACTCTGGTGCGGACCAAACACGTGAACTCTGGTCCGCCTGAAAACGTACACCTAAAACGTTCGCTTCATCGGACCAAACGCGGACCAAATATAGGAAGTGACCTGATAAACTGTGCATCTTGGGTAGAAGGAAACAAAACAAACACCGCGGTAAACATGTCTCGTGGACAGACGTGGGCGAATGACAAGGTGAATGAAAGCCCTGATAGAAATATGGGCAGAAGACCAAATTAAACAGCTACTTGTGGGCACTCGTACACCGCGTTGTTTTTATAAGTTGTTTAGCGAGAGGATGGTGGTAATGGGCTTCAATAGAACAATGGATCAATGCCACAAACTGCGTCAGCAATATATTAATAAATAAGCAGAGAATTAAATTAGATGTCCATAACATTTGTGTTTTTAATTAGCATAGCCTAAATAAATATGAATTCAAGAAGTTAAATACTGAATTACACACATTACGACACATTTATTAACAGGCTGAAAGTTAAAATGAATACAGGCTGAAAAAACAATTAGACTATTTAATATTGGCTAAACACATTATTATCATTATTATTGGCGCATACACTATCAGATGTCTCATAAAACGATAAAGCGGACAGAAATGCGGGAACGTTTTGATTATATTTAAAAGGCGTTGAAATTGAATCTAAATCTATAGTTTATTATTACATGGCGTTTTCACATTCGCCGAAATGCTTGCTTGTGATTGGTCAATAGCCCCCCGACAGCGGTCATTATTTTTCAATAATGACCGCTGTTTTTTCAATAATGACCGCAGTGCGCAGCTGTTCGCAATCAAGCCCACTGACACACACTGTTTCAGTGCAATTAGACACTCGGTGTTCTGCTGCCGGCGATGACAGGGGGCGGAGCGACGAGCGGAGCCAGAACGCAGGCAGAACCAGTGTTGCGAGTCGATGTAAAATGAATTAGGTATATTGTTAGTAAGTTAGCCATGTAATAAGCGGGATAATGTATAGCCTACTCGGTCATTGTCGCAAAATAATTGACCGACACGGAGTTTAAAATACCGAGGCGCCGCGCCGAGGTGTTTTAAACGTAGTGTCGGTCAATTATTTTGCGACAATGACCTCGTAGCCATACATTATCCCTTACTTATCCGTGGCTGTCGGATAGACTCATTGGTTGCTCGTAATGTGGGATAGACCGGTCTATCAAGAGAGAGATAGACCAGTCTATTAAAAATAATTAATTAACAGGAACAATTTAAATAAATAACGTTAGTTGGAGATGATTTGTGTGTGCTAATTTAAGGCAGTCATAGCCCCTTTCGTGACTGTGATGCAAGCCTTGCATCACAGTCACGAAAGGGGCTAAGGCAGTTAATGAGTTGTGCTCTCTCTCTCTCTATAGACCGGTCTATCTCTCTCTCTCGATAGACTCATTGGTTGCGCGTATATAGGATAGCCGGTCTATCCTACATTACGCTTGTGACGGAGACAGACTTTCAACCTTCATTTGGGAAAAATAAATAATATGTTTAATAATAAGTAAGACAACGGATCCGTTTAACGAATTCCATATAAATCTATAGTTTATTATCCGTGGCCACTGGCCGTCAGATAGACCTGGCTGGACGTTATACTTGGCACAAGACCCACATCCAGCCCGAAACATATCGTTGAGTCTTTCGAAGATGAGACCCATCAGAAGGCATCACCAGCACCGCCTCCGGCTCGCAGTCACACACACACACACACACACACACACACACACACACACACACACGTGCGCACACACGTTAGGGCTTGCAGTCACGCACACACATTTCCACTCTCTATTGTGTCCAATAGACGAGCGCCCTTTTCGACCGCGTGACATTGTTCAGAAAGTTTGGTGCACTTGACAAATTGCAATGTGAATGCAGACGAACCAAATGAAGAATGCAACAATGTTGCAACTTCACCCCCCGAACCGCACCGAGTCCACCAAAACTATATGTGAAAGCGCAGTGAACAATAACGACCACATAGGTCTTATCTCAGATCTCTCTCATGCACGACCCGCGGCCCCTGGACAGTTCACCTCACGGCAGACCACTTGGAACCACCTTATGTTAAGAAACCCACAGCTCAGGCGGCCGGGTAGTGCAGCGGACTAAGCGTCTGTCTACCACCACAGAGACAGTGGGATCGAATCCAGCTGTGGTGCTTCCGGGTTGGCCGACCGGCCATACTAACACAATTGGCAGTGTTAGAGGGTGGGAAACCCGGCGAGGGTGGGTCCTGGTCGTTGTAAACAGCGACTCCTACAGTTCGGTCGGGGCGCCTGCACAGCAAGGGAAGGATCTAGGAGAGGTAGTGTGACCTTCCACACGTTACACTCTCCCAGTGAGAGTCTGCGCTGCCAGGTGAAAAGAAGCAGTGGGCTGGTGGGTACACATGTGTCGGAGGAAGCATGTGATAGTCTCCGCCCTCCCGGACCGACGGTAGGGGGTAGAGTGCGCAACGACCAGGAAGGGGATTGGGGATTGGCATAACGTTTAACATTGGGATGGGGAAAAAATATATAAATAAATAAAGAAACCCACAGCTCACCAGTTTTCAACCGGCTAATGCTAATCCACCCGGATAGTTGGCTCAAAATAACCGCTGTGCACATCCCTCGTCGGAACTGCTCTGACTGTGTGAAAGGGTCGACCTGTCTAAGTTGACGTCATGTGACGTAAAGTCTTAAAGCATACAGATGTGGTGTTTACAGATGTTCAGATGTGGCACAGCACAGAGTCAAGGACGGAGACAAAATGGACAGGGATAGGCTGAGCTCACCCATCTGATTCCTGGTGTGACACGGGATAGGCTGAGCTCACCCACCTGATTCCTGGTGTGACACGGGATAGGCTGAGCTCACCCACCTGATTCCTGGTGTGACACGGGATAGGCTGAGCTCACCCACCTGACTCCTGGTGTGACACGGGATAGGCTGAGCTCACCCACCTGACTCCTGGTGTGACACGGGATAGGCTGAGCTCACCCACCTGACTCCTGGTGTGACACGGGATAGGCTGAGCTCACCCACCTGACTCCTGGTGTGACACGGGATAGGCTGAGCTCACCCACCTGACTGGGTTTTGTGCCTGATAGGGGTGTAAGGGCTGAATCAGGGGTTTCCCCAGAAAAGTGGTAAGGCTTGATGGCAACTGCTTTGTGCTCTTGCTGCACGTCTGCTTCTCCATCTCTCTTGCGGCTCGACTGACTGATGACGAGTACAGCAGAGGCAGGAACTGCGCAAGTTCATCTCTAAACCAATCAAATTGCACAAAACCTGCTACGGGAGCTTATCTGCCATTATAAATAAAACGATGTCCGTCACTCTATCAATCGTTGCATTCTCTCACCAGGAATGAGTGCGTTCGGAATTATGAAATGACTGCCAGTAGCAAACGTGTGTGTGTCTCTCTCTCTCTCTCTCTCTCTCTCTCTCTCTCTCTCTCTCTCTCTCTCTCTCTCTCTCTCTCTCTAGAACCTCTCCGAACCGATGACATTAATAAGTGTTACAGTGTGCCATGTTGTGTAATAGAGAGGATCCACAAAAGTTCTAAACTAGTCTCCTCTTTGAACTCGACTCTGGGAACGAGCGGCTGGTGACTGGCTGCGCGGCAGCGGCTTTCTTGTGGGCAGGTGAAGACAGAGGACGTAGAGCCTGTGGTTTGGGGAGGGGTGTGTGCTCTCTACGTCTCCCCCCAGAGAGAGAGCCAGCGCAGCATGGGACAGTGCAGCCGGGGAGGAGGAGGAGGAGGAGGAGGGGGCGGCTTCTGGCCTCAGGGCTGTAATTGTGCCCCATGCCTCCAGGCCTTAGTAATCATCCCTATAACTGATAGCCGTGTAATGCCCTAATAACCGTCCTCGAGGCCCCTTTTTCGGTGGCATGGGGAAGAGGAAAAAGATGAGAAAACATAGATCTTCGTCATCTCTCTCTCTCTCTCTCTCTCTCTCTCTCTCTCTCTCTCTCTCTCTCTCTCTCTCTCTCTCTCTGGTCTTCCATCCATCCCTCCCTCCCTTCTCTTCCCTCTGTAGTTGCACGGCGCACAGTTTTCCAGCGGGTCATCCCCCGGGCCGGGGCCTGTAATTAGGGCCACCACTGTGGCCTGGCGCACTCCTCTCTCTCTCTCTCTTTCTCTCTCTCTCTCTCTTTCTCTTTCTCTCGCCCCCTGCACCTCAAGCCTTCTACTCGGCTGAGCCGCTGGGCAGCACCGGCTGGGCCCGTAGCCCCGCGTCTCGACCGGACGGGGCAAAAGCGTGGCGTCCCGCGATAAAGAGATGATGGGACGAAAAGGCGGCGCAGAAGCTACATGACGCGCGTCCCACAGATGAGGCGGCTGCAGGAGCTCCCTACCGACACGCCGAGGATCCCTCTCCCGGGTCTGTCCTCGCAGGACTCTCCTGGGTCTCTCACTCTCCTTTTGCCTACTTCACTGCGGGGCATAAGTCACAAGTCATTATTCTGGGAGTTTACTTTGAATAATAGTAGTAAATAGCGTTTCATTATGAGTAGTTGTCAGTCAAGCAGCCAGTCGTAGGGATGAGCATTTGAAGGATTTGAATATTCAATTATTCTATTAAAAGAACATTTGGTTATCCGATTAACTGCAGTACCAGGCCTACCAGGCGCCAGGCCTCATTTAGAGTATTCTAATAACCTTGCTCATCCCTATCCAGTAACTCTCTGTCTGTCTGTCTGTCTGTCTGTCTGTCTGTCTGTCTGTCTGTCTGTCTGTCTGTCTGTAGTCAGTCATCTAGACAGCTGTTCAGTCTGTTAGACAGTATGTCTGTGTATCCAGCTGTGCTGGTGGTAATCCCTCCCTCTCCTCCCTCTCGGTCAGGCAGTCTCCCTCCCTACAACATTCACCCTCAAGAAGAATTACCACCCCTTTTAAAAGATCTTTTCCACATGTATTTTAAACTCTTAAAAGTTTTCTAAATTAAATATAAATTTGTATGAATGTTTTTTCCACCAAATTGTTCAATGAACTACTGAAAATGTCTTAGCAGCATCTCTACACCTGTACCCTCATTGAGAATGAAGGATATATGAATATGCTAATTGGAAACAAGCACCCGTTGATATTTACCAGGAATTCCAAGTTGCTTATATTCATCAACTTATACGTATTCTTTCAAGACATAGACACATAGCGCGGCTGGGTGGCGCAGCGGACATTGCGTTCGTCACCAACGCGAGAGACACCGGTATCGAATCCAGCTGTCAGCGTTGCCTCCGACTTGGGCCGGTCGTCATACTGACTCAATTGGCAGAGTCAGCGGGAGGGGAGTCGATGGGTGGTAATCTGGTCGTTGTAAACAGTGACTCCTACAGGTCGGTCAGGGCGCCTGCACAGCAAGGACAGGAGATGTCGAGGGTAGTGTGAGCCTCCCACACGTTACACCTCGCCAATGAGAGTCCGCGCTGGCAGGTGAAAAGAAGTGGCTGGCTGACTCTGCATGTATCGGAGGGGACATGTGATAGATTCTTCAACCCTCCCTACGACCGGCCAGTGGGGGGCACATGCGAGCAACGATCAAGACAGGGGAGGGGTGAATTAGGGCTGGGCGATAAAACGATAACGATAACTATCGCGATAAATTATTTCCTCGAAATAAACATGAAACGTGGTCGCAAAGTATCGATTTTCCAAGCTTGGATATCAGCACACGCACTAACAACCAATCAGTGAAGGAGATGGCCGACAGTGAGGGAGACCCGCGGTGCACCTCTGGGTAGAGAGGTAGGACTCTAGTAGTAAACAAGGCTGGCTAGGATAACTAGCTTGCACGGCACTATTTTATATATTTACGTGCCGAGTATGTGTGTGGCGTGAATTCTGAGGCCACGTTTATAGTAGTGTGGGGTATACAGTGGACGTCGTTTCAATATATTGGGGCGGAAGAGAGTATTTTAGGGTAATATTTATTACATTGTCATGGAATACGCCGCTTAGACACAACAGGCTGGCTAGGATAACTAGCTTGCGCGGCACTATTTTATATATTTACGTGCCGAGTATGTGTGTGTCGTGAATTCTGAGGGCACGTTTATAGTAGTGTGGGGTATACAGTGGACGTCGTTTCAATATATTGGGGCGGAAGAGAGTATTTTAGGGTAATATTTAGTACATTGTCTGTCATGAGATACTCCACTTGTCGGCTAACTGCCAGGGCCGGACTGGCCATCGGGAGCACCGGGAGTTCTCCCGGTGGCCTGACCTGGACAGATAAAAAAAAAAAAAAATGATGTAATTTTTTTTTTTTTTTTTTTTTTATTATTATTATTATTATTATAATATTTTTTGCCCACAGTCAGGCCACTGAACTTAGACGCCATTGTTTCTAGTTGCGGCGGTGCGATAGTTAGATAATAGGTGGGTGGGGTGGGGGGAACAACCAGGATTTCACTGTCTGCGACAGAGTTGGAGTAGTGTCTGACTCTCCCCCTCTCGCGGAGCATTCTCACACACACACAAATGGAGCCGTGCTGCAGCATGTGATTGGTGGAGGCGGGACCAGGCCATACAACTGATTGACAGCGGAGACGGCGAATGGAATGGCAGAGATGGCACTCTCACGAGATAAAGCTGGGAACGAGGTTACACTGAGCCAGGTAGTGAAGTGGGGACTCGGGAGAGAGATGGAGCGAAAGTAACATTGATGTCAAGATGGACAGTGGAAGAAAGAGAAAGGGTGGATCAGAGAGGGAGAAAGCAAACAAAAGAAAGGCCCTTGCATCAGGAGATGCTGCTAAATCCGGGAACATTTATCAAATGTTTTCTTGCACCAAGCCCAAAGTCAAGGGACCAGCAGGTTAGTCAGTGAGAAAAATAAACATGTGGATGTTAGCTTGATTGATTGATTGATTGATTGATTGATTGATTGATTGATTGAAAAGTGTATTAACAGATTGCAGAATGGGTACAGTACAGTACAGTACAGCTCAATACATACAATTGTTTATTTGTTTATTGTTATTCGCACTTACAAATATACATTCTGGAATAAAATAAGTAAAAAGAAGAACAGTTAAAATGTGCAGGAAAGGTAAAAAAACCCAAGGGCTTATAAGCGACCTCCCCTCTTAAACCTATATAGGATAACTACACAAAAACAATCCCTCCCGTCCCCCCCGTCCCCACATTATGCACAAACACATGTGCATATCCCTCTCTCATACACACAGATACATACAATACAGCATTATATATTATATTATAATGTTGGGTAAAAGATTTTAAAATACTTTACACAAATACACATGGATACTATAGACTACAATTGTTAAGGGGATGCAGACCAGAGAAAGACTTTCGTCTTGTTTACATCAGGGTCCCCCATTTTCAATTCATCATAACATATAAGACATACATGACATACAGATAGACAGTACTGCTACATCTATACATTTATGACATATCAGATTTGCAAATACAGTACTGTTTGTGATACAAAAGTGTCCAGAAAAAGAGTGTATATACATTTGACGTAGAAACTGTACATTGGAGGAGGTTGGGTGGGTGGGGTGGGGTTGGGTGGCTGGGTGGGGGCTGTACATTGGAGGTGGGGGGGGGTTGGGTAGGGGGGGGACACACATTGCACAATTGTTGGCTCATTAGTTTGTGATTTGCATGCACTAAAATGCACCAGAATGCAGGAAATTAAGTATTTGTAACTAAAATGTTCCTGGTGGGGGACCCCCAGACCCCCCGCTTAAAAAGTGGCCTGACTGGGGATATATTTTGCGCTATATCTCCCGGTATGAATTATTTCCCCAGTCCGGCCCTGCTAACTGCTAACGTGCGCGGACTGATGACGACATCAACATTCGCAGCAGCAAAACAAGTCTATTATATATATATCTATGCTATTAATAGCCCGTCCATCGGCGGAAGTAAGAAGTTAATTAAACTTGACAGACATTATATCGACGATAATTATCGATATCGAGTTATATGAAAATAATTTTATAATTTTATCGCGATAACTTTTTTGGCCATATCGCCCAGCCCTAGGGTGAATTGGCACGACTAAATTGGGATGGGAGAAAAACAGAAAAAGGAGGAGAAAAAGTGAAAAAAGACAGACACCTACTCAGTGTCTGCTGAAGCTAAAGGTGCCAAGTTACCACATATTGAACCATGATAGGTTTGACCTATTAGTGACATGACTACCTGACGCTAGCTTGTAGGCATGTAGTCTACAATATACAGTTTTTACGCTATATCCTTATGCTATACTTGCTATTTCTAAACTATACTATACAAGAACCATATCAGTTATTTCCTTAACACATTGGTTGCCAGCAGGGGGTGCGCTATTTATCGCTTGAGTGCCAGCGCTTTAGTCAATGAGAGGACGGGGATATTTGCGAACGCATAAACTATATCTTAAATTATGGCTGTGTCTAATACAACCGTCGCTTATCAATGACTTGCTTGCAGTCAACATGTACGAAACGGATTGTTTTTTCATCAGTACATTTCCGTTTTATACCGTTTTGAATACGAGTATAGTTTTGAAGATTTCGAGTGATTCCAGAAAAATCCGCGAAAATAGCCCTTTACTGGAATACACAACACGTCATTTTTCTGCCTATTTATGAATCATTTTCAAATAAACGCTAGATTATCGATAGTATATGTGTACTTATCCATGCCGTGCTTAGCGCTAACGTTACACACATACACACATATGAGACACGTTGTGAAATCTGTGAAAAAACATCTGATTACCCCAAGACTGGTAAAATAAAGTACTTACCTCACATCAGATGTTCTGCAAAAAGATTAATCCAATTCCTGATTGCCATTCCAAATATCGATTGCGTTTATTGATCCAACGTTAGACCTCGAAACAGATAATCCATGCTGCTTTCGGTTGCCTCAATGAATGCAATAGTCTCAGGTTACATGTCTCAGAAGTAAAATGTGGAATCCGGAGTTTTTTTTTCTCATGCATTTCCATTGACTCCATTCCAATGATGTGCATTACCATCCGGGAGACGATAGGGGGCGGTATTTGCCCTTTCCGAGCTCAGAGCCAGTCCCAATGATAACGTGAGGCTGGATGCTTCTATACTTTAGGCAAGTGGCTTGTCCTTCCGCATTCCCGTTTTGCGCTCCGATTGGCCACGCACGTTTCTGGTCATGTGACATGTGCGCCAATCGTGGGATGGCAAGTTTTTGGACGGTTAAGCTTAGGCACTTTTTCGAAGTTGGTTAAGGTTAGAGTTTGTCTTAGAGCGTGACGGCAAGTTATTTAGACGGTTAAGCTTAGGCACTCTTTCGAAGTTGGTTAAGGTTAGAGTTTGTCTTAGAGCATGGTGATAGAACGCCAGGTCGTTTGCAGGCTGTTCGACGCGGAAATGGGCAAAGACTCAGCTTGTCACGCTATTGGACGCACATGTCACATGACCAGAAACGTGCATGGCCAATCAGAGCGTAAAACGGGAACGCGGAAAGACAAGCCACTTGCCTAAAGCATAGACGCAGGCTGGATGGATGAAAAATGTATGGATATCGCTAATAAAATAAATAACGATTAAATAACGAGATTTCTCGTCATTGGCACTCAACGCATGGCGGCCAACAACGAGATTTCTCGTATTCCAAGAAAATTTCAAGTATTCCAAAAAAAGTACAACTGATCCAATCTTTAGCAATAACATTTCAGAACATGAACAGTTCTTCAGAACATGAACGGTTCTTCAGAACATAGGCTTCTCAGTGGTGTCAGTGGACTCATCCACATGCAGCTATGGAAATGCACTGTGCATTTTTTTTATTCTATCACAAAGCTGTTTAATCAAATCACCAGCCAATATTTCAGTTATTCTGGTTGCTGTGCGATCTGAGGGCGATTTGCTTTTGTTTGCCTTCAAACATGGTCTCCATCACTTCAGTCATACATTATTTTATTATGTATGCATCAGAGAGAGAGAATGGCTTCTTGTGTTTAGCCAACACCCATGCCACTGAGTGAGGACTTGGTTGCTTTTTCTCGTTGTGACATAGATTTAACAATAATTCTGCTTGCAGCTTGATATGATGATTTCATTCCATTTCTTTTTGTGGTTCTTAGCACTGAATTTTGAGGAAAGGTTGCATCAAAATAACTGTTGTTTCGTAGTGGCGTTTCAAATTGTCACTCTTCACAAGAGCTACCGTTTCTTGGCATATTAGTCACATTGGTTTGGTGCTGGGACTCAGGATGAACGCATATTTATCAGACCATTCACCTTTGAATTGCAGTCAACTTTTCTTTTACTGGCCATCTTTGAACATGCCATATTTTTCTGCTGGCTGCCTGCTGGCGAAACTAGGCTATTAGCTACATTTATCTCACAGAGATAAAACTGGGAACGAGGCTACTGTAGATGCGCTGTCAACTCTCTGCTCTGACTGAAAGAGACGACACGCATTCCGTGAAGATCCGCCCTACTCTGCATCTGATTCGCAGACTGTGGGTGGGGGGAAAAACACTGACGGGACGCTGAATGTGATTGGACCAGAGCAGAGTACACAGACACAGACAGTGGCAGTGCAGCCGGACATGCAGAGCACTGCTTGCAGAGGAGATAGCGAGGATGCATTTGCCTTCCACTTTACTTGGTATCACTCCGGAATCACGTTTCAACCAAGTCACTAACGTAATGTTGCTGTCATGAGCCTGCGCTATGGTAGTCTACAAGTGATCAAATAAATAAAACGTCCAACTCGCGCAACAACTCGGCAAAAAGTTGCACGCGGGCCGCACTAACACTATTGATTGATTGAATTGATTGATTGAAAAGTTTATTAACAGATTGCAGAATGGGTACAGTACAGTACATCTCAATACATACAATTGTTAAGGGGATGCAGACCAGAGAAAGACTTTCGTCTTGTTTACATCAGGGTCCCCCATTTTCAATTCATCATAACATATATGACATACATGACATACAGATAGACAGTACTGCTACATCTATACATTTATGACATATCAGATTTGCAAATACAGTACTGTTTGTGATACAAAAGTGTCCAGAAAAGGAGTGTATATACATTTGGCGTAGAAACTGTACATTGGAGGAGGTTGGTGGGGTGGGGTTGGGTGGGTTGGGTGAGGGCTGTACATTGGAGGTGGGGGGGGGGGGGGGTTGGGTAGGGGACATACACACATTTTACACTGTACATTGGAATATTGACAAAGCCTTACTTGGTCATTTACTGTACAACTAGGTTAGGACATTTGTAGGGGCCAGTTTCGAATTGCAGTCTCACGTAGGTGTTTTTTGAGAGTGTTTTTGAAGGTGGGTAGTGATTCACATTCCTTTACAGCTTTAGGCAGGGCGTTCCACATTGATGTGGCATAATTGCGAAACGTGTTTAGTCCCTTGTTTGAGCCGAATCTGGGTTTTACATGATTTGTGGAGCTCCCTCTGGTGTTGTGATCGTGGTATTCACTGACCTTTGGGAAGTATTTTGACATGTACATGGGTACCTTGGTCGCGTAGTGTATCTTGTAGACCAGGCCCATTGCAAGTTGCTGTACTCTGTCGTCTACTCTAAGCCATCCTAGGTTGTCAAAGTGGGCAGGGGTGAGGTGGGTTCTAGGAGTCAGGTCAAGTAGTAGTCTGACTAGCTTGTTTTGAGATGTTTGTAATTTGTTTTTTAGTGCCTTTGAGGTGCTTTGGTACCATGAGGTGCAAGCATAGTCGTAGTACCCTTGAATGAGTGCTCCTGCTAGAGTCTTCAGGGTATTCTTGTTTACCAGAGAGGAGATCCGGTACAAGAATCGCGTTCGTTGGTTGACTTTTTTTTATTACATTGGATGCCATTTTGTCACAGGAAAGATTAGCCTCTAGGATGGAACCCAGGTAGGTAATTTCATCTTTCCTTGTGATAATATTGTCACCCACTGTAACCGAGAAGCCGTCGGTCTTGCTGAGTTTGTTATTTGAACCGAAGAGAATGGACTCTGTTTTGCCCATGTGTAATGATAGTTTGTTGTCGGCGAGCCATATGCAGATTTTGCCTAGTTCCGAGCTGAGGGCTTTTTCAACCTGTAACTTGTTCTTGTCAGAGACCAGCAGGGCTGAGTCGTCCGCAAACAGGAACAAGTTGCAGTCACAAGCTGACGACATGTCATTTGCATAAATTAGGAATAGTAGCGGTCCTAGTATGCTTCCTTGTGGAACACCACAGCTCACTGTGAGGGGGGGGGATAGGGTACCGTTTACTTCCACCATCTGTTCCCTCCCCTCCAGGTAGGATTGTATCCAGCTCACTGATAAACTATCAAAACCAATTGCTTTTAGCTTGTCAATCAGAATGGTGTGATTGACAGTGTCGAAGGCCTTTTGTAGGTCCAGCATGACCATGCCGCAGTATTTGCCCGCGTCCACCTCTTGTTTGATGTGGTCGTTCAAGTAGAGAAGGCATGTGTCAGTGGAGTGGGATGTTCTGAAGCCAGATTGGAATTCGTAGATTAGATTTTTTTCCGCGAGGTACTTTTCGATCTGTTCGTATACTATTTTTTCCATGACTTTCGAGATGGATGTAAGGATAGAAACAGGGCGGTAGTTACCCGGGTCTAATTTGCTGCCCTTTTTGTGCAGGGGTGTTACTCTAAACTAAACTTTGATGTCAAGTAGGGTGCCGCAAAATATCATCCAGCGGGCCGCAACTGGCCCGCGAGCCGCGAGTTTGAGATCCCTGCTTTAAAGTGTCCTTTCCATTTTGTTTTAAAGTGACCGTTTGTGTGTGAGCGAATGCAGCATGTGTACTTGTGTGTGGAGAGTTCAGTGTTCAATGTTCTGATGGGGGAAGAAGCTGAGCCGTAGTCTCTCTGTTCTTGTTGCGTGTGTGTGTAGTCGCTTGCCTGACCGCAGCAGCTTGAACAGGCTGTTGTTGGCGTGGTGGGGGTCTTTCATTATTCTGCAGGCTCTGGATTTGCACCTCCTGTTATATAAGTCCTTTGAACAGGGAGTCACGTGGCAACCGGAAGTGACATGGAAGGAAGCTTAGGTCAACAACCCGGTGATGGAGGTGACGGGGGTGGGGGGTGTAAACATGGGATGTATGGGCACTGAGCTGTTTTCCAACTAATAATAGGGCAATGTCAACACACCGTGCCACCTCTCCCTATGCCCTCTTCCTCTAGACCCGCCTCCCTGTCTCGGTTTGAAGGGTGGACCGCGTGCCCCACCGTCCGCCAGCCGCACCGTCTTGAGATGTCACCAGGTGAAGTCGGCTCCTTCACCCCAGCTCAGACCCGGGGGGAGGGACCGGGGGGGGGGGGGGGGGGCGTTGGCGCGGCTTACGAGGCCAAAGGAAAGTTCCACAAGAACATTAAAGGAGGAAGGAGGCGGCAGAGGTTATTGAACTTGAAGTCACTTTGTACTCGCCTCTTCCATTCCTCAAGTAGCATTCCTCTCTCCTCGCTCCTAGCCTTTTGTACGGGCAAACTCGTTTCATTGTGGTAGCGGTAGTAGGAGTAATCAATTGATTCCACACTGGGAAATCCCTTTTATCACTGACGGACCACAAGTAACACAAAACCCGGAACAGAGCGCTGTTGACACACTGCTCACAGAGACACGTATACGAACACATTGTAATGCAAAGTAAAGCGAATGACAACTATCTGCCTGTGCTGCAGGGAAATCCACATGGGCGCAGGTAGAACTCTGCCACAGAACCAGGAACACACCACCCCTCAGCCACAGGTGTCCCGAATGCTGAATATGAACACTCCCACGCAGAGAGTTGGACGACGTTCCACAGTCAAACATCTCTGCCCGAAGAGCCGAAGTAAACGAACCAGTGCTACTTATACTCGTATTACTTTCCCTTAAAGGAACACGTCAACATTACGGGAGAGTCTGACAAAAAGATGGATACCAATTTCTTCTCTGTGCGTTCAGTAGAAAGCTATCCGGCTGTAAACTAGCCTAGCTTAGCATAAATGAATGGAAGTGGATACAGACCAGCTAGCCTAGCTGTTGGCCGCCTCTCCCTGAGTTTTTAGCTAGGCTAGCTGGTCCGTATCCGCTTCCATTCACATATACTACATTATTCATTATACTACACATTATACTACATTCACATACTACAATGCACTTTACTGCTCCTTTGCACTCTGGTTAGATGCCAACTTTGTTTAGTTGTGCTCTGTACTTGTACTTGTGCAATGTGTGTTTGTTTTTTACACATTGCATTCAAAGTGATTGGAGATGGGCTTAGAGGTAACATACTGGGCTTTAACCCTTTCACTGCCACACTACCAAATGGTTAACCCTTTCACTGCGATAATACAGAAGGTTAACCCTTTCACTGCCACACGACAAAGGGTTGACCCTTTCACAATCACACTACAGAAGGTTAACCCTTTCACTACCACACTACTACAGACGGTTAACCGTCTGTAGTGTGGTAGTGAAAGGTTAACCTTCTGTAGTGTGGTAGTGAAAGGGTTAAGGGGACATACTGGACTTTAAGAGGACAACAAATGTCATTATTTTATTAACAAACACAATACTTACAAACTCATTGTCTACGCCAACAAAACTAACCATAATTTAATACAATATCTGCGCTGATCATACTTTTCTGTCGGTCATACTTGACCAGGAAAAAAAAAAGCAATAAACGCGAAAAGAACCAGCTGACTGGTCAAAGTTTAAAAAAATTTAAAAAAAAAGAGACAGGAGGGGCTAGTATAGTGATATATATATTTATCCCTTTATTATATATATATATATACTGATATCAAGAAAAGGCCCCTTTGAATATTGTGACGTCTTTCCCCTATGGCAGGAAGGGCTAGTATAGTTATATATATATATATATATATATATATATATATATATATATATATATATATACTATATAGTGTAGTGATATATATATAGTATTATATATTCTATATAGTGTAGTGAATGGTAGAGGGGAAGAACATTGCCTCTTTGCTTGCTTTCTCTGAAGAGCAGCAGTAGTACACATTAGTCCCTCTGTGCCCAAAGGAGAACTAAGGCTCACCAGAGCATACATTTATTTTTATGATATTTAAACAAACAAATAGCAGAAAATAAATCAATGCAAACCTCTAAACGCTGACCAGAGTGTGTTTAGGAGCCCCCCTCTCACTGACAGCGAGCGCGAGACCACCGATTTCTTCCCCCTCCCCCCCCCCCCCCCCCCCCCCCCGGTCAATATTTGAGGAGCTAATTTGGAGAGTTTGTCCCTCTCTCTCTCCGCTTGAGAAAAAAAGAGAGACGGATTTTGTGAATATCAGTGTGTTTTTCTGTGTGTCGGTCGTGACTTTGCATAATGTCGCATGAGTTTACACGCGCTCTTATCTGACAGTCTTGTGGTGGAGAAACTGGGTACTTTATGTATATGTGTGTGTATATATCTACCAAATGTGCATTACTGTGTGTGCCTTTTGTGTGTGTGTTTCTCGCCTCCGGTCGCATACTTCCTGTCACATACTTCCTGTTTACTGTTCTCCCTACCTGTGGTCAGCTGTGTCTATAACGGTGCTTTGATCAGGGTCTTATCGCGGCGTGGTCGCACCTCCGTCACGCCTTCGTCACACCTCCGCCCATGTGACTCCCGGAGAAGCAGGCCTGCCCCGGGGCCATAAATCAAACACGCCACGCAGGGCGCTGAGCAGCACTAAACCTGGACCAGAAACCATGGGTTCCAATAGTGAGGAAACCCACAACGTGCACTCGACGTATTCCCCTTTAATATCAAGACTCTATTGGATTAGGGCGTCCCTTTTGTTAAAGCTTGGGTAGGCAACTTTCCAGCGTGGTGCCGCATGCTTTGCACTCATAACAAGGGTATTCCACAAACGTCCAGAGACCGCGGCGGTAAAACACATTTCCTAGCCTCTCTGACCGGCAGGCGGTTTTGCACATGATGGTGGTGTGGGTTTAACGATGCGACCCTGGGAACACCACTTGGCGGCCAACCCTGATCTGGTTGTTAAAGGGATAGTTCCGATTTTTTTGGACCCCTAGCCCTATTTCTCACTTACCAACAGGTGCGTTACTCAAAAACGGTTATATATTCCTTGCTACTCATTTCAATATTATTACTTTACTTATTACTCTCTGAGAGCAGTCATTCTACTCGTTACGTTAATTACGTTGCAGCCGCCAGAATTGCTTCGTTTCTTTACAGTCACGATTCGGTAACCTACAACACGCTACTGCTCCTGTGTGCCTCTGTGTGAATAATCACGTCATGGTAGCAACACCTCAAGGGAGCTTTCAAACCAGGCTGCCGCAATGACAGAGCTGCGCTGAGCCGACATCGTTGTTTAAAATGGACACGTGCTCGCTGTAGAGCAGAGCAGCACCTCTGGTGTGAAAGATCATTAACTGAAAACCACCAGCCCCCCCCCCCCCCCCCCCCGATTTACAGATCAACAATGATGTTCTTGTCATCCCAGAGGTCGTTTAGTCAGAGGACAGCCCTACTTTCAGCTCCTCTCTGTCTTTATCTCTCTCTGCCTCCGCTCTCTCTCTCTCTGTCTTTATCTCTCTCTGCCTCTTCTCTCTCTCTCTCTCTCTCTCTTTATCTCTCTCTGCCTCCGCTCTCTCTCTCTCTGTCTTTATCTCTCTCTGCCTCTTCTCTCTCTCTCTCTCTTTATCTCTCTCTGCCTCTTCTCTCTCTCTCTCTCTCTCTCTCTCTCTCTCTCTCTCTCTCTCTCTCTGTCTTTATCTCTCTCTGCCTCTCCTCCCTCTATCTCTCTCTGCCTCTCCCCCTCTCTCTCTCTCTCTGCCTCTCCCCCTCTCTCTCTCTCTCCCCCTCTCTCTCTCTCTGCCTCTCCTCCCCCCCCTCTCTCTCTTTCTTTCTCTCTCTGTCCCCTGAAATTCTCTCTCTCTCTCTTTCTCTCGCTCTCTGTCCCCTGAAATTTGTTCCATTTTATATTCTTAACCCTCTCTTTGCTGACCTCATGTTGCTGCTCGTTGGGTCTTGGTGTGGACAGGCCTGTTTGCACAGGTCACTGCGTATTTCTGGACTTTTCTCCACTGCTGTTTTTCTTAAATGTTCTACCTCAGAAATATGGGTAGCCTGTAAAAGTTAAATATTTGGTGTATATATATATATATATGCGTAGCGAGATGGTCACAGGTGTCAAATAAGGTCTTCAAATAAACACTGATTTTCCTGAGACATGCGTCTGTCGGTGTATCTTATTACTCTCTGTCTGTCTCTGTCTCTGTCTGTCTGTCTCTCTCTCTCTCTCTCTCTCTGTCCATGTGGGGTCAGAGGTCTGTGAGGGGGTTCCAGGGGGTCCCCAGAAATATGGGAGTATATTTTAACGTCATAATTGTTCCACAGACTAGAAGTGGAGCCCAATGAGTGAATGCATAATAAATACTATTATGTTCATAGGTTTCACACTCTTCACTGTTATGTCTGTCTCTCTCTCTCTACCTACATACCTACATGCATACATATGTAAGGGATAATGTATAGCTACGAGGTCATTGTCGCAAAATAATTGACCGACACAGAGTTTAAAATACCGAGGCGCCTCGGCGAGGTGTTTTAAACGTCAGTGAAGGTAAATTATTTTGCGATGATGACCGAGTATAGCTATACATTATCCCGCTTATTACATGGCTAACTTACTAACAATATACCTAATTCATTTGACAAAATCGACAAGACGAGATCAAATGCAGACGCAGTTGTTCTGTGGCTCTGTCAGCCCAAATAAAGTGATTATTATTATCGCGGGCAGCCCGGCAGGTGTGTCTGATTGCACTGAAACAGTGTGCGTCAGTGGGGCTTGATTACTCCAGCTGCGAAAAACAATAATCACCGGTGGTTATCGAAAAATAATTCACCGCTGTCGGGGGCTATTGACCAATCACAATCAAGCATTTCGGCGAATGTTAAAACGCCATGTAATAAGGGTCCATAACCTGATCAATTTATGAATCCTAGACACCAAAACTTTGAGAGCCACTGGTAATTGGCAAATAAAATGTCTCTCTCTCTCCCTGTCGTTGTCTCTCTCCCCCTCTGTGTCTCTCTGCCCCCCATCTCTCCCCCTCTGTGTGTCTCTCTCTCTACCTCTCTCTCTCCCCTGTCTGTCTCTCTCCCCCCTCTGTCTCTCTCCACCTCTCCCCCCTCCATCTGTCTCTCTCCCCCTGTCTTTGTCTCTCTGCCCCCTCTCTCTCTCCCCCTCTGTGTCTCTCTCCCCCCTCTGTGCTCTCTGCCCCCCCCTCTCTCTCCCCCTCTGTGTCTCTCTCCCCCCTCTGTGCTCTCTGCCCCCCCCTCTCTCTCCCCCTCTGTGTCTCTCTCCCCCTCTCTGTCCCTCCCCTATCTCTCTCTCCCTCTCTCTGCCCCCTCTCTCTCTCTCCCCCTCTCTCTGCCCCCCTCTCTCTCTCCCTCTCTCTCTATCCCTCTCTCCCCCTCTCTGTCTCTCTCCCTCTCTCTCTGCCTCCCCTCTCTCTCTCCACCTCTCTCTGCCCCCCCTCTCTCTCTCTACACCTATCTCCCCCTCTCTGCCCCCCCTCTATCCCTTTCTCCCTCTCTGTCCCCCTCTCTCTCCCCCTCTATCTGCCCCCCCTCTCTCTCTCTCCCCCTCTATCTGCCCCCTCTCTCTCTCTCCCCCTCTCTCTGCCCCCTCTCTCTCTCTCCCCCTCTCTCTCGCCCTCTTTCTGTCCCCCTCTCTCTCTCTCTGCCCCCCCCCCTCTCTCTCTCCCCCCCCTCTCTGTGTCTCTCTCTCTCCACCTCTCTCTCCCCCTCTCTGTGTCTCTCTCTCCATCTCTCTCCACCTCTCTCCCCCTCTCTGTGTCTCTCTCTCTCTGCCCCCCCTCTCTCTCTCCCCCTCTCTGTGTCTCTCTCTCCACCTCTCTCCCCCTCTCTGTGTGTCTCTCTCTCTCTCTCTGCCCCCCCCTCCCTCTCCCTCCCTCTCTCTCAGACTCTACCTCAGCTGTGTGCCGGTCATCAGGAGGGGTTAGGCTTCAACGCTGACCTCCAGGATCTCTACACGGCCCTGGTCACCCACGGCAACACGCGCAAACGCAAGCTGTCGGAGAGACACTCCCCCGAAGAGGAGGAGCCCACTGCTCAGGGCACAGTGACAGACCACGCCCCCAGCCACGCCCCCCCTCCAGGTGTCCGCTTGTCGTGTGATTGGTCAAGCCTGATGATGCTCGCTGCTCTCCCCACCAACCCCTCCCCTTCTCAACTAAAGCCCAAACAAAGTAGTGGTCCACCGATATATATTTTAAATAAATATGATAAATATATGTTTATATATACAGTATATATATTAATGAATATATAAGTAAATATTATGTAACATTACTCAGTAATATGAGTACTAAAAATGTGTCCAACTTTACTCTTATAAAGGTTCACTAAGGGCGCCCTCGTGGCGCACCGCATAGTGCCTCGCACACCTACGTGGCCGCCCCGGGTTCGCCTCCCGGTGACATTTGTCGCATGTCTTCCCCACATCTCCTCCCGTTCGCCCTCTCCTCTGTCGGTCCTGCGTGGCCAGTAAAAGCTGTAAAAATGCAAAAAAATCACAAAAAAAAAATGAATAAATAAAGGTTCACTAAAACATCCCCTGTTTTTTAAGCATTAAAACCAAACAATGGACCTCAATGCATCACAACAACAGACGCATTGTACAACAGTTCATTGATCAGCTAAATCTTCCATTGATCAAAGGGCATTCCCTGGACCCCTGGCACTTCTAAACCAAATCACCTCACATGGGGAAAAATGTAGGGTCACAAAATATCCTATTCTACTATGTGGAATCAAAACAGTGTCACAAATCCAATAATGAATGGAGTCCAGAGTTAATCTCTTTGACCTTTTATAGACTAATTTACTTTTGTACAGTAAAACTGAAGTTCCCTCTCCCCCTCTCACACAGTACCATGTGAGAAATTATTTTCCTTGTCTGGGCCTATTGGGGGACAGACACATACTGTACATACAAGACATGCATGTCAGTAATTAAAATGTACTCAGAAATGTTTGTCTGAAGAAGTCTAACTTTGACGGCCCTAATATATATATATGCATGTTTCGCTGGCTCCAGTAGGCTACTTTATGCTAGAGGGGAAATTATGGATACAACCGTCGCAGGGAATCCGTTGATGCCAGTCATGTCATGCTAGCTTATCCGGAAAGGGGCTAAATAGGGCTCACAGATATTTTACATGGAAGAATATTTTACATGCAATATTTTATGTCCAAAAGGTTAGTAATATTTTCTCCGGTTAAATTTAAGCGAACTCCATGTTTACTAGAATAATCACAAAGATCTGATCAACAAGAGAAAGTTGTCATTCAAGTTCAGGTTGGCTATATTGAATGCTTGAATGTAATTTAATGTATCCTTAACCTCTTCCACCCGTGCAGTCCATCGGCGGACCGCAAATGACATCACGTCATAAATCAATCTCTCCAGACTGTTTGACAAAAGTATCGTTTTATTTTTCAAACGTATTCAAGTAGAAACATCATAACCATGTCACAACAGCATTTATAATGTATATTATCATCAATACGTTAGTTTACCAATAGGTTAAAGTGTTATTAGATAGATTTTCATTTTCGTTTTGGTCTTATTTAGTTCGCGAAAGTCAACCATTTTGGAAGATTTGAACGTCAGGAATTGTTTTTTTTGCCATTTTGTAGAGGACACCGAGAGCTTTCGATGAGCGTTGGAATTTTTCCGAACGATACTTCCCAAAAGCCTCTATGGGGTTTCAAGCTACTTACTTCTGTATGCATTTTTTTAATATCTCTTATTATTCGGGATAATAAACCACACAACTTATCGTTATTGACATATATTGAAGCGCAGTTGGTTTCTCTTCCCTATTTTTAGCATGTAGCAACATTTAGATTTGAAATTAGTTTCAAAATGATTGCACCCTGATAAAAATAAAAAAGCTACTGTACATACAGTAGATTTCATTATCTGTTCTTATGCACGCCTGGTGATACTAAATCCAAATTGAACTCTGCCATTTTAAATATACGATTTGGCACAATCCATAAATGTGTGAATTGGCTATAATAAGGTAATTTATAAGCCTGCTATTCTATATTCTATAATAATATTTCAAATTGCATTGGTCCGGATGGGAGAATTCAGTACTGTATCTACAAAACCTTCTGTTTAATCATCTTCCCTTTATTCATTTCCTTGGATTTTCTGTACACATGATCTCAAGAAGGTACTGAACGAGATCAGTGGCAGTTTTTCATGTCTGGTCATTATTAGCATGGTGTTATTCACTGTCAAAGAAAAATCATAATTCATATCCTCCTTTGTTTCATCAGAATTTAAGCAAGCCTAGTAATAGACACAATATTTCTGACACTGGGAATACATTCACTGAGGTCCATAGATGTCCCTAGATACCAAGAATATGCAAATGGACCTTGTAGAAGTGGAGCAATATTCCATTTACTATTTATTTTAGGCATTTCAGAAAATAGGGCTCCGGGCTTAAGAGGTTTGTGTTTGTTTTTTTCATAGGCTGATATCTATCATTTTGAGATACGGTAATCGCCATTGAGGCAGTGGGCAGATGTACAAAGATTTATGTATAATGTGTGGTTTTTGGATGGACTGCAATTACTCCCCCTTATTTCCAAATCAGACTGGCTTCGCCTTCTTAGAATGGGTGGGGTACCCCTTTAATTAAAAGTCCTCACAAGGATCTAACTAGACAGACAGACAGACAGACAGACAGACAGACAGACAGACACACACACCCGCCCGCCCACTACCTCAACTTCAACAGATAGTTCTAGAGCAGTGGTTCTCAAACTACGGGTCGCGACCCAAATTGGGGTCGCAGGTAGGTGACAGTGCATTGGAAAGTAAAACTACATTTGACTAACAGAATGACTAACAGAATTTGACTAAATATGCCTCGTTTTATAAATGTGTATTGATAACATAGTGCTGTAATTACATTTTCTAATAAATATGCATGATCAAGTTCAACAACGTGTGCTTTTATTTTGATATTCCTTAATTTCACGTTGAAATAACGCGATACATTAAGTGTGGGGTCCCCAAAACAATTCCTAAATAAAATGGGGTCACGGTATGAAAAAGTTTGAGAACCCCTGTTCTAGAGTTGTCCTAGAGACCGACTGTCCATCTGCCTGTTCTAGATGAGGGGTCTGTCCACGCTGAGCCAGGGGAAGGGGACAGAGACCGTGACCATGGCGACAGAGCCGGAGCCAAGATGGCCGCCATGCCCAGAGAACAACAGGTACTAAATGTCACTTTGGGCTTGATATTGAATATGGTTTTAACACTTATCTCTGTACCGAAAATCAATGGGATTTGTCTTTCAACAGTTGCATACATTTAGCATTTGATTGGTTGATAAATTATATACTGGTATTTGATATTTAGATTTGAGATTTTACGATAGGTTAAGACATTGATCTCCAACCTTTGTCAATCAAGTTGTGTCATGTTTTAATTGATTTGTTATCCTTGCTTTTTGCATCGTCTTATTGTTATGATGTCATATGCTGTGTGATTGTATTATGCTTTTGTTTTTCTTATTTCTGTATGTACACTCAACTTGACTGTAAATGAGGGAAACCTCAGTTGCCTTTCGTTTTCGTTTTCGAGTTTAAATAAAGGTTTGAATGAATGTATTTGTTTCTATTAACAGGAAATCATACTTTTTTAAAGATTTTAAATCTCTGGTGAAATGAAAAAAATCTCTATTCTAGACAATATACCAACGTCTGGAGGGACTACGGGGTGACAGGAGGTAGAGCGGTCGTCTGGTTACTCTGGTAATCAGAAGGTTAGGGTTAGACAGTGGCTCAGGAGGTAGAGCGGTCGTCTGGTAATCAGAAGGTTAGGGTTAGACAGTGGCTCAGGAGGTAGAGCGGTCGTCTGGTAATCAGAAGGTTAGGGTTAGACAGTGGCTCAGGAGGTAGAGCGGTCATCTGGTAATCAGAAGGTTAGGGTTAGACAGTGGCTCAGGAGGTAGAGTGGTTGTCTGGTAATCAGAAGGTTAGGGTTAGACAGTGGCTCAGGAGGTAGAGTGGTTGTCTGGTAATCAGAAGGTTCCCGACTCGATTCCAGCTCCTCCCGGCAGCGTGTCAAAGTGTCCTTGAGCAAGACACTTAACCCCTAACTGCTCCCGATGAGCAGGTTGGCACCTTGCATGGTTGCTTCTGCCGTCGGTGTGTGAATGTGAGGCATAAGTTGTAAAGTGTTTCAAGTTCAAGTTTCAAGTTTGTTTATTAGTTGTCACAATAAAATACATGTACTTTACGGTGAAATGCTTGGTTCTGTATGAGCCCCTGAGTGTGCTTCATACAGTAAAAAAGTAAGTAAAAAAGGAATATACAATATACAATCTAAGTACAGTGAGGTACAAATGCAGACAATGAGGTACAAAACTTTAAGGTACGAAGTATGAATGTAGTGCAAATCTCTTTTAATAAATAGATTAAAGTGTCTAAAGTGAGTGTTAATAAGGTGAGTGTTTGTTTAAAAGTGAGTGTGTGCATGTGGATGTGTGTGCAATGAGTGTAGATGATGGGTTGTTACATAGAGTCATTGAGCGTCCTGATGGCCTGGGGATAGAAGCACCTTCTGAGTCTCTCTGTACTGGCCATGAGACTTGTTTTGGATAAAAGCTGTTATATGACTGCAGTCTATCTACGTTACCCATAGATCACACCAACAAGGCATTTGAAACCAGCCTTCCAAACATGGTGTTTGGAAAAGGACATTTGGAAAAGGGCTTCCAAGCAGGCCCAAAAATTATTAAAACATATAGAACCAAGTTAACTATAAAAGAAGTCTGGTCAGAATACCAGTGTTCTATGCTCTGCTTGGTGCCAGACTTTGGTGTCAGTTCTATTGAAGCCTGTATTCAAATTCAAAATATACAAGCTATCTGAAGAAATATACATCAACCAATATATCAAACGTTAAAGCTTTCTACTGAACTCACAGAGAGGAAACTGGTATCTATCTTCTTGTCTCTCTCTCTGGAGAAGACGGTAAGTTAATTTCCCAAAATGTTGGCGTGTTCCTTTAACAATGTAACAAATTGCCAATGATTCTGACATCTGAGGTAATAACCTGTTTATATAAAAGGTCATAAACGAGGAAATGACTGATTCCATTCAACTCAATGGCACGCAATAGAGACTCCTACTGGTTGGTCTGCTCAGCAAGGAGGGTATCTGGTACCTCTGCACACGTTACGCTCTCCCAGTGAAACTCGCTGTCAGGTGGAAAGAAGCGACTGGCAACTCCACATGTTTTTGAGGAGGCATGTGGTAGTCTACACCCACCCCAGACCAACACAGTGTAGTCTACACCCTCTAGAATCAACAGAGGGTAATCTACATCCTCTAGATCAACAAAGGGTCATCTACACCCTCCCCAGACCGACAGAGGATCGTCTATACCAGTGGTTCCCAAAGTCGGGGTCGCGACCCAAAGGTGGGCCGCGAGCAGCCACGGATGGGCCGCGAGATGATTAAAAAAAAAAAAAAAAAAAAAAAAAAATTTATTTTTTTATTTTTTTATTTTTTTATTTTTTTTATTTTTTTGTCAGGCCACTGAACTTAGAAGCAGGCCAGGACAGTGTTTCTAGTTGTATTCTAAAATTCTATTCTATTGTATTCTAAAATGTGACTATATGGTTTTATATTAACTTAATAAATAAACAAAAACGAAAAATCTACTTATTTCAACGAACATTTCAAACTAAATAACAGATTATGCACATAAAACGTTGAAAACAACCGAAGCAACAATAGTATTTTAATGAGGCTATTATTATTATCATTATTATTTTGCAACAAGTTAGCCCTCTCATAAATAGCACATATAAATGAATAACTAACTTGAACTAACTTAATAGGATTGAAGTGATATTTGGCTTAAAAAATCGGTCGCCTGACAAAAAAAAAAAAAAAAAAAGCCTGACGATGTGCATTGGGCCGCGGCTCTCTGACGCCTTATTTTCTGGGCCCCGGCCTGAAAAGTTTGGGAACCCCTGGTCTATACCAGGGGTGGCCAACCCGCGGCTCACGAGCCGCATGCAGCTCTTTGCCCGCCAATGTGTGGCTCCTCCCTCCATAAAAAAAAGATTATAATATTATTATTATTTTTTTTTTGTCATTCATTCCATAAGACATAGAATAAACATTTAGAGATTTTTTTATGATTCATTTGCTTGTTCTTGGTATCTGATTCTAGGGACATCTATGTATTCCCAGTGTCAGAAATATTGTGTGTGTTTTTTTTTTTTAAATCCTCTTTTTCTCTGCCTGATTTTCTATGCTTTTCCTCCCATCCCAATTTAGTTGTTATGCCAAATTCCCCCCTCCCCTACCTGGTCGTTGTGTGCATGTTCCCCCTACTGGTCGGTACAAGGGAACCCTGAAGTCTACTACATGCTTCCTCCGACACATGCGGAGACAGCCAGCGGCTCTCTTTTCACCTGGCAGCGAGGACTCTCATTGGTGGAGTGTAACGCGTGGGAGGTCACGCTGCCTTCACCACTTCCTGCCTTTCGCTGAGCAGGCGCCCAGACCTGACCTGTAGGTGTCGCTGTCCAGATTACCACCCACGACTTCCCTCCCGCTAACTCAGCCAAACGACTTAGTATGACGATTGGCCCAAGCCGCAGGCAATGCTGACTCCGGGAGTCGAGGCCGCAGCCTCTTGCATTGGTGATGAGCGCAATCTCCGCTACACCACCCGACCGCCTTTGTGTATGTTACTAGGCTTTAATTGTAATGAACCAAAGGAGAATATCAATTCAATTATATATATATATTTTTTTTTATCTTTGACTGTGAATAACACCATGCTAAAATTTACCAGACCTGTCAAATCTAAGCAAATTAATAAAGGGAAGATGATTAAACAGAAGGTTTTGTAGATACAGTACAGTATTGAATTATGCCATCCGGACACATGCAATTTGAAATATGATTATAGAATATCAGGCCTATAAATTACCTTATTATGGCCAAGTCGCACATCTATGGATAGGGCCAAATCTCCCCTTTCCAATGGCAGAATTCAATCTGGATTTAGTATCACCAGGCGTGATTCACAAGTACAGTTACTTCTTTATAATGTAAATTTCTCCAAAAAATATTTCATCAGATTGCAACGCCGTTTTTTGCTAGACGTTCACAGAAAGGTAGAGAAACTAACTGTGTTCTGTATTATGGCAATAACGTTCAGGTTTGTGGGAGATAATCCCGATCTCGTTTTTCGAAATTCGAAAGTCCATCAAAAGCCCTGGGTCTCTTCCTTCAAAAGACTACACTCACTTTTGGCTGCGCCACTTCCTCCCGTCAATATGCGCCGGTTTCCGACTCAATGCCCTGAGATTTCTATACACTAATAACAGTTACAATCATTGGTAAACAAACGTAATGCTGAAAATATACACTTTTACTGCTGTTTTGACAGGGTTAGGGTCTTTACTATTGGCTACATTTGAAAAGAAAACGCAACATTATTTCATACATTATGTAGAGATGGATTTATGGCCTGATGTCATTTGCGGTCCAGTACCGGACCGCTCTGGCTTAAGAGGTTAACCCTGTGAGGCCCAAATAAAAAAGACATTAGCAACATCAGAGGCCAGAGGGTGGGACCTATAAACACATGAAGGGTGCCGTGACTGAAAAAAAGGTTGAGAAACGCTGGTATATATGGTGTGGCTCTTTGTGGTACCACAGTAATTTTTGTGGCTCTTAGTCTCTGACTGGTTGGCCACCCCTGGTCTATACCATTCCCAGACTGACAGTTGGTTAGTCTACACCCTCCAGACTGACAGTAGGGTAGACTACACCCCCCCCCCCCCCCCAGACCAACAGTAGGGTAGTCTACACCCTCCAGACTGACAGTAGGGTAGTCTACCCCCCCCCCCCCCCAGACCAACAGTAGGGTAGTCTACACCCTCCCCAGACTGACAGTAGATAGTCTACACTAGAGCTGTCCCCGACTAAGGATTTGGATAGTCTACTTTGATTGGCCGAAATTAGCCGATAGTCGACTATTGGTCGACTATGATTTTTATTTTTTTAATAAAAAAAGTATACTTTCTTTTTTTATTATTATTTTTTTTATCATTCCATTTGGGCTGTGGGGGATGCTTAATGTCTGAAGGAGTCGACTGACGGCTTCTTGTCCTCTGCAAAAGCATGCAATTGGTCCACTGATGGATACATCTTGATATTTGTCTAGTCTAGTGCAGTGGTTTTCAACCTGTGGTACGCGTACCACTAGTGGTACTTGGGCCCCCTGCTGGTGGTACTCGGAGGGATCCCTGGATTATCAATGTTTTTCAAAAATTTTAACCAACTTTTAAATCAAATACAATTAATGAAAATAAGCTTGAGATAATTGAAATTGGGGTTTAAAATAAGTTGTACATTTATTTGGTTGTTTTTAGATTCAGAAAAAAAACATGTTTGTTTCCATGACGTTGTTTCTGACGGACACTAGTACCTGTGGCGTAGGCACGATTAGCTAACGTTACAAGCAAGCTAGTGATGACTAGCCGAGGGATGTCGCGAAAGTGGCTCAAAACAGGAGATATTCGAAAGAGAATAGTGGAGGAGAATATTTTTTTAACCAGAAGATTTCTTCACAACAAAACGTGATGGACTGAATAAGCGCAAGTCCACGATTCAATCCTGCTGTACAACCACAGCCAAGCCTCGTATCGTGCCAGGTAAGTAACACTATACCAACACTCGTTTCTCAAAGCCTTCCGTCTCTTCTAAAATGTAAAACTGTTTTGTTGATTTACATCCACATCACTATTCATTCATCATTATGCTGTTACTGATGTCGGATTAGACTTTATTTGATTGGACTCAGGGAAAGAGTCGGGATTTGATGCAGGATATCGGCGATATTATGCAAACAATTTATTTCTATTTTAACTAACCCGGCCGCAAATGACCCGCAAACAATACAAATATTTTAGTTTGACTTGCGACTCTGGATCAGCCCGCGCAAAACTAGTGTGTGTGTGAGAGAGAGGGGGAGGAGAGAGAAGGAGAGAAAGGGAAGGAGAGGGAGGGAGAGATGGAGAGGGAGAGACACAGTGGGGGAGACGGAGCATCTGACACACTTATTTATTTGTTTGAACTGTATTATATCCCTCCCTGTTACACTTTGTGCATGTGTGAGAGAGAGAGGGAGAGAGTGTGAGAGAGAGAGGGAGAGAGAGTGTGTGAGATGGAGAGAGTGAGAGAGAGTGTGAGAGAGAGATGGAGAGTGTTCATTCAGAGCGAGTGTTTGAATGAAGTACATTTACTGAAATACAGTTCTTAATTTTCTCACTTGCTATGTTCTCAATGCCCCTCGCATTGTATGAAAATTGTGTGGAAGAGTTTGCTAGTTCTAGTACCCCTTTCGTACATTGTGGCTGTGTCTGACAAAAGTTAACAATAAATAATGTTATTAGGAATAAATCTGCCTTCTGCGTGAACTGTGCATAGCTGAATAGAGTTAGACTGTATTTTAACGTTGGTCATATGGTGGTACTTGGAGAGCCAGCTACGCTCTCAAGTGGTACTTGGTGTAAAAAGGTTGAGAACCACTGGTCTAGTGTGTTCATTAGATGGGTGAAATCCTCTTTCAGTGCCTCTGTGCCTGTTTTCTTAGGCAGTTAGCCTCTGGTATGTGTGCCATTAGCGTTAGCCACGCTTCTAGGCCTCTTTTCTTTTGGAAAGAATGATAAAGAAATTTTAGAAAAAATATAATAATAAAAACAAATCTTTTTTTTTTTTTTTTTTTTTGTGCATTCGATAAGAGGTTGGCAGTCGACTACGGCTCCTTTCGATCGATTAGTCGACTATTCGACTAATAGGGGTCAGCCCTAGTCTACACCCTCCAGATCGACAGAGGGCAGTGCAATGACCAGGACTGTGACACACAGGAATTGGAATAACGACTAAATTGGGGAGAAAATGGCAACAACAAAAAAAGGTTTACCATTTAGATCAAACTGCAGTGGTGGATGAGGTCACTGATTCCACTGATGCCCTGAGGGGCCTGATGTATATGAACAGTGGTGGACGGGGTAAAGGTATTTTTATGCTTCCTTAGAAGTGCGTCTGAATCGCCATTCAGGTCGGAAAAGTCACTCTCCAAAACCAATGTGGCCGAATGTACCGCCCATCTCCACAGATGCCACCCACCTCCACAGATACCGCCCACCTCCACAGAGATACCGTCCACCTCCACAGCAATACCGCCCACCTCCACAGAGATACCGCCCACCTCCACAGAGATACCGCCCACCTCCACAGCAATAACGCCCACCTCCACAGAGATACCGCCCACCTCCACAGAGATACCACCCACCTCCACAGAGATACCACCCACCTCCACAGCAATACCACTCACCTCCACAGAGATACCGTCCACCTCCACAGAGATACCACCAAAAAAGCACCTCTAGGTGGGCCAATCACCCGCTTAGCGGAACAAAATGATTACAGAAACATTCATGGAAAATACACAGCGAAGTTTGGACGTGGAAGGTGTCTCTCCCCAGACAAGTATGGTGCTGGACAACTCAAGCCGAAAGGACGTTGCCCAGCTGATCCCCCTTCTCACAACTAAACACATTACAAAGATCGGCTCCTGGAACATTCGAACAATGTACCAAGCCGGTAAAGCCGCCCAGATAGCGTCGGAAATGAAACAGTACAACCTTTCTTTAATAGGACTCAGTGAAACAAGATGGACTCAATCAGGAAAAGCACAACTTTCAAGTGGAGAAACAATAATATACTCAGGTCATGAGCAAGACAATGCCCCACACACAGAGGGAGTAGGACTCATGCTCTCAAGAGAAGCAGCTAGGTCCCTCATGGAGTGGGAGGCAATAAATGCACGCATCCTCACAGCTAGATTTTTCACCAAAAGCAAAAAAATCACAATCATACAATGCTACGCACCCACTAACGAGGCAGAACAGCAAGCAAAAGAACATTTCTACGGTATACTACAGCAAGTCATCAACCGGCAGAAAAAGAAAGACATGATCATCCTGACAGGAGACTTCAACGCAAAAATAGGACAAGACAACACAGGAAAAGAGCAAATAATGGGCAAACATGGTCTAGGGGAAATGAACAACAATGGTGAACAATTCACAGACTTCTGCGCATTCCATAACCTGGTCATAGGAGGCAGCGTCTTTCCGCACAAAAGAGTTCATAAAGCCACATGGATTTCACCGGACCACAAAACAGAGAACCAGATTGACCATATATGCATCAGACAGAAATTCAGGAGATCCCTCCAAGACGTCAGAGTGAAAAGAGGAGCCGATGCAGCTACAGATCACCACCTCCTGATAGGAACTCTCCGGTTAAAACTCAAGAAATTCACCAACACTGCAAAAAAAGTCAGTACAAGGTACAATGTCAGCCTCCTCCAAGATCAGAACACCAGAGAGAAATTTAAAATCAGTCTCTCAAACCGGTTCCACCCCCTGAGCCAACTGGAAGAACATCAATCCATCGATGAACGTTGGCAGAACATGAAGAGGGCATGGACGGAGACATGTGAGGACACATGTGGGAGGAAGACGAGGCACCACAAGGAGTGGATGACAGGAGAAACACTACAGAAAATTCAGACTCGCAAACAAGCCAAAGACACTCTCAACAATAGTCGCACAAGAGCTGCAAAAGTAAAAGCACAACAAGACTACACCACGGCAGACAAGCGGGTAAAAAGGAGCATCAAGAACGACAAAAAACAATTCATCAACAACCTGGCAACTCAAGCAGAAGAAGCAGCAGCTCAACACAACATGAAGGAACTCTACGACATCACAAGGAAACTGGCTAATAAACGCAAAACTCCGGACAGACCAATATTAGACAAAGAAGGAAAAACACTCGCAAAGCAAGAGGCTCAGCTGAAGAGATGGGCAGAACATTTCAGAGACATACTGAACAGACCCAAACCGACAGCGCTAGCCAACATCCATCCAGCGGTACACTCCCTACCGGTCAATACCAACAAGCCCAATAAACACGAAATAAAAAAGGCCATTCAAAAACTGAAAAACAATAAAGCACCAGGACCTGACGGAATACCCCCAGAGGCCATAAAAGCAGACCCAGAAATGGCAACAACACTACTCCACAAACTCTTTGGACAGATCTGGGATGAAGAAAAGGTGCCAAGCGACTGGGCAGAGGGATACCTGGTGAAGCTCCCCAAAAAAGGCAACCTGAAGGACTGTAACAACTACAGGGGCATCATGCTCACATCTGTGCCAGGGAAGATTTTGAGCAGGATCATCCTGGAAAGACTGTCCAAAGAAGTGGACAAAGAATTCCGAGAAGAACAAGCAGGTTTCCGACAGGACAGATCATGTACAGATCACATTGCCACCCTCCGCATTATCATAGAACAGACCCTGGAATGGAACACATCTCTCCACCTCACATTCATCGACTTCCACAAAGCATTCGACAGTCTAGACAGAGACACTATATGGAAACTCATGGCACATTACGGTATCCCAACGAAGTTCATAACCATCATCCACCAGCTGTACCTACAATCATCCTGCAGAGTAATACACAACGGCCAGCTCACAGACAGCTTTACAGTAGAGACAGGAGTCAGACAGGGCTGCCTACTGTCCCCTTTCCTTTTTCTTCTGGCAGTCGACTGGATCATGAAACAAACCACAGCCGAACAAAATCTGGGCATTCAGTGGACAATGTGGTCTCAATTAGAGGATTTAGACTTTGCCGACGACATAGTCCTCCTCTCACACACACAAACACAAATGCAGACCAAACTCACAAAACTTGCCACAATTGCAGCTACCACAGGACTATCAATAAAGCAAAAACAAAGGAGATGAAGATGAACCACAATTTAGAAGAGGCCGTACAACCGGACGGAGAAGCACTGGACGAGGTGGACACCTTCACATACCTGGGAAGCATCGTGGGGAAGGACGGAGGTAGCGACAAAGACATCAAAGCAAGAATAGGGAAGGCAAGAACAGCATTTTTAATACTGAAGCAAACATGGAATTCAAACCACATCTCCACAAAGACCAAACTCTGCATCTTCAACACCAATGTCAAATCAGTTCTATTATACGGAGCAGAAACATGGAGAACAACAAAAGCAACCTCAAACAAACTGCAAACCTTCATAAACAGATGTTTACGACACATCCTGGGAATCTACTGGCCAAACACCATCACAAACGAACAGCTCTGGCAAACCACTCAACAAGAACCACTTGAAACCCTAATCAAACACAGGAAATGGGGCTGGATTGGACACACCCTGAGAAAACCATCCTCCAACACAACCAGGCAGGCCTTAACCTGGAACCCACAGGGGAAGAGAAAGCCAGGAAGACCCAGAAACAGCTGGAGAAGGTCTGTCGAGGCGGATCTCAAGGAAGAAAGAACATCATGGAAGGAAGCAGAGAAAATCGCCCAACACCGAACCAGCTGGAGAGATTTCATGAATGACCTATGCTCCCCAAAGAGCAAAAGGGTTTAAGTAAGTCAAGTCCACAGCGATACCGCCCACCTCCACAGATACCGCCCACCTCCACAGCGATACCGCCCACCTCCACAGATACCGCCCCATCTCCGCAGCAGACGAGTGGGGTCTGGAAGGGACAGACTGGGGATAGGTGACCACGCTGGACAACTTTTGCCACAACCATTTCCAGCAAGCCTTAACTGATGCCAGATCAGAATGCTCCGGCCCGAGGAGCCTTATGCATAAGAGCAGTATCATTCTCAGCCTTAACACTTTGAGTGCCAGCCATGAGAAATCTCGTTAGTTCATGCCATGCGTTGAGTGCCAGGAACGAGAAATCTCGTTATTTAATCGTTTTTTATTTATTTATTATTGATTTCCATAAAGTTTTCATCAATCTAGCCTCACGTTACCACTGGGACTCTGTCTGAGTTTGAACAGGGAAAATACCACCCCCTATCGTCTGCCGGATGGTAATGCACCCTTTGGATTGGATTGAATGAAAAAGCATGGGGAAAAGAAAGTCCGGAATCCACATTTTACTTGTCAGGCATGTAATCCGAGCCGATTGCAGTCTTCGCCGACCCTCAGAACAGCGTGGAATCGGTATTTCCAGTACCCAGCATTGGATCAATAAACGCGATCGATATTTGGAATGGCGATCAGGAATTGGAATAATCTTTTTGGAGAACATCTGATCTGAGGTAAGGAATCTATTTTACCAGTCTTGGGATAATCAGAGCTTTTTTCACCTATATCTCCGCGTGTCCCATATGTGTGTGTGTGGCTGTGAGTGTGTGTGTGCTGATCAGGAAATAAGATAATCGATTTTTCAGCCTGCTTCTCTAGCATGCTTAAGTACACATATAATATCGATAAACTAGCATTTATTTGAAAACGATTCATAAATAGGCCGAAAAATGACAACGTGTTTTGTGTATTCCAGTAAAGCGCGATTCCTGCAGAATCTTAATTTTTTTCTGGAAGTTTAAAAAAACTAGCATTTTTCAAAATGGTATAAAACGGAAATGAACCGATTAAAAACAAAAAAAAATTCGTTTCGACAATGTTGACTGCAAACCAGTCATTGATAAGCGACGGGCGTATTAGACACATAGCTATAATTTAAGATATAGTTTATGCGTTTGCAAATGTGATCGCCCTCCCATTGACTACAGCGCTGGCACTCAAGCGCTATTTTTGGCTCCCCCTGCTGGCACGGAAAGTGTTAAAAGGGAATTCCATCCACTTCAAGGATCTACACGTTATTCCTGCACCCTACGACAGCCCAGTCAATATTTGTGACCATGCACCACTTTCCCTCCGAAAGGGGACATATTATGTATCTTTTCAACTTCTTTGACTCTGTGGAACATCTTTTATAAAAAAAAATTGGCAAAGAAACTAGTCTAAATCTAATTTTATAATTTCAAAGACACCTGTCGTGCACTCTTTCTGTTCTACCAAAAAAAAGTCAAAGCCTGGAATTCCTTGAAAAAAGCAAATTTTTTAACAAGGTGCTTAAAAGTCATTGAAATTCAAATCAACCATTCGCATTGAAAGTTTTGTTCATCCATGATCAAATTGTTCTGAATCAAGAAATAAATTTTTTTTATTTAAAGTAACTAATTGTCGGAAATTGGTTTTAAGCCATAAATGTTGGATTTCTATATAAAACTGTATTTAAGTGAATTGTATCATTTTAAATGCCCTTTTAAAATTAAGAATAGTGCTTGGAAAAGTACTTGAAAGTCCTTTAATTTCATTTTGCAATGTCTGTGGGAACCCTGCTAGTGGTCAAGAACTCCAGTGGATACCTTTTAACATATTTAATAAATAATCTTATATTAAAAGTGATGTATATAACATTCAGCCACTAGAATAGATCAACAGCGTCATGTATCCAATCAGGTGCATTCCATGTGGGGGAAATTGGAAGTAGGGAAGCGATACATGCACGTAACATGAAAACAACATTCATTTTGGACCTGCCAAAATCTTTATTATTATTATAATAATAATATCAGTATACAATATCAGTAATTATTTTGGGGGGGAAGCAATACTTTTATTCCACACCTTTTTTCCTGGTTGCGCAGGACCGACAGCTTTTTATTAGCCACACAGGACAGACAGAGGAGAGAGGGAGAAACGGGAGGAGAAGAAGGGAAGACATGCAGCATATGGTCACCGGGTGTGGGGAACGAACCCGGGACGACCGCTTCGCGACTCAGCGTGCTATGTGGTGTGCTACTGGAGCGCCCCGTATTCCACACCTTTCTAAAAGCTCTGTGGATGTATTATTTTTAATTGAAATGAAAAATACATATTTCTACATAGAAATGTTATCTGTCGGACCTTTAACACATTCGGGGCCATTGGGATCCGTCTAATCCCACTCTATACGGCCAGCATATCAAAACAAACTTTCATTGTGCGTGAGGCTGTTTGTAGAGCTAAATCTATACTTTATATTATTGCTATCTGTCCATTCTCATTGTCAATTGACACTATAAACCATCCCTTCAATATGCCTTAAATACAAAAAAAATTCATCAATACGTTCCCATTTTATAGCGTCGTGAATATGAACGTTATAGCAGAATGTTCTGGGGTATTTCCTGGAACGCGAGTTACAAGGCGCTAAGTTAATAACGTTAAATCGAATGGCATTTCAGCTATAGACAAGCTAGAGCTAAAACTCAAAATGCATATTGTCGGTATCATGGTCCACCATGAATGCATGAAAGGGGGGGGGGCGGGGGACGTCGTTTCTGAATATTGATTACCAATAACGGCATTAGCCTCAGTAGCCGTATTCGCTGATCGGCTGGTTGGGTATGATAACAAGGCCTGATCAGCATGTCATTTACGTGAAAAAGCTCTTACCTGTGGCCGGTTGGACTGCAAAAAGGATTTCCCAGTTATCGATCGCCATCTGGTAGATTCATATGTCCATTGGCTGATGATATATTCCTTTACTGCATACTGAATTCAGCATCCCAAAAACTATTCCAGGTCATCGGCTACACGCATAGCTTTAGGCTAACAGAAAAGCCCATTCATAAAAAAAAAAATTTAAAACACCGGTCTGTAACAGGGAACACTGTATTATCAAGACAGCGCCCCTACAAGGATCTGGCCGGTAATGCACTTTTCCGAATTCCAAGAGTAGGGTAAATCTGCAGTGCCGCTCGGTGACATTGAGTAGGATATTACAATGGAATAAAAGCCAAAACAACCTTACCACGTATATATACGTGGTTGGCCGTCAAGCGTTGGATCTGAAACACGTATATATACGTGGTTGGCCCCAAATGTGTTAATTGTCCCCCCCTGTCTACTTTAGAAAAACGAACGAGAATGCTTTGAGAAAAGTTAAATGGAAACAACAATGAGCTATAGTCTGTTTACATTCCTGATAACTACTGTATATTGCTTTATAACTCGTAAATGTTCAGACTAGGTGCTATAGATAAACATTTTATCTAGAGAAATAATTTTTACATGTTGTGCGCATGTATCCCCTCCCTACTTCTCTTTTCCCCATGTGGAATGTACCTGATTGATAAACATGCTGGTGCTCTAGTGTGACATCTAGTGGCTGAATCTTATCTATAGCACCTTTTAATATCTGGTTGCTTGTGTAAAGTTATTACCGCGTTTGTCTTTCTAACAGATTTGTTCGCGGAGGTCAGTAAATTGTTCCAATTATTTACAGTTGTTTGCAGGCTGTGTGACACACTCTTAAGCTGCGCTCCTTCTGTCCTCCCGCAGGGGACGCCACCTCCAACAGAACGCCTCCCCTCCAGACCAAAGAAGAAGAAGGCGGTGGGGCTGTTTAGATGAGCCCTAATCCCCCCCCTCCTCTACACACATCCACAAGGGAATATCAGGGATTTTTTTTTGGATCCACTTTTTCTCCTTATTTTTCTCCCATCCCAATTTCGCCTCGCCAATTCTTCCTTCAATTCTCCCCTCCCCTGTCTCGAACGTTGCTAGACTATGCCTCCCACTGGTCGGCTGCAGTGAGGACCAAGCCTTGCATCACGTGTCCCCTCCGGTACACGAGGAGGCAGCTGTCGCATCTTTTCACCTGAACAGCACGATCTCTCAGTGGCGAGGAGTAACGCGTGGGAGGCTCACGCTGCCCCCGTTACTTCCTGATTCTGCTGTACAGGCGCACCAACCGACCTGTAGGAGTCGCTGTCCACAATGTCCAATCCCCACCCACCGGCTTTCCCACCCCTAACACTGCCAATTGTGTTAGTATGAACGACCAAGCCGGTAGCAACGCCGTGAGCTGGGCTCGAACCCAGCATATCCTGCGTTAGTGGCGAGCGCCTTGCCCACTGCGCCACTCAGCCGCCCAAAATCAGGGATTTTTTTTATAAATTAATTTGTTTCTGCTTTGCATCTGTTATTTCCTACTATACTATACTGTGCTGATCACATCTCCTGATAACTAGAAGATAAATATGAACAGTAGAAATATTAGAATTTGGAGTGATGGACAAAAAACATGGATTCATCGTCCATATTGCAGTATGGACATTTCATCACCAGCCTTAAAGGACCAGACCAGGCGTTTTGACTTTGGTTCCAAGTCATTTGGAAGTTACTGAATGATTTGGTCGTTTTCTGCCTATTCACTGCTACCACAGGCTTGGCTTCCAGTGCGTCTGAAGATGTGACCATAATATATATAAACAGATGATAAAAGTTGTCATTAAAAGGTGTCATTCAACATCTTGTGTGTGACAAATTATGTCCCAAAACAAGTCAGCAGGAGGGGTTCTCCTCTGGCAGCTAAGGGTAAGTGGTATTGTTTGTCTAGCAGTGTCGAACTTGAGTGCTACACTCTTGAGTGCATTGTAGTATAGACATAGTACATGGTAGATAGCAGTATAGACATAGCATAGTAGGTAGTGGTATAGACATAGTAGATAGTAGTATAGTACATAATAGTAAAAGACAGTAAGAATGTTTTTTTTTTTTTTTTTTTTTTTTTTTGGACGTGTGTTTTTAGTCGACTGTGAAAAATTGGGGTACTGTTAGCCCATTTAGACCTAAAACGCCTGCTAATAATGCATTATATAGCCTGCATATACACACAAATGTGTTTCGGCGTACCCTAAAGGGAGGATTGGCATTATCCCACCCTAATAAGAGACGGGTATTTCATTATTGCACATCAGGCTTGGGTGTGAAGAAGCGGCTAATCTACAGGTGTAAAGATATTCTGTTCATTCATTAACCATACGCATTGTTATTACCTGCATTGCTTTTACCCTTTACTCTGCATTGTTTTTATTCTGTCTATTTTATGCAAATGTTATGTCTATTAAACTGCTGTGAAGTACTTCTTGTATGGATTTGATTATATTAAATATGGGTGATGTAAACTTCATAGACTTGCTACACATAATAGTCTACTTGTTACACGTAATATTCTCTCCTAATAATCTCTTCTATTCAGGTAATTCAACTCAAGCCAGTACAAAAAGGTTCCTTGAAAATACGTTTTTTAGACGATAGATTTTTAACACTGTATCTTGAGGCCATCCTGTCACACCAGAGGAGATCTGACGAGCTGAAATACCTTTATAGTAGAGATATTACTAAAATCCTATATATTTGTAAATAACACCTGATTCCCACTGTAGAGCTAGTTATGGTCATGTAGATTAGAAGACATTTTTGGTTGTGTTATAGTGTTATAGGCTAATAGTAAAACGGTCAACTGATGATCGACTTGGTATCGACATGAGTCATTATTTAGACCAGCGATTCTCAGTCTGTTGAGTCATTATTTAGACCAGCGATTCTCAGTCTGTTGAGTCATTATTTAGACCAGCGATTCTCAGTTTGCTGAGTCATTACCAGTGATGCCAGTAACTAGTTACTAAGTAGCTAGTTACTGTAATCTGATTACTTTTTCCAGTAAATAGTCATCTAACTTGTTACTTTTTACAAGCCAGTAATCTGATTACAGTTACTGTACTTTTCCAAGTGGCTGTGCGTTACTATTTAGTTACTATCTCATAATGCTGATGATAAGAGAGCCAGGGGTAGTCAGCTAGACCGGAGATGGGACGTGCGCTCGTGCACACACGCACACAGCCACACACACATGAGAATAACAAACTATAATACCATGTTTTATATTACACAACGGTTTTACAATTTTATTTTTAATTAAAATTATATTATATACATTTTCTATTTTATTTCATTTGGGAACCACTGTCCTAGAGTGCCTGAGCAGTGGACAGCTGTGACCTTATATGGCCTGATGGCTGATGACGTCTCATGATGATTTGTCTGAGCAGCCAATCATGATTTATGACATTATGCACTTTCAATAAAGCATTATTTCAAAAAATAAAATAAAAATAAACTGTTGTCATTCTTATGTTGTGGCAGCAGCAGGGGGGACGACAACGACTTCGTAACCTAGTTACTTTCAAAGTAACTTTGATAATCAAGTAATCAGTAAAGTAACTAGATTACTTTTTAAAGGAGTAATCAGTAATCAGATTATTTTGTACAAGTAATCTGTGGCATCACTGGTCATTACTTAGACCATGGTTCTCAGTTTGCTGAGTCATTATTTAGACCAGCAGTTCTCAGTCTGTTGAGTCATTATTTAGACCAGTGGTTCTCAGTTTGCTGAGTCATTATTTAGACCAGCAGTTCTCAGTTTGCTGAGTCATTATTTAGACCAGCAGTTCTCAAGTTTCAAGTTTCTTTAATAGTTGTCATACAGAAGTACAGAATACTTTTATACAAAATGCTTCTTACTGTTACGCTCCAGAGACTGTGCTAGACAAGATAAGTATGAGATAAAATAAAGTAGCATGTAAAAAGAAGTAAAAATAGAGGTCCCAGTGTTCAGTATAGACATAATGTACAATGTTCGATGCAGACTAGAAGTATCTGAGTTACCATACAATATACAATATACTATGCAATATACTAATATACAATACTATATAGTGCAAAGCAGAAATGGGATGAGGTACAAGTTAGGTACAATTTAAGGTGTACGAGTTGTAGTGCAAATCCTTTACCAATAAATATAAAGTGTGTTTAGGTGATCTAAAGTGTGGAGAGTGGGTGCTGCAGTGTGTTGTTTGTTTAAAGTGAGTGTGTGCGTGTGGATGTGTGTGCTGTGTGCATTTGATGGTTTGCTCAGTTTGCTGAGTCATTATTTAGACCAGTGGTTCTCAGTCTGTTGAGTCATTATTTAGACCAGTGGTTCTCAGTCTGTTGAGTCATTATTTAGACCAGTGGTTCTCAGTCTGTTGAGTCATTATTTAGACCAGCAGTTGTGTGGAGCGACAATGGCTCGGGAGGTAGAGCAGTCGTCTGGTAATCCAGAGGTTCCCGGTTTGATTCCCACTCCTCCCGGGCAGCGTGTCAAAGTGTCCTTGAGCAAGACACTTAACCCCTAACTGCTCCGGGTGAGCAGGTTGGCACCTTGCATGGTTGCCTCCGCCGTCGGTGTGTGAATGAATGGGTCAAATGTGAGGAACAAAGTTGTAAAGAGCTTTGAATAAAAGCACTATATAAATGCACCATTTACCATTTAGAGAGTGGTTCTCAGTTTGCTCAGTCATTATTTAGACCAGTTTTTCTCACTTGTTCCTTCACATGAATAAGGTTGACAACCACTGATTAGCCGTATTATGTCACAGAATCACGGGATGTCAGACTTTGAGAGGGACCTGTATTGACCACATGTGCTCAGACGTCGTCCACAGACGTGACCAGATTACGTGAAAGAAATGGGGTCGCACAGCTTGACAATATTCTTTGCTGAATACTTATTTTATTCCAGTGATGGACATAGAACGTTTTCAGCCCTCTGCCTCTGGCCTTCATCAGTGTCTGTGGCTATAGTATAGCCAGTTCCTCCCCCTCTAAAGGGTGATCAGATTGTCACAGGTGTCCTTATCACCAATGACGGTGTCACAGCAATTGATTGCTAAAATAATCTTAAGTATTCCACATAACTATACATTTTTCAAGATTCAATATATCATGGGCGGCTAGGTGGTGTAGTGGGCAAGGCGCTCGCCACCAATGCAGGAGACGCTGGGTTCGAGCCCAGCTCTCCGCATTGCTATCAGCTTGGCTGGTCGTTCATACTAACACAATTGGCAGTGTTAGGGGTGGGAAAGCTGATGGGTGGGGATCGGACGTTGTGGACAGCGACTCCTACAGGTCGGTTGGTGCGCCTGCGCAGCAGAATCAGGAAGCGACGGGGGCGGCGTGTCCCTCCCACGCAGACCCCCGCCGCTGACGGCTGCTTCCTCGAGTACCGGAGGGGACACGTGATGTAAGGCTTGGTCCACATTGCAGCCGGCTTGTGGGAGGCATGGCCTAACAGCGTTCGAGACAGGGGAGGGTAGAATTGGACGATACGAAATTGGGATGGGAGAAAAATAGAAAATGGGAGAAAAAAGTAGATTAAAAAAAAAAATTCAATATATCATTTAACATACAGTTTCTATATATTATTAGATAAATACATACATTTGTAATCATTTATAGAAACGGTATGTTAAATGATATTGTGTTAAATGTTTGAAAATTATATATTGGTACATGGATTACTTGGGAAATGTCCACAGATGGTAATATAGACTTTGAGAGGGAAACGTCCACAGGTGATAGACTGTGAGGGGAAAAGTAAAATAACAATGGGGTAAATCTCATTGTACCCATGAAATACCTTGTCAATAAAGACGAACATGACATTTAGAAGGTGGAAACAGACAGGCTGATTATTAGAACTGTATGGGATGAGTTGTTTTAATAATTATTTGCAATGCAGTGTCTTTTCCAGGTAAAACTTCATGAACAACTCACTATCCCTGTTGTTTGATTCGTGATCCATGATTAATTTACTCTGAAATGTTTTACAGATTATGGACTGTGGCTTTAGATGTTTCAACCTTTGATTAAAATGGCAAAATCTAAAATAATCATTAACATTTTGTATAGACTATAGCCAAGCTATTAGCTCTCTCTCTCTCTCTCTCTCTCTCTCTCTCTCTCTCTCTCTCTCTCTCTCTCTCTCTCTCTCTCTCTCTCTCTCTCTCTCACACACACACACCCTAACAAACTTTGAGCCATTGCCCTGCAAGATGTTGATTTAGTAAATATGGTTCTGTGCCTCAGCCATTATGTTTATTCAAATCGATTCGTAGCATGCGTTTGGCCACAAAACATAAGACATTTATTCCACTAACTTCTTTCATTCACTATGCATTATTGAAAGTTGCCCCCACCTGCAATACAAAAGCCCGGTGTTTCAAACCCCCGGCCGGAACACATCAAAATGATTGATTGATTGATTGATTGAAAAGTTTATTAACAGATTGCAGAATGGGTACAGTACAGTGCAGTACAGCTCAATACATACAATTGTTAAGGGGATGCAAAGAGTGTGTATACATTTGACGTAGAAACTGTACATTGGAGGAGGTTGGGTAGGTGGGGTTGGGTGGGTGGGTGGGGGGCTGTACATTGGAGGTGGGGGGGGGGGGGTTGGGTAGGGGACACAGTACACTGTACATTGGAATACTGACAAAGCCATACTTGGTAATTTACTGTACAACTGGGTTAGGACATTTGTAGGGGCCAGTTTCGAATTGCAGTCTCCCGTAGGTGTTTTTTTAGAGTATTTTTGAAGGTGGGTAGTGATTCACATTCCTTTACAGCTTTGGGTAGGGCGTTCCACATTGATGTGGCATAATTGCTAAACGTGTTTAGTCCCTTGTTTGAGCCGAATCTGGGTTTAACATGATTTGTGGAGCTCCCTCTGGTGTTGTGATCGTGGTATTCACTGACCTTTGGGAAGTATTTTGACATGTACATGGGTACCTTGGTCGTGTAGTGTATCTTGTAGACCAGGCCCATTGCAAGTTGATGTACTCTGTCGTCTACTCTAAGCCATCCTAGCTTGTCAAAGTGGGCAGGGGTGAGGTGGGTTCTAGGAGTCAGGTCAAGCAGTAGTCTGACTAGTTTATTTTGAGATGTTTGTAATTCGTTTTTTAGTGCCTTTGAGGTGCTTTGGTACCATGAGGTGCAAGCATAGTCGTAGTACCCTTGAATGAGTGCTCCTGCCAGAGTCTTCAGGGTATCCGGTACAAGAATCGAGTTCGTTGGTTGACTTTTTTTATTACATTGGATGCCATTTTGTCACAGGAAAGATTAGCCTCTAGGATGGAACCCAGGTAGGTAATTTCATCTTTCCTTGTGACAATATTGTCACCCACTGCAACTGAGAAGCCGTCGGTCTTGCTGAGTTTGTTATTTGAACCGAAGAGAATGGACTCTGTTTTGCCCATGTGTAATGATAGTTTGTTGTCGGCGAGCCATATGTGTGACGGATCATATTGGTCTGCGTTGTGTTGTTAAATGTTAATGTCCCGAGGGGGAGTCGAACAGGGGAGCTCCCGCGCCACGGGCGACGACACAGGCTGCTGCACTAAGAAGTGAATTCACTGCTATGTACCGTACCTATGCGTCTGTTAACCCTGTTATGAGGAAGTGAGTTTAACTTACCAGCCCGTAATGCCACAGTCACTTGTCAACACCCCTGTTTCTGTGACTGTGGATATACTCACGGGCTTCCCCGTTACATATACAGATTTTGCCTAGTTCCGAGCTGAGGGCTTTTTCAAACATAAAACCTAGCTGTGATTTTCTTTTTAGCTGTAAGTGTTAATTTCCTCCACTACAAAAAATTTAAGTCGAACTATAGTATAGTTATATATATTGAGGAAAAACAATAACAACAACGACGTTTTACCTTGAATGAATGAATGAATGAATGAATGAATGAATGAATGAAAACTTTATTTAACAGATTGCAGAATGGGTACAATACAGTACGGCTCAATACATACAATTGTTAAGGGGATGCAGACCTGAGAAAGACGTTTGTCTTGTTTCCATCAGGGTCCCCCATTTTCAATTCATATAGACATTTATGACATACATAACATACATGACATTTATGGCATAGGGACATATAGGTATTTAGTACTGATACATTTGTGACATAGGCGGTATTCAAATATACAGTACTGTTACCCCTAGATCCTGACAGAGTATATACATATGATGGGGAGGGGACTGTACATTAGGAGGGGGTGGGTGGGTGGGAGGGGAATATACATACAGCGGGGAGGGAATATATACATGCGGTGGGGAGGAGACTGTCTATTAGGAGGTGGTGGGGGTTTTGGGCATTTACAGTGGCCAGTTTCGAATTGCAGCCTCCCGTAGGTGCTCTTTAAGGGCGGTTTTGAATGTGGGCAGGGATTCACATTCCTTTACAGCTTTGGGTAGGGCGTTCCACATTGTTGTGGCATAATTGCGAAACGTGTTTAGTCCCTTGTTTGAGCCGAATCTGGGTTTAACATGATTTGTTGAGCTTCCTCTGGTGTAGTGGTTGTGGTATTCACTGACCTTTGGGAAGTATTTTGACATGTACATGGGCACCCCGGTCGTATAGTGTATCTTGTAGACCAGGCCCATTGCAAGTTGCTGTACTCTGTCGTCTACTCTAAGCCATCCTAGGTTGGCAAAGTGGGCAGGGGTGAGGTGGGTTCTGGGGTTCAGGTCAAGTAGTAGTCTGACCAGTTTGTTTTGGTTGTATGATATCTCAGTCGATATCCACCCGTTTTAGATGTACAATGCTCTATCAGGCATAGGTTCTTGGCTAGCAAGTTAACACGAAATCCAGTCCAGATTGCCATGGTAACAGTTGCCACCAAGGGAAAATATGAGGACATCAGATCAAAAAACATAAATCCAGCAGAACTCAAAAACCGTTTACGGGCTAATAGCTCTCTGGACGTTTTAACTGATAACAAAACTGACGCAGACAACATTTTGACACGACAAACGAGATGTATAGATGTGTTTTGATGTTGAAATGTCACTGATACAAGCAATATTGTCGAAGTAAACTGACTTTGAATTACTACGTGAGTCATATTTTTTGCGTTCACATTTTGTCACGTGAACCTAACACCCTAATAATACGCCGATGACACTCACAGATATAAATGTTTCACATATTTATGTTATGTTTTATTATATCTGATTACACTTGGCCAAGGACTGACAGCGGTCAATAAGGCAGCGCCCCAGACCAGACGCGCTATCATTCCTTTTTTTCGGGGGAGTGAGATATTGACTCAAGGTGTTGCAGCATCCATGGAATTCTCTTGAAGTTTTAGTTGAAAAGTCTCTGTTTGCCTGTTTGCACTGAATGGCTTTATGTGAGGCTACTGGTAAAAAATGCAAATACGCTCACACAGAGTGGCCGATTTGAACGAAAGGGTACTCATCATATCGCTTTATAATTGCATATGCACCTGTGTACTGTATACTTACAATACTTACCCATAGTATATATTTAGATTCTAGTGCATATTGTACATATGTGTTGTAATGCATAATATAACTGATATGGCATACAGACCCTCATCTGCACCTTGATTACACTTGCTCATAATGCGTTAATTATATTGTTATATATATAAATATATATATATTTGTGTGTGCCTATTTTTACTTTTCTACTGTATTATAATTGTATTATAACCTGTATTGTGTCTTATATTATCATACCTGGCTGTACCTCCCCTCCCCCATGCTGCTATGATGCCTGAATTTCCCCAAGGGGATCAATAAAGGAATATCTTATATCGTATCTTATCTTAATGGGTGATTGATTGGCATTTGCGTAATACAGGGGGTATAGGCTATTATGGCATTAGTGCAAGGCTACTTTAATGGCGTGTGGGGCTGATGAGTGGTCTCAGTGGGTGAACTGGTCGGGTGTTGGGTGTCCTTTCTCCGTTAGTGAAATCGGACCTGGTCCCGACACAATCCACCGCGCTTCTCACCGAACCATTCCATTCTCCGCGCCTTGACCCCCGCTGCACAATGCCGGGGCGCCGGAGGGACGTGCGCACTGCCGGGGCCCCTTGTTACTGCTACGTGTGTATCTGGAGTGGAGTCTGTGGTTTGTGCGCATCTGCGTCTTTGAGTTCAAGACGCTGCCGCGAGGGTCCAAAGGACATCGTCAGTGTGCGCCAGTCTGGACGGCATGTGCCGTGGTGCCTGTCGTGTCTTTAGGCTGAACATACAGTAGGTAGGAGCGCTGAGGGGAGAGAGGAGAGGAGCGGAGCGGGTGGCAATAAAGAGAGAAGGCAGAGCCAGGGGCCCGCGCTGTGCCGATGGGAGGAGGAGAGGTGGCGGTAGGCTGGGACCAGAGGGCAGGACTGGCAGGGCGCGGTCTTATCCTCCTCGGCAGCACCTCATCTGTAGTCGGATCTCTTGCATTTCCATTTCTGCCGACAGTCTCGCACCACAGGGATGCATTGAATACTGAACCCGAGTGGCAGAAACCGCTGCGGGGACACCCTTTGACCGCCGTGCCCAAAAGGCGCAGCCTGCTTGCGCGCACTGTGCCTGCCTGTCTGTCTGTCCATATAGTCGTTTTTCACAGCGAGCGAGACAGAGACTGCTTTGAACCTGCCTGCCAAGACAAACTGACTTTGCCTATTTATGCCCCTGCCCGCACGTGGACTTGGGATAGACAGTGACAGAGGCCGAGCAGCACGAGCAGCACCAGCAGCACTACAGGTTGAGGTCAGCGTGTTCCGGCGTCTCCAGCGGCGCAGACGAGTGGCCTTTTTACGCGCCGGGAATGGCGAGTGTCGGGGACTCGGAGACGGGTCCTGTACTTTTCCTCCCGTTCTAAAAGTCTCGGGGGGGAGAAGTTGCCCTGCACGGGAGCTTATACTTAAAATATACACCGGTGACTCGTGCCACCTCGCCACCCGCCGGAGGTTGATGCACACCGGCCCGGGGTGGAGGAATGCTGCTGCTCACGACACTGGTGACGTACCTCGCAGGGTGCGCCTTTCTCCTCTCGCCGCCGGTCACCGAGGGCTGCGGGCCGGGCAGGGGATATGGAAAGAGACGGTCACCGAGGAAGCTCGCCCCGCTCGCCTACAAGCAGTTCAGCCCCAATGTGGCCGAGAAGACGTTAGGAGCGAGTGGGAGATACGAGGGGAAGATAACCCGGAGCTCTGAGCGCTTCAAGGAGCTCACCCCTAATTACAACCCCGACATCATCTTCAAGGATGAGGAGAATACAGGTGCAGACCGCATGATGACGCAGGTAGGCTAAATCCCGGGCTATACCACAGAGACATTGAGAGTGATATAATAGCTTATTTAGTTAAGCGTTAAACTTAGGCTGCTATATAGGGGGCGTTTGGAGCGAACGCGCCCAGCGGCCCAGCCCAGGTCGGCATAGGAATCTTGCACTTTGCTCAGCCTTTAAACTCGTGGACATGCGCCGTTATCGATTCCGTGATTATTGACTTTGGTTCCCTGCCCCTGTGCGCACTGGAGAGCACTGATTACAAAGGCTGCGCAATTTGCACAACTCCAGTCACGTGACTCACACCTTATTGTTGATTGACACCGAGAGCTGTATATAGGCATGCGCCGGAACGGGGTGATTGTATGGTACATTGTTGCGTGGTCTACTACTCGTTAAGCTGTCAGTGTGTGAAAAGCTGCTGTCTTGGTCTTGGGGCATAATATAGTCTACATTTTATTATCACGAGCGTAATGGTAATGCCTCAAACATTTGTAGTTCATTGCGAACAGCTCGTGCGTAAAAGAGGCAACCCCGCGGCTAAAAAAGAAAAAGTATATGGAAAAAGCGGTTGCTCTTAATTAAAACACTATGTCTTCTGTTTTACATAATTTTGGGGGAAACAGCCAATAGTTCTATTTGGTTTGAGCCTGGGTCAAGCGTGCAGATGTTTACTGTTTCGTTTTTAGCCCGACTGGCCAGAGTTAACGGTCGCCTTTTTGGACTGTCAGAATTTTTACGACACCGTCATTGATGTGGTTCCGGAGTGGAATTTATTTGACTCCAATTTCCCCAGGAATAAAGTATTTATATCTGCCTCTCTTGTGACCGCGGGCTTCCTCTCAAAGCACCAAGCGTTTATGTCCACAAAGACCCACGTGGGAATGAAAGTGCCCACTCTCGTAGCTGTCACCTCGCGCCCGCCGCGCTCACGGGGCGCCGCGCGCGTCAACGTTGACCTGCACACAATTTATGGGCTCCAAGCGGCAACCGCCGCCGCCGGCCGCAAGAGACAGCGTCCTGTTTGTTTTTTACTATTTTGTGTTACTTTTTTGTTTGTTTTTGCAGCACGCATGTACAAAAATAGTCCACTTCACTTGCATTTAAGCCTTAATTATACACATTTTTTCGCCTCTTATTTTTGATTCAGTGGTGGTGGCTTTCCTGCCCGCGAGTGGCATTGGGGCGCGCATACAGACGCGACTGTTCAGGGGGCAAAGCCATAGGTGCGCATAGGCGCGTGTTGTCAACCTCCGCGTCGAATGTTTGTGTAGCTCGTGGTTTGGTGCTAAACCGCTCCTACAGAAACCCCCGTCGATCCGTAGCTTGAAAGGAAAACCAACAAAATCCATCGTCTGATTTATGAACTCCAGTTCGTTGCTCTGACCGCAGAGAAAAAAAACAGACGTTAAAATCCACATTACTCCGTGAAAAGGCATCTATGGGCAACTCCGCACTGAACTATTCTTATCACTGGAAGCAGGAGCCAACACGGAAAAAGACATTTCGGTTTTTAATTCCATTTCAGCCTAATAGACTTAAGGTCCACGAGATGTATTGCTAAACCATTCGTGCCAAAAGTCCCGCCGTCTACAGAGCCCATCCTGAGGCCATAAAGACTCACTGTAATACATAGGCCTGAAATCTAATTAACGAAATGTCACAGCTCTAAATTGTGGAGCCTATTATAGTTCTTGGTTTATGCCGGTAAGGTTAAGATTATAGCCAGTATAGCTGAATCGACCAGAGCCACCAGACAGTGGTCATAGAACCGGTAGCAGCATGGATGAATCATGTCAACGAGAGATGGATGTGATGGATGAACGTACGTGTGTGTTAGTGAGAGAGAGGGAGACGGAGAGGCGTCCTCAATAGGGCCTCTCACCCTCTGTTTGCTCACCCTCACCAGACCCCAGTACTCTCTCGCTCATACCAGTGTGTACCCCCCTCCCCCCAACCCCACCCCCCCACTCCCGCTCCAGCAGGCCTTAACATAGCCTCCCCTCGCCTCACCACAGAGAGCAAACACGAGGGGTGGCTGGGACAGCAGGGGTGCATTGTGGGACGGCTAAAAGCCACAGACAAGGAGGGAGAAGGGGCACTGAGGTCGGGGGAAGAGGAGAGAGGGGCAATGGGCATGGAGGTTGGGTATAGGCAAATCGGTAGGGGGGGGGGGGGGGTGAGGTCGGGTTCATTGGGGACTGGGGAGTCCTCTGTGCTGCCCTGCACAAAGGCAAACAGCGGTAACTGCATGAGGAGTGAAATTACTGTGAAAATTGTAGTGACAATACCTTTGGAAGATCAACTTTGAAGTCATTTTATCTCTTTCACTATAGTGAGAAACTCACACAGTTAGTTACTGCTGTTCACCTTTGGAGCGTATTGTGGTGGAGGGTGATGGAGGCTAAGCCCAAGGAAGAGTGGGTCTGGAAAAGACACTGGCCTGTATCACAGAGCTTGAATAGAAAAGACACAGGCCTGTATCACAGAGCTTGAATAGATAGAAAAGACACTGGCCTGTATCACAGAGCTTGAATAGATAGAAAAGACACTGGCCTGTATCACAGAGCTTGGATGGATAGAAAAGACACTGGCCTGTATCACAGAGCTTGGATGGATAGAAAAGACACAGGCCTGTATCACAGAGCTTGGATGGATAGAAAAGACACTGGCCTGTATCACAGAGCTTGGATGGATAGAAAAGACACAGGCCTGTATCACAGAGCTTGAATGGATAGAAAAGACCCATCGTTTGGAAGGACCTTGGCTGTGATGGGTTAGGTTTTAAGGTTAAGGTTACAGTAAGTCATACTGTTACGGTAAGAGATAGGGTTAGGGTTAAGGTTATTGTAAGAGATAGGGTTAGGGATAAAGTAAGACATATGGTTAGGGTTAAGGTTATTGTAAGACATAGGGTTAGGGATAAAGTAAGACATAGGGTTAGGGTTAAGGTTATTATAAGACATAGGGTTAAAGTTACGGTTATTGTAAGACATAGGGTTAAGGTTACAGTAAGACATAGGGTTAAGGTTACAGTAAGACATAGGGTTAAGGTTACAGTAAGACATAGGGTTAAGGTACCAGCCAAATGATTACCATTCAAGAATGAACTGTACATTTGCATCATGGGAATATACTCTTTTTATTCAAGTTCTGTGAGCTGTATCTACAGTATCAAGCTGAAAAAGGAAGACTGAATCAGGAACATCTACCAATCTATTCAATACCATAGTCCCCTCCAAACTCATAGCCAAGCTCAGGGACCTGGGCTTGAACTATGACCTCTGCCAGTGGGTCTTGGACTTCCTGACGGGTAGACCCCAGGTGGTGAGAGCAGGCAACTGCACCTCCTCATCCATCACCCTCAACATAGGGACCCCCCAGGGCTGTGTTCTGAGTCCCCTCCTCTACTCGCTGTACACACACAACTGTGTGGCACAGCGGAACAACAACACAATCATCAAATTTGCTGACGACACAGTAGTGGTGGGCCTGATCTCTGCAAACGATGAGAGGGCCTACCTGGAAGAGGTAGAGGATCTGGCACGGTGGTGTCAGGAGAACTGCCTCTCCCTGAACGTCAGCAAAACAAAAGAGATGATTGTGGACTTTAGGAGGTCGGGGGTCAGGGACTACAGCCCCCTCAGCATCGACGGGGCACCGGTCGAGAGAGTGAACCGTTTTAAGTACCTCAGAGTCCACATATCCGAGGACTTGACATGGACCACACACATTGACAGTGTAGTGAAGAAGGCACGGCAACGCCTCTACTTCCTTAGGCGCCTAAGGAAGTTCAAAGTGAGTCAGAATATCCTTAAGAACTTCTACTCATGCACAATAGAGAGCATCCTGACTGGCAATATCACCTCCTGGTTTGGGAATAGCACGCACAAGACCGTAGCAGACTACAGAGAGTGGCCCGTTCAGCCGAACGCACAATTGGAGGTGGGCTTCCCACTCTCCAAGACATTTACAACAAGCGTTGCAGGGGTAAGGCTAAGAGAATAATCAAAGACTCTAGCCACCCAAACAACTGCCTCTTTGAACTGCTGCGGTCAGGCAAGCGATACCGGAGTCTCATGGCAAGCACAGAGAGACTCAGAAGGAGCTTCTATCCCCAGGCCATCAGGATGCTCAACGACAATAACACTATGTAACAACCCATACACTCACAGCACACACATCCACACGTACACACTCACTTTAAATAAACAACTCACTGTAGCACCCACTTTACCCACTTTAGACACTTTAACACACTTTATATTTATTGGTAAAGAGATTTGCACTACAACTCATACCTCATTGCACCTTACCCTAAGTTGTACCTCATCCCATTTCTGCATTGTACTGTATATTGTATTGTAACTCAGTTACTTTTTTTCCCTACTCTGTATTGTATATTGTATATGTATATTGAACACTTTTGTTTACACTTGTTTACGTACTTTTGACTTTCTATTTTATACTATTTTATTTTATTCTATTTTTATCTAGCACACTCTCAGGAGCAAAACAGGAAAAAGCATTTCATATAAAAGTGTTCAGACCTTGCCATCTCCTTGGTTTTGAAACTGATTCCAGGTCAGGTGTACTTGATGAGAGCAGTCTTGGCACATACATACAGTATGAGTTGTTTCATTGCCCAATGCTGATAACACTTTGATCTCCACTTAACTCTGCTTCTCAACCCATGTTAAAAATATTTTTCCTGTGTGTGTGTGTGTGTGTGTGTGTGTGTGTGTGTGTGTGTGTGTGTGTGTGTGTGTGTGTGCGTGTGCGTGTGCATGTGTGTGTGTGTGTGTGTGTGCATGCACATGCATGCGTGTGTGTTTTATGAAGGAGCCAGGAGTACCAATTAATTTCCTCTTATCATGTGGAAAATGTACTTATACAGACGGCAAGTATATTGCCTTGTACAGATGCAAAAAACATGAACAGACGCATGTCTTGTTTATGGTACAGAGGCTCTGACCAATCAGAGTTGTCTTGTTTATGGTACAGAGGCTCTGACCAATCAGAGCTGTCTTGTACATGGAACAGAGGCTCTGACCAATCAGAGTTGTCTTGTACATGGAACAGAGGCTCTGACCAATCAGAGTTGTCTTGTTTATGGTACAGAAGCTCTGACCAATCAGAGTTGTCTTGTTTATGGTACAGAGGCTCTAACCAATCAGAGTTGTCTTGTGCATGGAAAAGAGGCTCTGACCAATCAGAGTTGTCTTATGGTACAGAGGCTCTGACCAATCAGAGTTGTCTTTATGGTACAAAGGCTCTGACCAATCAGAGTTGTCTTGTACATGGAAAAGAGGCTCTGACCAATCAGAGTTGTCTTGTACATGGTACAGAGGCTCTGACCAATCAGAGTTGTCTTGTACATAGTACAGAGGCTCTGACCAATCACAGATAAGAAATAAGAATGACTTTGAGCCCTCGTCTGTCACTGACACACCAAGCTACATACGTGCTTGTCACGTGTACAGATGTCAGATAAACATATGTAGCTAAGGATTATGAATGTATGCAAATCATTCTACTCTCTTTGCTGTGATTGGTCTGTGTGTCCTGTATATGCCGTCTGCAAAAGGCAATTGTTGGCATGTGTGTAATTTCATTGAATATTCTGCACAAGATTAAAGTTATTTATACCTTACGTTCCATCGTGTCCTAGCTATATTATTGTCTATCTCTCTCGCCCTCGAGTCTCTCGCTTCCTCGCCATCAAAGGGCAGCCATCGCTGCGAAACAAAAGGCTTTCTAAAGGGATAGTTAACATTCTTGGAACCCTTATCACCTTCCTTCAATGGTGATGTTGATCGGTGGAGACCTTTCTCAGCACAATCCATGCTGTTCCTCATACTAGATCCAGATAGTTAGCCACAAACCAATGCAAAGTCAATGGGGTCGAGCTCCAGTCTGTACAGGCTGACTGAGGCTCACTGAAGTTTATTCCACAGTGCACACTAAGTAGTAGCAAACTATCCAGAGATAGTATAAGGAACAGCATGATCAACATCATCATTAATAAGTTAGAAATAGGGCTAGGGTTCCAAAAATCAGAACTATCCCTTTAATTTGTGGAATGAGAAGATTATACCATCCTGTGTTTTAGTAGAATTTATGAGGAAGGGGAAAAGTAGATGAGAGGGGGTGGGGTTATTTAAGTCTACAGTCTCTCTCTCTCTCTCTCTCTCTCTCTCTCTCTCTCTCTCTCTCTCTCTCTCTCTCTCTCTCTCTCTCTCTCTCTCTCTCTCTCTCTCTCTGTTTTCTCGGTGCACGTAAAGGGGAATATTACTGCACTGTAGTTATTTTTCAAAGGTGCCTAATGTAAAAATCATCCATACATCTTTTGTTATCACAGGATAGTGCGATTGTGTAAAACGTACACTCATGAACTAAATGTGATTGTATAAAATCCAGATTGTGATGTGGGGAGATTGGGGTAAGGAAGGTAGAATTTAGCCCCTGAATCGCAGCTGCTAGCACTGCCTACCTCTACATGACTCACTAGCTGCTAGTACTGCCTACCTACCTCTACATGACTCACTAGCTGCTAGTACTGCCTACCTACCTCTACATGACTCACTAGCTGCTAGTACTGCCTACCTCTACATGACTCACTAGCTGCTAGTACTGTCTACCTACCTCTACATGACTCACTAGCTGCTAGTACTGCCTACCTACCTCTACATGACTCACTAGCTGCTAGTACTGTCTACCTACCTCTACATGACTCACTAGCTGCTAGCACTGTCTACCTACCTCTACATGACTCACTAGCTGCTAGTACTGTCTACCTACCTCTACATGACTCACTAGCTGCTAGTACTGTCTACCTACCTCTACATGACTCACTAGCTGCTAGTACTGCCTACCTACCTCTACATGACTCACTAGCTGCTAGTACTGCCTACCTCTACATGACTCACTAGCTGCTAGTACTGCCTACCTCTACATGACTCACTAGCTGCTAGTACTGCCTACCTCTACATGACTCACTAGCTGCTAGTACTGCCTACCTCTACATGACTCACTAGCTGCTAGTACTGCCTACCTCTATATGACTCTCTAGCAGGGGTGTAAAGTACTTGAGTAATTGTACTTCGTTACAATACTTAAGTACTGTTTTGGGGGATTTGTACTTTACTCTAGTATTATTAGGTTTGTATACTTTGTACTTTTACTCCATTACATTTCAGAGAAAAAATACATACTTTTTACTCCTTACATTTAAAATGCAGACCTACAAAGTACAAATCTCACAGGTCCAACCATTTAATTAGTATATTTTAATTGTTTATCTGGCCGAACTAACATTAACGTTATTAATCCTGCGACCGCAGGTAAACAGCCAATCAAATCCCCATCAATGGAAAATGAACCCGCCCATACCCATGCTGATTGGTCCTTGTGCAACACTAGAAAGCAGGGATCTTTGATTAAACACCTGCTATCAGAAGAATAGACAGTCAGATCCGCATTATGCTGTGGTTAATATTGTGATATTATTCAGGGTACTCCAGTATTCTGTCTTCTGTCTGTCTTCAGCATTGTCTATCGCAGAACACATTCCATTGTGGGCAGAGTGTATGCTTGGTTTCATTCCAGCCTTGCCTAAACACCAGCTGATGATTTCACTAATTGGCTCACCTCTTCAACTAACTCACCTGGTGCAATGTATAGTTAAAATGAAAACTTGGCGCACGATGGAATGAATCCCTTTCAAAAAAAAAATTACTTTTACTTTTTAGTACTTAAGTACATTTAAAAGTAGGACTTTTTGACTTTTACTCAAGTGTGTTTTTAGCCAGATACTTTGACTTTTACTTGAGTCAGATTTTTAGACGGTACCAATACTTTCACTTAAGTATAATTTCTGGGTACTTTTTACACCCCTGCTCACTAGCTGCTAGTACTGCCTACATCTACATGACTCACTAGCTGCTAGTACTGCCTACCTCTACATGACTCACTAGCTGCTAGTACTGCCTACCTACCTCTACATGACTCACTAGCTGCTAGTACTGCCTACCTCTACATGACTCACTAGCTGCTAGTACTGCCTACCTCTACATGACTCACTAGCTGCTAGTACTGCCTACCTACCTCTACATGACTCACTAGCTGCTAGTACTGCCTACCTCTACATGACTCACTAGCTGCTAGTACTGCCTACCTCTACATGACTCACTAGCTGCTAGTACTGCCTACCTACCTCTACATGACTCACTAGCTGCTAGTACTGCCTACCTCTACATGACTCACTAGCTGCTAGTACTGCCTACCTCTACATGACTCACTAGCTGCTAGTACTGCCTACCTCTACATGACTCACTAGCTGCTAGTACTGCCTACCTCTACATGACTCACTAGCTGCTAGTACTGCCTACCTACCTCTACATGACTCACTAGCTGCTAGTACTGCCTACCTCTACATGACTCACTAGCTGCTAGTACTGCCTACCTACCTCTACATGATTCACTAGCTGCTAGTACTACCTACCTCTACATGACTCACTAGCTGCTAGTACTGCCTACCTCTACATGACTCACTAGCTGCTAGTACTGCCTACCTACCTCTACATGACTCACTAGCTGCTAGTACTGCCTACCTCTACATGACTCACTAGCTGCTAGTACTGCCTACCTACCTCTACATGACTCACTAGCTGCTAGTACTACCTACCTCTACATGACTCACTAGCTGCTAGTACTGCCTACCTCTACATGACTCACTAGCTGCTAGTACTGCCTACCTACCTCTACATGACTCACTAGCTGCTAGTACTGCCTACCTCTACATGACTCACTAGCTGCTAGTACTGCCTACCTCTACATGACTCACTAGCTGCTAGCACTGTCTACCTACCTCTACATGACTCACTAGCTGCTAGTACTGCCTACCTACCTCTACATGACTCACTAGCTGCTAGTACTGCCTACCTACCTCTACATGACTCACTAGCTGCTAGTACTGCCTACCTCTACATGACTCACTAGCTGCTAGCACTGTCTACCTACCTCTACATGACTCACTAGCTGCTAGTACTGCCTACCTCTACATGACTCACTAGCTGCTAGTACTGCAGCAGTCTGACTAGCAAGTGCAAAGTGGGTATTGCAATTCTTGCATCCGGCCCCTCGTGATTAATTTCCATCTCTCTCTCTCTCTCTCTCTCTCTCTCTCTCTCTCTCTCTCTCTCTCTCTCTCTCTCTCTCTCTCTCAGCGCTGTAAGGACAAGCTCAACTCGCTGGCCATCTCGGTGATGAACCTGTGGCCCGGGGTCCGCCTGCGGGTCACGGAGGGCTGGGACGAGGACGGCCACCACTCGGAGGAGTCGCTGCACTACGAGGGCCGTGCGGTGGACATCACCACGTCCGACCGAGACAGGAACAAGTACGCCATGCTCGCGCGCCTCGCCGTGGAGGCGGGCTTCGACTGGGTCTACTACGAGTCCAAGGCCCACGTCCACTGTAGCGTGAAGTCAGGTGAGAGAGCGACAACGGGCTTGGGTCAAGGAAATGTTTGGCGAGCAAAAAGACTCCTCGAGTCTTGAGTCTCACCTCCTCCGTCCTGCAAGACTTTGGAAAATATTTGAGGTTATAATCCTTTTGGAGATTTTATTTTTAAAGTTTCTATTATTCTATATTATTCCCTGTGTTGTGAGTAGAGACAAGGGCAGAGAACTGAGGACAGATCTTGAGAATTGGGGCTGGGTATCGTTGGATGTTCTTTTGGACACAGAATACTGACACTGTCTGACGTGTCACATTCCATACCGATTCAAAAATGATTTTATGTGTTTCTTTCTTTGTTGAATGCATTTAGTGTGCATTTCATCACACAGTAGGACTAATATTTTCTTCTGTTTATTTTTTTTGACATGCCAATCAGTACATGTTTAATTGATTGTCTCCTATAAAAAATTGCCATTTTGTTCTGAATAACCAAGAATTGCAATGCCCTTGATGCCATGAAATCATTATTGATACCAACGGTATCTATTTGTGATACCCAGCCTGTTGGAATTAGTTGTGAAGGGGAAAGGTTGTACAGGGAGACCTTGATTATTTATGTATTCTAGCGAGAGCGAGATGCATGGAGATGTTTTTAACCACCACTAACTCAGAAATCGTCCACACGCTGACTTCATGCATCAACCCATGGATTCATAGCAACATTACAATAACGACAAAAATAACCTGCATTGCAACCCGCGCAGACATTCGGAAGCGGCATTGACTTCATACCAGACAAATAACATGGACTCTGACTATAACGGCGTGTCCTTGTTACATCCGTACCTGAAGACTGTACTTCGACCACCCGTGGAATTCTACAGCAGGGTGCCACAGGCTTCCCACGCCTTTCCTAACTTGTCCTAACACTTTGTCTCACCCTTTCTCTGTCCCCTGTCCTTCCTCATTTAATCTTTAACCGTTTTCCTGAAACTTACTGCCTCTCTCATGCCACTCATCTGCCACGGCCCTCATGTCCAGTCACGCTGCGTGTTACTGACATCATGCTCCGCCTCACCGCTCACATGTAGTGTGTGTGTGTGTGTGTGTGTGTGCGTGTGTGTGTGTGTGTGTGTGTGTGTGTGTGTGTGTGTGTGTGTGTGTGTGTGTGTGTGTGTGTGTGTGTGTGTGTGTGTGTGTGCGTGCGCTTCCTCTTCCTCATGGCTTTCCTTGCACAGAAGCAGGCTCATTGGACTATGGTCTCTATAAAGGAGCTGGAGATTTGATTAGTGATTATAGAGTAATTTAGTCTTCAGAGTATTTTAGTCTCCATGGTAAAGAAACATATCTTTACCTTTATGGTTCGGTTTGCTAACTCACCTGGATGTGAACCCACATGGGAAATCAAACATCGACCAGTCAGCCAATGGAGAATCCCACCTGGCCAAGGGAGATATTAGGATTACTAGGCTTCAGGCCAAGGGAGATATTAGGATTACTAGGCTTTAGGCCAAAAGGAGATATTAGGCTTACTAGACTTCAGGCCAAGGGAGATATTAGGATTACTAGGCTTCAGGCCAAGGGAGATATTAGGATTACTAGGCTTCAGGCCAAGGGAGTTATTAGGATTACTAGACTTCAGGCCAAGGGAGATATTAGGATTACTAGACTTCAGGCCAAGGGAGATATTAGGATTACTAGGCTTCAGGCCAAGGGAGTTATTAGGATTACTAGACTTCAGGCCAAGGGAGATATTAGGATTACTAGGCTTCAGGCCAAGGGAGATATTAGGATTACTAGGCTTCAGGCCAAGGGAGATATTAGGATTACTAGGCTTCAGGCCAAGGGAGATATTAGGCTTTACTAGGCTTCAGGCAGAGCTGTTCAAGGTGTTTTATTAGGCCCCAGGCTGGGCTGCTCAGGTGTTTTCTCCAGGTGTCATGGTGGGATGTGTCCATCAGATGTTTATATGATAGCACCTGAGGCATATAGGGTACCTGAAGAAGCCTGTCGATAGCAAACCGAAACCACCAGAATAGGTAACACTGTTTTTTAGCTTGTTTATGATGGACGTAAAAACGATATGTCAGATGAAGTCCACACGAACCCTTTCCCCTCAGAGATCAGTCATTGCTTTGTGAGAGATTGTCTCAACAGCTAGAAGGAATTAGCAGTGACCGTGTGTGAGACGTCTTGAGCAACCCTGTACGTAACAGTGGTAACAGAGGTTCTGAGATTCTCACTTTCTCTTCCCCTTTTTCTCCCTCTTTCTCCCTCTCTTTCTCCTTTTTCTCATTTCACCCCTTCTCCTTCCCCCCCTTTGTGTCTTCCTGTCCTCTCTTTCCTTTTCCCCACCCAGATCGGGTCGCGAGCACCCAGAACTTGACTTGATCGGAAGGCGAACCTGTCAAGTCGACATTTTTTGTTTTTATCTTTTATATTGTAATTTTTAGTTTTTTATCACCCCCTCCCCCCAAGACACAGGGAAAAGGTCTGATAAGAAACCCTGAAGCAAAGCGATCGTTCAGAAAGGGGGGGGGGGCATCTTTATAAGGCAGACTTCCAGTGAAGGAACCACCAAACATGCTGGTGGTGAAATGGACCATCAACCTTATCATCATTGTCTACATTACGCTCGGAACTCCAAGCAAATCACCCTCCTTCCAAACCCCTTTTTGGGGGATTGTTCGACAGAGATGACCGAGAGGAAATAACCACTAGGGGGCGATATCCAGCCATGTGGAATGAAGGACTGGACTCACAGTTGAAGTTCCATGACCTAGAGGAGGAAAGAAGACTTGATTGCCCAAACACCATGGACAACAGCCCCCCCCCCCACACACACACACACACACAGACGTCAGCCATTCAGACCACAGGACCTTCAGAGAAGCCTCGATGTGTTTGTCACATGGTACTATGGTCACACCAAGGAATTTCTATCAAGGTATAAAATGGGGCGGGGTCTATTGACCACTACATGAACCTGATCTGGACCACAGTGAAATCCATTGGTCTGCACGCTCACTGGGGCCACTGTTGAAATTACGTATAGATTTGTATGTGTCTTGTAATAGAAATATCAGTGCATTGTCCAGTTGTCATAACTTGCGATATACATCAAGTTATGTATATGAGATGTTCAAAGGACTGTTCACTTCTTTAAAGGTAGAATCTGTAATGCCATCAAACAGCAACCTCTAGGCAACAGAGCCCCGCTTGGTTGAATTTCTCCAGCATTAGCAACCCCTCATCTATCCCCACTCAACTCCAACCCACACATCAGACCAAATGTAAACAAAAAAGTGCAATACCAAGCGGGACCGTTTTGCCTAGAGGTCACAGATTGTCCCTTTAAGAAACGTATTGGATTTGTCACAAACTGGGAATGGTTCAGGTCTGTCTAAAAAGCACTTGTACCAGGGTGTTGGTTTTGAGACATTGAGCACTTGAGACAAAGAAAAAAGTACTTTTACAGTATCTGTATTTAATACATCAGACATCCGCAAACTTTCAACCTCTACTGTCTTTACTATGAATGAACACAACATTCTAACTTAGCATCTTTAGATGATAAAGTACTCAACCTCTACTGTCTTTACTATGAATGAACACAACATTCTAACTTAGCATCTTTAGATAATAAAGTACTCAACCTCTACTGTCTTTACTATGAATGAACACAACATTCTAACTTAGCATCTTTAGATGATAAAGTACTCAATCTCTACTGTCTTTAACTATGAATGAACACAACACTCTAACTCAGCATCTTTAGATAATAAAGTACTCAATCTCTACTATATTTGACTATGAATGAACACAACACTCTAACTCAGCATCTTTAGATAATAAAGTACTCAATCTCTACTATATTTTACTATGAATGAACACAACACTCTTTAGATTATTAGGAGTGAAAACCTAGTTAATCTGAAGTTAAAACATGCCTCTTCATCTCAAGTGTTCAGTTGTTAGCCTTTGATAGCAGCAATGCTATCGCATGTATCACCTTCTAAACAGCTTCCTATTATGTGTCATAACACAGCTAAAGGGGCAATCCACCCCCCTGTCTGAAAGCTGTCTGAGTGGCATTGGGTTTGCGGTGGGTTACTCAAGATAATCCACAGACCTTGTTGTAATACTATCTGGTGTATTTAGGTAGAAATAGTTCTGAATTAAACAGAAATATGAACAGAACAGGTCTGTGGATTATCTTGAGGAACCTTGTCATGTTTTCTGGAAAGAGTCATTGCTGTTGAATCGCGTTGAGCGCCACAAACCCAACGCCGCTCAACTCTATTGTATGGGAGTGACGACACGACACCACTACGACAGATATCTCAAAACTCACACTGAAACCATCTGGATGGAGGAAAACAATGTTTTTAGTTTTACTTTCTATTTTGGGTGAACTGTCCCTTTAATGATCCAGACAGACTTAATATGATTGTGATGTGTGAGCGTGTGCGTGTGCGTGTGTGTGTGGGGGCAGTCCAGATGAAGGGTGCCTGTAGGTTCAGTTGTCAGATGATTAACCCTGCTGTCTCACTTCCTCCTCTAGCTCCTTCACACATATTGTATCTTATCACCTAGCCTTGGCTCCTACCTTGGCTCCTGCTTTGGCTCTTGCCTTGCCCAAATATTTATTCTCCCATAGACTTGAGATGGTCCAACTGTGTCACTTCCAAGTGCCATGGACACATGCACACACACACACACACACACACACACACACACACACACACACACACACACACACAGCCATTATTCATGCTTTTATCTTTGAGGTGAAGTTTTCCGTTCTTTTATTGTTCTTTTATGTGGAGTGAAGGGGAAATAGATGTAAATATTTAGCTAAAGGGAGTTGGAAGGATTTTATATGTACCCAGGCCCTTCTGTGGAATATTGACTTTGTTCTCATTTTTCTTCCCTTTCTTTCTCCTTTTGTCTTTCTCTTTTTCCTTCTATCTGATGTCTTTCTTTCTTTCTTTCTTTCTTTCTTTCTTTCTTTCTTTCTTTCTTTCTTTCTTTCTTTCTTTCTTTCTTTCTTTCTTTCTTTCTTTCTTTCTTTCTTTCTTCCCTCCTTCCCTTCTTTCTTTCTTTCTTTCTTTCTTTCTTTCTTTCTTTCTTTCTTTCTTTCTTTCTTTCTTTCTTTCTTTCTTTCTTTCTTTCTTTCTTTCTTTCTTTCTTTCTTTCTTTCTTTTTTTCTTTCTTTCTTTCTTTCTTCATTTCTTTCTTCCCTCATTCCCTTCTTTCTTTCTTCATTTCTTTCTTCCCTCCTCCCTTCTTTCTTTCTTTCTTTCTTTCTTCATTTCTTTCTTTCTTTCTTTCTTCCCTCCTTCCCTTCTTTCTTCATTTCTTTCTTTCGTTCTTCCCTCCTTCCCTTCTTTCTTTCTTCATTTATTTCTTTCTCTCTTCATTTCTTTCTTTCTTTCTTCCATCCTTCCATTCTTTCTTTCTCTTTCTTTCTCTCTTCATTTCTTTCTTTCTCTCTTCATTTCTTTCTTTCATTTCTTTCTTTCTTTCTTTCTTTCTTTCTTTCTTTCTTTCTTTCTTTCTTTCTTTCTTTCTTTCTTTCTTTCTTTCTTTCTTTCTTTCTTTCTTTCTTTCTTTCTTTCTTTCTTTCTTTCTTCATTTCTTTCTTTCTATCTATCCCTCCCTCAGAGCACTCTGTGGCAGCGAAGTCTGGTGGGTGTTTTCCAGGAGGCAGCCTGGTCAGGCTGGAGAGTGGCGCCCAGAAGCCCCTGGAGGAGCTGCGAGCCGGGGAGCGAGTCCTGGCCTCGGTGGGCAGCGACGGGGAGCTGGTGTACAGCGAGGTCCTCGCCTTCCTCGACCGCGACCCTTTGACCCGAAAGCTCTTCTACGCCGTTGCGACCGAGGGCGGGGCTAGCCTGTCCCTCACCGCCGCCCACCTGCTCTTCGTCGCCGATGGCAACTGCTCAGAGGGGGTGGCGCCCGCCCACGGGACAATGAGGACCGTGTACGCCAGCGACGCCCGAGCAGGACAGTGCGTGCTGACGGCGGGCGACGCAGGACGGGCGACCCTCTCGCGGATCACACGGGTGAGCATGAGGCGGGCGAGAGGGACGTACGCACCCCTCACCACCCACGGGACGGTGGTAGTGGACGGGGTGGTGGCGTCGTGCTACGCGGTCGTGGACGGACATGGCCTCGCTCACCAGGCGTTCTCCCCGCTCCGCCTGCTACACCGTTGGACTGGTATGGCCGGCAGTCGCCAAGACAACGGGCTCCACTGGTACGCCCGGTTCTTACACAGACTGGGAAGGCTACTGCTGGACTCGGAGTCCTTCCACCCGTGGGGCGTGGCGTCGCCAGCTAGGTGAGAGGAAGGAGACGCACACGGGCCGGGAGCAGGACACAGAAAGAGGAAGGGGTGGACACAGAAAGAGGAAGGGGTGGACACTGGGAGAGGAAGGGGGTGGACACAGGGAGAGGAATGGGTGGACACAGGAAGAGGAAGGGGTGGACACAGGGAGAGGAAGGGGTGGACACAGGGAGAGGAAGGGGGTGCACACAGGGAGAGGAAGGGGTGGACACTGGGAGAGGAAGGGGTGGACACAGGGAGAGGAAGGGGGTGGACACAGGGAGAGGAAGGGGGTGGACACAGGGAGAGGAAGGGGGTGCACACAGGGAGAGGAAGGGGGTGCACACAGGGAGAGGAAGGGGTGGACACTGGGAGAGGAAGGGGGTGGACACTGGGAGAGGAAGGGGTGGACACTGGGAGAGGAAGGGGTGGACACAGGGAGAGGAAGGGGGTGCACACAGGGAGAGGAAGGGGGTGCACACAGGGAGAGGAAGGGGTGGACACTGGGAGAGGAAGGGGTGGACACAGGGAGAGGAAGGGGTGGACACAGGAAGAGGAAGGGGGTGGACACAGGGAGAGGAAGGGGGTGGACACAGGGAGAGGAAGGGGGTGCACACATGGAGAGGAAGGGGGTGGACACAGGGAGAGGAAGGGGGTGGACACAGGGAGAGGAAGGGGGTGGACACAGGGAGAGGAAGGGGGTGGACACAGAAAGAGGAAGGGGTGGACACTGGGAGAGGAAGGGGTGGACACTGGGAGAGGAAGGGGGTGGACACAGGGAGAGGAAGGGGTGGACACAGGGAGAGGAAGGGGGTGGACACAGGGAGAGGAAGGGGGTGGACACAGGGAGAGGAAGGGGTGGACACAGGGAGAGGAAGGGGTGGACACAGGGAGAGGAAGGGGTGGACACTGGGAGAGGAAGGGGTGGACACAGGGAGAGGAAGGGGTGGACACAGGAAGAGGAAGGGGGTGGACACAGGGAGAGGAAGGGGGTGGACACAGGGAGAGGAAGGGGGTGCACACAGGGAGAGGAAGGGGGTGGACACAGGGAGAGGAAGGGGGTGGACACAGGGAGAGGAAGGGGGTGCACACAGGGAGAGGAAGGGGGTGGACACTGGGAGAGGAAGGGGTGGACACAGGGAGAGGAAGTGGGTGGACACAGGGAGAGGAAGGGGTGGACACTGGGAGAGGAAGGGGTGGACACAGGGAGAGGAAGGGGTGGACACAGGGAGAGGAAGGGGGTGGACACAGGGAGAGGAAGGGGGTGAACACTGGAACAGGAAGGGGGTGGACACAGGGAGAGGAAGGGGTGGACACTGGGAGAGGAAGGGGGTGGACACAGGGAGAGGAAGGGGTGGACACTGGGAGAGGAAGGGGGTGGACACAGGGAGAGGAAGGGGGTGGACACAGGGAGAGGAAGGGGGTGGACACAGGGAGAGGAAGGGGGTGCACACAGGGAGAGGAAGGGGGTGCACACAGGGAGAGGAAGGGGTGGACACTGGGAGAGGAAGGGGGTGGACACTGGGAGAGGAAGGGGTGGACACTGGGAGAGGAAGGGGTGGACACAGGGAGAGGAAGGGGGTGCACACAGGGAGAGGAAGGGGGTGCACACAGGGAGAGGAAGGGGTGGACACTGGGAGAGGAAGGGGTGGACACAGGGAGAGGAAGGGGTGGACACAGGAAGAGGAAGGGGGTGGACACAGGGAGAGGAAGGGGGTGGACACAGGGAGAGGAAGGGGGTGCACACATGGAGAGGAAGGGGGTGGACACAGGGAGAGGAAGGGGGTGGACACAGGGAGAGGAAGGGGGTGGACACAGGGAGAGGAAGGGGGTGGACACAGAAAGAGGAAGGGGTGGACACTGGGAGAGGAAGGGGTGGACACTGGGAGAGGAAGGGGGTGGACACAGGGAGAGGAAGGGGTGGACACAGGGAGAGGAAGGGGGTGGACACAGGGAGAGGAAGGGGGTGGACACAGGGAGAGGAAGGGGTGGACACAGGGAGAGGAAGGGGTGGACACAGGGAGAGGAAGGGGTGGACACTGGGAGAGGAAGGGGTGGACACAGGGAGAGGAAGGGGTGGACACAGGAAGAGGAAGGGGGTGGACACAGGGAGAGGAAGGGGGTGGACACAGGGAGAGGAAGGGGGTGCACACAGGGAGAGGAAGGGGGTGGACACAGGGAGAGGAAGGGGGTGGACACAGGGAGAGGAAGGGGGTGCACACAGGGAGAGGAAGGGGGTGGACACTGGGAGAGGAAGGGGTGGACACAGGGAGAGGAAGTGGGTGGACACAGGGAGAGGAAGGGGTGGACACTGGGAGAGGAAGGGGTGGACACAGGGAGAGGAAGGGGTGGACACAGGGAGAGGAAGGGGGTGGACACAGGGAGAGGAAGGGGGTGAACACTGGAACAGGAAGGGGGTGGACACAGGGAGAGGAAGGGGTGGACACTGGGAGAGGAAGGGGGTGGACACTGGGAGAGGAAGGGGTGGACACTGGGAGAGGAAGGGGGTGGACACTGGGAGAGGAAGGGGTGGACACTGGGAGAGGAAGGGGGTGGACACTGGGAGAGGAAGGGGTGGACACTGGGAGAGGAAGGGGTGGACACTGGGAGAGGAAGGGGTGGACACTGGGAGAGGAAGGGGTGAACACAGGGAGAGGAAGGGGGTGGACACTGGGAGAGGAAGGGGTGGACACTGGGAGAGGAAGGGGGTGGACACAGGGAACAGGCCGGAGGAGGGGTGACCCTGTTCCATTTGGTCTGATGGGACCTGGAATGAAGGATTGGCAGCTGCACCTTTGATCTCCAGTAGGTAGATGGTGGGATGGAGGAGGGGGGCAAGAGATGAGACCAGGTGGTGGTTCATCGTGAAGCCATCATGGGTGTGTTTCTAGAGAGGAGAGCGAGTGGCACACAGACGATTAATGTGCACGTTTAGCTCAGCGCTCTTACGCGTGAAGCCACAGACAACATTGGGACGCGAGTGCGTAGGAAATGTACCGCGGACGCAAAAGTGAGACACTTCCGTGACTCTTGTGCAAGTGTGACTCTTTGGATTTTTTTTTACTTCACAGGAATGGACAGGCTACACGAGTGGAATTAAAGTCTAAAGACCAGAAGAAGAAAAAAAATCCACACTTTGATGTAACAAATGATTGTCATGGAATGAGATCTACTTAACAATGTTTTTTTTGTTTTTTTAATACTCCACCGCTGAATAGAAAATATTTATTAGGACTAAAATGATAATACATATTTATGTGTTCTAAGATTATAATGTGCTTTTTTGGTATTTGTTTATAGAGATCTAAAAAATATATATATGTATGATATATTGAAGTTATTATTATGGGTGATAAGATATTTAAAGATCTATTTTTGAAATTAAATTTTATGGAAATGAACAAAGGTTGTTGCATTCTGTGTGTGTGTTTGCGCTCTTACCCTCTTCCTCACATTAATAACACACAGCCCGGTGTGTGTGTGCGTGTGTGTGTGTGTGTGTGTGTGCGTGTGTGAGAATGAATTAATGAATACAGTACGGCTCAATACACACAATTGTTAAGGGGATGCAGACCAGAGAAAGACTTTCGTCTTGTTTACATCAGGGTCCCCCATTTTCAATTCATAGTGAACCTATGTGTGTGTGTGTGTGCGTGTGTGTGTTTGCGCGCGCGTGTGTGTGTGTGCGCGCGCGTGTGTGTGCGTGTGCGCTCCTTTGCTGACATCTACTGGTTATCCGTCATGAGAGCAGAACAAATGGTTCCAGGTATATATAGCGCGGCGTGCACACTTTTTTTTTACGCCAGTTGCTGATGACTGAATGTGTCTCAAAGGGCACAGAGAGGGTGCTGATTGATTGATTGATTGACAACTTTATTAACAGATTGCAGAATGGATACAATATACATTACGGCTCAATACACACAATTGTTAAGCCAAGGGGATGCTAAGCAGACCAGAGAAAGACTTTCGTCTTGTTTACATCAGGGTCCCCCATTTTCAATTCATCAGGAGTTGCTGACTGTTATTATAGCGCCATCATTTGAACGGAAACCAGCTACGTGCTGAATAGACGAGTCACCCATTGACAGTCGGCGACACACCGGGCTTGCACGCAACAGTTGTCCAGCTAATAATAACAACGGTGCTATTACTGTGCCTTTAAGAGCCCGCAGCCCAAGAAGAAACCCAATCGCTCCATATCGGGCCATCATCATCATAGACTCCCGTCAATTAACGGGAAGAGGACAATATAATTTGGATCCGTGATATTATTCCTCGGTGCCCTGTTCTTCTAACGCACGGGACGTTTTCGAGTTTCGTTTGTTTGACCAGTGGGTGCATGTCTTCTATCCACTCGGGCGTATTCAATTACGCATTACACCTTTAAGAGGGTGTCTGTCGGGATTAGAATTACGCCCGTAGCCTATAGCTACCCACACATCGCCCCCCCTCGCGGTTTTTACGCAGCAGCTAGTACCGAGTCCCGGGGACTGGAAGCTCTTCTTGTCCAACATACCTCCCTCTTCTTTCTTCTTCTCACCCCGTCGTCACTGCGACCACATTGTGAAATATTGGGGATTCCCTAACAGCGCGCAACAATATGGCTGAGATGGGGAAAGGGGTCACCGCCGGCAAACTGGCCATCAATGTCCAGAAGAAGTTCACCAGAGCGCAGGAAAAGGTACGGTTGTATAGCCCAACGGTCAAAGTGTCAATAAGTCGCATTGAAGTTGTCATAATAATATTATTGTCGCTTGGTGCGCCGCGCACCCTGGGGCGCCCTTGCGCGTCTCGGCGCAGCGGCTGTTTTTATTATTATGAGCGCCTGTGTTTATTATGAGCGCCTGTCCGCTAACCTTCTGAAATGTCAAACCCCGTCGGGCCGACGCTTCTATTTGCGTTGTCGGTCTCTCAACAAGCGTTATAACAACTGCATGGACACAGAATAATGACAAGATAATTATCTGAAGACGGCCTGTGTGTGTGTGTACAAATTATAGTTTCCAATTGGCTCGAAAGGGCGTGTATTGTCCATCCTAATCGTTGCTTTAAGCCATGACAAGGTATTATAGGCTGTTCGCTAATCACTCGGACACAACATGGAGTGGCGTGTGTCCGTCATTCAGCTGACCGGTCACAGCCTCACAGGAGGACGACCCGAACCGGCTGTCTTCTGGATATAGCCAGGGAAGGTGATCCTGATGAATTGAAAATGGGGGACCCTGATGTAAACAAGACGAAAGTCTTTCTCTGGTCTGCATCCCCATAACAATTGTGTGTATTGAGCCGTACTGTACTGTACCTATTCTGCAATCTGTTAATACAGTTTTCAATCAATCAATTAATCAGTACTGTACTGTACCCATTCTGCAATCTGTTAATAAAGTTTTCAATCAATCAATCAAGGGGCAGACAGGGAAGGTGGTTGGTTGGATGGATGGTCATGGAATTCTCTTGGGAAGGGTTAACAGTTAAAGACAGTCAAATGATGTCCGATGGCACCATGCTACTTGCATTTGTTGCATTTGGAAATGGAATGTGTCTTTTTTGGCACATCATTATTTTCATATACACAGACGCACAAGTTGCCCCACGCCGCGTGTCCATTTCTTCAGACGGGTCAGAGGCAGCGCCAGGCCTCCTGCAGCGCAACTTCCCTGGAGCAGTTAGGGGTTGAGTGCCTTGCTTGAGGGCACTTTGGCATTTACGGTGGGAATTGTAGATGTAATACCAGCCACCCCGTGTGTGTGTGTGTGTGTGTGTGTGTGTGTGCGCGCGTGCGCATGCACATGCGCATGCGTGTGCAGAGTAACACACTGTCTACTGTGCACTGCATGTATCTAAAACAGCTGTACATGCTCTCACTAGTAACATTTAATAAAGAATTTTGCTCATGGGATATCTCTGCTTAACCCTTTCACTGCCACACTACAGAAGGTTAACCCTTTACTATCACACTACCGACGGTGGTTAACCGGCTGTCGTGTGGCAGTGAAAGGGTTAACCTTCTGTGTATTGTCACAGTGAAGGGGTTAACCGTTTGGTAGTGTGGCAGTGAAAGGGTTAACTAAGGTGTGTGTGTGTGTGTGTGTGTGCGTGCATGTGTGTGTGTGTATGAGAGTGGGACAGAGACAGTCCATTCTATCCTCCTGACCACTGATTGGCCAGTTCCTCTCATAGCCTTTGAGAAGTAATTCACCCCCCTCACCCCCACCCCCATCTCTCACACACCTGTCCATCATCTGTTTATTTATCCACAGTGTCCATTCATTAGACACCACTACTGTCAGGTAATACTGAATGGGATAGCTCCATGTTTATTTGTATAGCCCACTGTCACACTGTCTCACAGGCCCATATATCCCAATGGAACAATACCCGCTGGCCTTAAAGGAACACGCCAACATTATGGGAAATGCACTTACCGTCTTCTCCAGAGTCAGACAAGAAGATATAGATACGGGCGGCTACGTGGTGCAGTGGGCAAGGTGCTCACCACGAATGCTGGAGACGCTGAGTTTGCCTGTTCGAGCCCAGCGCTCCACATTGCTTTCAGTTTAGCTGGTCGTCCGCACTAATACACATTGGCAGTATTAGGGGGTGGGAAACTGATGGGTGGGGATCGGGCGTTGTGGACAGCGACTCCTACAGGTCGGTTGGTGCGCCTGCGCAGTAGAATCAGGAAGCGATGGGGGCGGCGCCCCTCCAAAGCGCAGACCCCTGACGCTGAAAGATCGCGCCGCGCAGGTGAAAAGATGCGACTGCTGTTACCTCGAGTATCGGAGGGGACTCGTGCTATGTATGACTTAGTCCACATTGCAGCCGGCTTGTGGGAGGCAAGAAACAGCGTTCGAGACAGGGGAGGGTTGAATTGGATGATACGAAATTGGGATGGGAGAAAAATAGAAAAATGGGAGAAAAAGTGGATAAAAAAAAAGAAGATATAGATACCAATGTCCTCTCTGTGCGTTCAGTAGAAGGCTATCTGGCTGCAAGCTAGCCAGCCTAGCATAGCACAAATGAATGGAAGCGGATACAGACCAGATAGCCTAGCTCTTGGCCAAAAACAGAGTTTTAAGCTATAGGCTAGTGGCCCACATTCGCTTCCATTCATTGCTAAGCTAGGCTATAGCTTGCAGCCAGATAGCTTTTCAGATATTCATTTGCTGTCCATGAAAGCATTTTCAAACCCCTTAATTTCCAAAACAAGTGGTCATTGTAGAAGGTAAGAATTCATAATTCCTGAAAAACATACTATTCTTTTGATACTGTACTGTAGGATACTGTAAGATCTTTTTGTTTCCCATCTGGTGGCAGTGATGAGCTGTAGCCTCGCTGCGTCTGAGATCTCCAGCTGTTAGGGTTTAAAGTTTAAACGTTACAACTCAGCTGTTTCCCTTTTCCCAGGGCAAGTTAAACCAAAGTCTATGTTTAGATAAGCCGGTTCGCTCTACCGCCATCTTGATAACAGGGACTATAACAAGACCCTGGCCATCTCTCTGAATGGGGAGACATCCGGATCTAAGAAACTGTCATACATATCATAGTTTTTCTTAAAAAAATATAAAAAAGATTCTGGGGCGGCTGGGTGGCGCAGCGGACATTGCGCTCGTCATCAACGCAAGAGACACTGGGTTCGACTCCGTCATACTAACTCAATTGGCAGAGTTAGCGGGTGGAAGTCGATGGGTGGTAATCTGGACATTGTGGACAGCGACTCCTACAGGTCGGTTGGGGGACGCCTGCACAGCAGAGACAGGAAATGGCGGGGGTAGTGTGAGCCTCCCACACGTTACACCTCGCCAATGAGAGTCCGCGCTGGCAGGTGAAAAGATGTGTCAGGCTGCCTCCTCATGTATCGGAGGGGACGCGTGATGCAAGGCTTCTATCCTCCCTACAACCGGCCAGTGGGGGGCATATGTGAGCAACGTTCAAGACAGGGGAGGGGAGAATTGGCACAGCGGGTAATTGGGATGGGAGAAAAATAGAAAAAGAGGAGAAAAAGTGGATAAAAAATAAAGATTCTGTGATAGAAATACGATGAGAAAGAGATGCCCTCCCCCCACTTAGACAGCCTCTACACACCATCCATATATCAGATACGTCATCCGTACTGGATTTTGATAGCCATGCCTCTTTTTGGGGTGGGGGGGTGGGGGGGGGGGGCAACTCAAGGAATACACAAGGATTAGGCGTTTGTTCATAAACTCCAACTCTAGGACAAAACACAGGCATATAAATCGCTCCAAAAACTATCACGGCCAAGAAATAGTCATTACCTCACTATAGTCACATGGAGATTCACAAGCGTGATATTTAAATATCCAGGTAGGAAAATGAGGAGATATCCTGTAGCTGAATGGAGAAATACCATAGAGACTGAAGGAGCCTGAAAACAGATCAAACCTAACTTTTCACAACGGCGTGAACGCTCAATGGTGGCCACACAGTGTTGGAAAGTAATTGCTTGACTTAAAGGAACACGGCAACATTTTGGGAAATCTCGTGTTCTCCAGAGAGAGACAAGAAGATAGATACCAGCTTCCTCTCTGTGCGTTCAGTAGAAAGCTATCTGGCTGCACGTTAGCCTAGCTTAGCACAATGAATGGAAGCGGACATGGCCGGTTAGCCTTCGGGAGAGGTGTTAGTTGGACAATGCCTAGGCTAACCGGCATTGATGATTAGATGATAAGATGATAAGCTCATTTCTAATTTCCCAAAATGTTGGCGTGTTCCTTTAACATGATGCACTGACAATACAAACGTTTCAAACAGTGTAAGGCAGCGTTCTGCCGACAGGCCTAATACAATGGTGGCCAATAGGAACGGTGTCTGTGTTTCCCCCAAAAGGCGCGGACGCGGAAAAAATTCAAGCGTACCCGGATTTGCCGGTTTGATGTATTGGTGGCGACCACTCACTGCACGATTCCCAACCTTTTAGCAAAGATACTCCAACAGAGATGATGCATTTAAAGCTGCGCCAATAAACCTCTCAAATGTATTGTCATCATTTTGTAAACAAAACACAAAACAAAGCTCTGGTTCCTTTTTTCCCTGCCTATGGTGAAAATTAACAGTGTTTTTCTTTCTTGTTTACCAGTAATTTCGTCCTTCATACTGCATTTGTGGTGATTTGAGTAGGGGAAGGCCAGACCCTCGTCTTCCCTTTTAGAACCCAAGCCAGATGGGTGGGGGGTGTTGGATTCAACTGTCTTGTCTGGCAGGCAGCCTGTGCCGCTTGTCACAGAACCCATGATCCATCACACTACTCCTAGCTGTGCCCTACTCTCTCCCATCTTGAGCAAAGGAGTAGAGAAATACTGATACTGATATTGGATATTGGTCTGATACCAGGCTAAAACAGGGTATCAGTATGGGTCTGATACCAGGCTAAAACAGGGTATCAGTATGGGTCTGATACCAGGCTAAAACAGGGTATCAGTATGGGTCTGATACCAGGCTAAAACAGGGTATCAGTATGGGTCTGATACCAGGCTAAAACAGGGTATCAGTATGGGTCTGATACCAGGCTAAAACAGAGTATCAGTATGGGTCTGATACCAGGCTAAAACAGAGTATCAGTATGGGTCTGATACCAGGCTAAAACAGAGTATCAGTATGGGTCTGATACCAGGCTAAAACAGAGTATCAGTATGGGTCTGATACCAGGCTAAAACAGGGTATCAGTATGGGTCTGATAGAAATCAAAGTGATGTGACTTGACTTTCTACATTTTTGGACACATGGAACGTAGAGTCAGACAGATACTATGTATTTGGTCGGTTGCCTCAAGTAGTTTGTAGTTTGTCACCGACGGCGTCCATCGATGGCAGGCGTGAGTGACAGGCCAGTCAACAGAACCCGACCGGCGGGTGGAGCGCACTGCAAAGCATGCTGGGATTGCATTACCGAGGTGGCATCCGGATGGGGCTGGTTGGCGGGTTGTAAATGTAGCGCGTGTGGCTTTCCCAAACTCAACAATGAGGCTGCCTGATCCTGGAGTCTCTGACCTTTACCCCCAGTACCCCAAGTCCCCCCCCCCCCCAGCCCTCCGACACGGCCTCCAAGCCCAGTCCCAGCCCTCAACCCCCCCCACCCCCCCCACACACACACACACACCTGTCCCTCCCTCCCTGCCCTGCATGCCTGGAGCTTATCTATCTATAGACCACAGACCCTCTTCCTCACATTAATAACACACAACCCGTTGTGTGTGTGTGTGTGTGTGTGTGTGTGTGTGTGTGTGTGTGTGTGTGTGTGTGTGTGTGTGTGTGTGTGTGTGTGTGTGTGTGTGTGTGTGTGTGTGTGTGTGTGTGTGTGTGTGTGTGTGTGTGTGTGTGTGTGTGTGTGTGTGTGTGTGTGTGTGTGTGTTGGTACATGCATGTGTGTATGTGCATGTGCATTTGTGTGTCTGTATGATAGAAAGGGTGTGTATGATTGTGTGTGTGTGTGTGTATTTTTGGGGTATGAAATTGAACACCAGCGGGGTAAGGCCAGCACTGGCTTCTTTGAAATACATGGACGGATGTGCGTGCGCACACACACACACACACATGCACATGCATACACATGCACACACCCTCTTCACTTAGTTTGTATAATCATAATAATAATGATTATGGTAATAATAATAATAATAATAATAATAATACTACTACTACTACTACTAATAATAACAATAATACTAACAACACTCAATAGTATTAGACTAGTAGTAAACCTGTCTGGCTCCGGTCAAATCTCTCCTGCTATCTTGAAGCTCTCCATGGAAACTATAAAACAAGGAAGGGTCATCACGTCACTGTGTAGCACGTCACGTGGCCAAGTGTGGAAACTTTCCAGCCATCTCCTTATTTATGACCTGTCATTTAAACAAGTTATTACCTCGGATGTCAGGATCATCTGCAATTTGTTGCAACTAGCTAAGGTTTCATAATTATACTGGTTGTATATTTCCTCAGATAGCTTATTATGTTGCTTATCAATGCATCTCCCATAGGCTTCAATAGAACTGGCACAAAGCATAGCATAGAACGCTGGTATTATGACTAGATGACCCTTCCTTCTTTTATAGTTTCCTTGCCTGGAACCAGGAAACCTATGTATGTATGTATGTATGTATGTATGTATGTATGTATGTATGTATGTATGTATGTATGTATGTATGTATGTATGTATGTATGTATGTATGTATGTATGTATGTATGTATGTATGTATGTATGTATGTATGTATGTATGTATGTATGTATGTATGTATGTATGTATGTATGTATGTATGTATGTATGTATGTATGTATGTATGTATGTATGTATGTATGTATGTATGTATGTATGTATGTATGTATGTATGTATGTATGTATGTATGTATGTATGTATGTATGTATGTATGTATGTATGTATGTATGTATGTATGTATGTATGTATGTATGTATGTATGTATGTATGTATGTATGTATGTATGTATGTATGTATGTATGTATGTATGTATGTATGTATGTATGTATGTATGTATGTATGTATGTATGTATGTATGTATGTATGTATGTATGTATGTATGTATGTATGTATGTATGTATGTATGTATGTGTCAGTGTACATACACTGTGTGGGTAAGCTATGCGTACTGTGTGTGTAGCTTGGGTTGAGGGGGCTGTGATGTAACGCCACGAGGAAGAGTCTATGAGTTGTGACTGAAAGGCTACAGTAGCGCAGGATGGCAGAGTAAAACTAGCAACTAGCAGGTAATCTATACTGCACACATGTCAACACTCTCCCTGAAAATACCTACCTTATACTTGTGGCTTTAAGGATGACTCTCTCACGTACAGGAGAAACGGCGTGGGTTGTAAGTTGGGCTGTTGGAATTCTTGCCCTCGCCGTATCACCAAAATCGCAAGTAGACGGAAATTGTGAACGTGAGCGCAACGGCCATACCGACAGGGTCTGAGACAGGTTCATCCTCCACTGAAGACATTCTTAGACGATTAATAGCCATAGATTTTTACGACAAATCGATGAGTTGATCCATCGACACATTTGTAAAATTGTGCAGCAGGACCTCTTTAGATCTAGTGCCTACCAGAGATGTTCTTGTCACCTTCGCAGAAAATACTGTGTCTCATTCAGCATGGAAAAGAAAGCGTAATAATCAACTAATCAACTAATCAACTAACCAAGTCTTGGTTAACCACCAAAACATTTCAGGCTAGAGTGGCGGAAATTAGTGGTGGGTTGAAGTGCCGGAGGTCGTAATTTAATCAGCGCAGACTTTATTAAATAATGGAAAAATTACACATGGTCACTTTAAGTGCCAAGTGAACAACCGCGAACAAGACGCTATTGTTTAACACTTTCAGCGCCAGCCATTACCCTTATCTCTGTAGCTAATGCGCCAGCTTTCCATAGCCTATTTTCACTCTGCGTCACTATGTTTGGAGAGCTATGTCCAGTGTTGGGAAAGTTCACTTTCTACATGAACTAGTTCAGTTCACAGTTCACAAATTTTAAAATGAACTAGTTCAGTTCATAGTTCATAATTCAATTTATTTTATCCACTTTTTCTCCTTATTTTTCTATTTTTCTCCCATCCCAATTTCGCCTTGCCAATTCTCCCTTCAATTCTCCCCTCCCCTGTCTCGAACGTTGCTAGACTATGCCAACCACTGGTCGGCTGCAGTGAGGACCAAGCCTTGCATCACGTGTCCCCTCCGGTACACGAGGAGGCAGCTGTCGCATCTTTTCACCTGAACAGCGCGATCTCTTAGTTTAAGTTTATTTGGATCCCCATTAATTAGCCACAGCAGTGCTGGGGCTATTCTTCCTGGGGTCCATAACACGTAAAATACAGTTACAGACTTATACACTCACAACATTCACATGTCATACAGACAATTAAAATAACAATAAAAACTCCTAATCAAATTCATAATACAATACAGCATAATATACTATTTAGCTTTTACATACATTACCCTGTTCGGTAGCACTTTATAATAACACCCTTATAATACATTTATAAGGTATTTGTAGATAATGAACTAATCATGAACAAACCATTTATATACATTCATAAATGATTATTAAATCATTTATAACTATATTTGTATACGATTTACAAATTATTTATAACGCATTAGTGGATAATGAACTAATCATGAACAAACCATTTATATACATTCATAAATGATTATTAAATCATTTATAACTATATTTGTATAACATTTACAGATTAGTTCTACATTATTTATAACTCATTATCAACATTGTTTGTACTTGATTTGTTCATCATTAAATAATGTTGTTTAATGTGTAGTAACACATTTGTAGATGCTTTGAAAAATGGATATGAAAAAACGACTATAGTGTATCTCCATTTATTTTTCATGTTCAACAAATGATTTGTTAAGACATTCATAAAACATTTATAAATCATTTGCAGATGCTATCGTGGGGGCCAATCTAAAGTGAAGCCTATTCATCATTAACAAGTGTCTAATACAGTTAATTATTTGTTTACTTTTTCATCACATGTTACAAATGTTGTAGGCAGCTTTTGGATACACCCTTCTTTGTGACATCAAACAGTGACAGAATTAGGACTAAAGATAAATGCAATTTTATTAACATATAAAATACATGTGCATGACATATAGGGTAACATCGGGGGGCACTAGGACCCAGGAGTACCCTGGCCAGGTATTGAAGAGTATCTAGAGAGGAAGTCTCACACGAGCGAGACTTGACGTCACGTGTGTTGCCGTCTGTTTGAATGGAAGCACAAGTTATCCGTGCTGCGTCTATACTTTCGCTTTTAATAAGGTATGAGCAGGTTAAACACCTTTTTTGTTGGTAAATCTATTCCATCATTTCCGACCTACAAACAACTCTTATATGTTGTGTAGACGTTCGTGTAGATGTGGTGGCCGCTAACGTTACATTTGTTCCTAATGTGTGCTCAGTGCTCAGTATGTATGTGATGACGACACGACACACAAGAGTAATAATTATTTGTGTCGTGTCATCATCACTGAGCACACTGAGCACACATTGGGAACAAATGTAACGTTAGCGGCCACCACATCTACACGAACGTCTACACAATATATACGAGTTGTTTGTAGGTCGGAAATGATGGAATAGATTTACCAACAAAAAAGGTGTTTAACCTGCTCATACCTTATTAAAAGCGAAAGTATAGACGCAGCACGGATAACTTGTGCTTCCATTCAAACAGACGGCAACACACGTGACGTCAAATCTCGCTCGCGTGAGACTTCCTCTCTAGATACTCTTCAATACCTGGCCAGGGTACTCCTGGGTCCTAGTGCCCCCCGATGTTACCCTATATGTCATGCACATGTATTTTATATGCTAATAAAATTGCATTTATCTTTAGCCCTAATTCTGTCACTGTTTGATGTCACAAAGAAGGGTGTATCCGAAAGCTGCCTACAACATTTGTAACATGTGATGAAAAAATAAACAAATAATTAACTGTATTAGACACTTGTTAATGATGAATAGGCTTCACTTTAGATTGGCCCCCACGATAGCATCTGCAAATGATTTATAAATGTTTTATGAATGTCTTAACAAATCATTTGTTGAACATGAAAAATAAATGGAGATACACTATAGTCGTTTTTTCATATCCATTTTTCAAAGCATCTACAAATGTGTTACTACACATTAAACAACATTATTTAATGATGAACAAATCAAGTACAAACAATGTTGATAATGAGTTATAAATAATGTAGAACTAATCTATAAATGTTATACAAATATAGTTATAAATGATTTAATAATCATTTATGAATTTATATAAATGGTTTGTTCATGATTAGTTAATTATCCACTAATGCGTTATAAATACTTTGTAAATGGTATACAAATATAGTTATAAATGATTTAATAATCATTTATGAATGTATATAAATAGTTTGTTCATGATTAGTTCATTATCTACAAATACCGTATAAATGTATTATAACAGGGTGTTATTATAAAGTGCAACCCTATGTTCATATCAGCCAATTATACAATCTTTTAATAATTTATCCCTATCAGACACATGCCTTTTCATCTACATATATACCTATCTCTTTATCAGACACATACATTTTCATTTACGTACACACTATCTATTAGGGAATGTCAATTTCTTTGGTTGAAAATGTTGTTTTACCACGATTTTGAAACGACATTTACTATTTTCCTGCTTAACATGTCTGGGAAGATAGTTCCATTCCTGCATACCACGGAACATGACAGTTTGCTTCATTGCATTCGACCTCACTTCACCATTCACCTTAGTGGCGAGGAGTAACGCGTGGGAGGCTCACGCTGCCCCCGATGCTTCCTGATTCTGCTGTACAGGCGCACCAACCGACCTGTAGGAGTCGCTGTCCACAACGTCCAATCCCCACCCACCAGCTTTCCCACCCCTAACACTGCCAATTGTGTTAGTATGAACGACCAGCCAAGCTGGTAGCAACGCCCGAGAGCTGGGCTCGAACCCAGCATCTCCTGCGTTAGTGGCGAGCGCCTTGCCCACTGCGCCACTTAGCCGCCCCATAATTCAAAGTTTTGAACTAAAGTTCATGGTTTCAAAAATGAACTAATTTATAGTTTATAGTTCTTTTTTCAATACGTTGCTGCGAGCTATTATTTGTCAAATTTATTACCACAACCCATATAGAACCACAGACAGCAATCAGAATACTGGCATTTCCATAACGCTTTGCTGCCGCCCATTCAGTCCACACTAGTAGTAGCTGCAGCTTTCATCTCTACAGTATATTTTCAAAAACATGAGGAAAAACGTGCTGCTTGAATGGTCTTTATTAAGTATAATAATCTAAATATACTTAAAGTACCAAAAGCTAAAGTAGTCATTGTGCAAACATATAACATATAAACATGTGCCGACATAACTGTACTAACACAACACGAGGTAGGAACCAGGCTGAGGTATGAAACTAAGGTTGTACCTCAATGTTCAATATTCAAAGTGCAAAACATTTACTGACTTTAACTAAAACTCTTTTAAATGCTCATACGCCGACGCCGTAGAGTCTGACTCTGAGTGAGTGCTGCTGCTATACTACCCGGTTCCGCAGTTCGTATATTTTTGTGCGACAGCCAGGGGTGACAGGCAGCGTACGCGTCACAGGCAGCTTGCGGTTGCCAGATTGGGTGGTTTTCCGCATTATTTTGAAGCCTGTTTACTGTGTGTTTTAACCGGGTTTTCGGCTGAAAGACATATGAAATCTGGCACACTTTTGAACGCCGTTATAATACACTGCTGAGAATGAATGCACTTTTGAACGCCGTTATACAGCGCTGAGAATGAACGTGTTCTCAATTCCGTTCATCTAGCAGAAATACAGTACGTTCAGTTCACGTTCGCCCAAAATACGAACGCGTTCATGAACGATCGTTCATTGAGCGCGTTCAGGTACATCACTGGCTATATATTCTATATTATAGCTATGGAGACAATACTATGGTCATTTGACAGTCACTTTCTCTCGTCGAACATGCAAAAAAGAGAGAATTTTTTCATGTATACGTTTGCGCGTTATCCCGTGGAGAATATTGTATAGTTTAGGAGTGATCTGGGCTAATTCCTGAAAAGCTGAGTTGTAGGGCGCTATGGGAATTTTTCTAAAGTCGTTGGCGTTTCTCGCCTGGACACGCTACTATTTCCAAATCAAATGTATATAATAGGTATTATGTTTCATCATGAATGCATCAAAGGGGGGGATTTTTTGATTTTTTGATGCTCTGATCATCATCAACGGCATTAGTTTTGAACACCACACACGCTGATCAGCTGGATCGATACGAAATCATTGTAGGATCAAGGTGGAATTGATGTCAGGTATTCCAAAAAGAATATTCCAATTGTCTGACCGCGATTTCCAGTATTGGTGTCCATCGGGTCCCCGACATAATCCGGCAAAACACATGCACCGAGTGGCCATGGACGTGTTCCAATGTGATCAGGTGAAGCGTTAAACTTGCCTGGACCAAATTCTCCACCCGGAGGACATTAGATGTGATACAGGGTCTGGAACAGGGTTTCAAAGGGTGGGCGATACTACCACTTAGCAGGATCTGGCCGGTACTGCACTTTTGGCGTCTCAGTATGGCTTTCAGCGGTACCTGGTCTGTGAGTGTAATATTGATATTAAAATCGAAAAAAAGGAAAAACGATCTGTAATATTAAGTTTTTGGCGCCCAACAGTTGTCGAGCAAACACATAATATTACGTGGTTGGCGCAGAATGAGTTAGAACATTCTGTACATTTCACTTCATTTCATTCCATGGTTGTGTCCTTCCTTCATTACGTAGAGCACTGTGTTTTGTACCTACATTTAACAGCTTTATTTCGGATAGGACAGGCAGAGAGGAAAGTTGGGAGAAGATATGGGGAGGACATGCAGCATAGGTCCCCGGGCCGGATTCGAACCCCGGACGCTGCGATTACACTGCGAGCGCAGCTGCGTGGTGCTGACCGTGGCGCCCCTTAACCTATTTTTAACCTACATTTAACCTATTTTGTACCTACTTTTTTTTACCAGTTTTGTACCTACATTTAACCTATTTTGTACCTACTTTTAACCTGTTTTGTACCTACATTTAATCCGTTTTGTATCTACATTTAACCTGTTTTGTACCTAGAAGTAACTTAGAATTGTTTGTACCTACATCACAACAATTTGGTATCACTGTTGGCCAATATGGATGGTGAAAAGTTTGGATATCAGAAATGTACCTAAAAGACTACACTGATGGAAAAATAGCCTTTTCTTACCAACACCAATGATGATGTTGATCGGTTGTTTCTCATGCCCCTGCGTCACATTGTCATCACACATCTCTATGTGTGTTCTTCACACATCTTTAGGCGTGTGTTCATCACTCACTGTGTTTGGCCCTGGCCGCTTTCCGTAGTGGCCGTCGGTTTACAGTATGAGTCCGCCGGGAGACTAACCCGGCACTACCGCCAGAGACACACTTTTATGACAGCCTCCCCCAAACCATAACCTTAACCACACTGTTACATTAAACTAGCCATAACCGTTTATCGGACCTAAAAACAAACCTTAACCCTAAACATAACTGTTAATCTAACCCTTATTAAAATCAAATGTTATAAATGTTATATATATATATGATATATATTGAACCTTCAAATGAACCTTGACCTTGAATGAAATCATGACATGGGATGGTAGTGTAATGATTAATGCACTTGCCTCCAACTGCAGAGATGCTGGTTCAAACTCCGGTTGTGGAACTCGTTTTTTGTTTTGTTTTGGGGTTAACGCCCCCTGCTGGTTGTGCACCTTAACCGCACCGTCATACCTGCGTGTCCTTTTCATATATCATAACCGTTTATCATGACACTGACACCCTATCCTGTAGTGGACCTGCATGTGTATTTCACACATGGGCGTGATATACGGTTGGATCGGTAGAGTCCTTTCACAGCCAGCCCATGCTGTTCCTCATACTAGCTCTGGATAGTTGGCCACAAACCAGTGGGGTCAAGCTCCTGTCTGTACAAGCTGATTGAGGCTCAGTTTTGATTGATTGATTGATTGATTGATTGATTGAAAACTTTATTAACAGATTGCAGAATGGGTACAATACAGTACAGCTCAATACACACAATTGTTAAGGGGATGCAGACCAGAGAAAGACTTTCGTCTTGTTTACATCAGGGTCCCCCATTTTCAATTCATAATGACATGCGCAACATTACAGATATATATCTTGACATTTCTGACATACATGACATACAGGTATACAGTACTGTTGTGAAATGTGCTATTTACATTTCAGTCAGCCTCAGTCAGCTTGTACAGTATAGACAGGCGTCCGGTGCTCTCAGAATGTGACCGTCTTGAGAAGAGGATAAACTTCACTTCCAAAGTAAATGACTGGATGACAACTACGATTGACGTTCGATGAGTCGAACGTCTTCATCAGACTCAATCACATACACGGTTTTAAGGAATATGTGTGCAATTTTGTGGTTATGGTTCCAACGGGCAATAAGGACCTTGTAGATGAAACCACATGGTTCCATATAAGAAGGTGTACATGGTTGAGTCTACATTGGCCACATTTTGGATTATCCAAAACGTGGTTATCTTTAAAGGAACACATTTTGGGAAATACACTTAATTGCCAACTTATTTGACAAGAAGACCATTGTCAGTTTCATCTCTGTGTGTCCAGCAGTGTTGTGCTAGTTACTGAAAAATAGTAACTCAGTTACTTTACTAGTTACTTCATTTCAAAGTAACTTCGTTACTGTACTAGTTACTTACACCCAAAAGTAATGAGTTACTGTGAAAAGTAACTATTTAGTTATTTAAAAAAAGAAATAAAAAAAAAGATTGCTCCCGAGTCCCATGCCCCAGATAGTATTCAAAATCGGTTGATCAACTTGACAGTTTCCATTCACATCACCGAACTCTGCTAAGCAATGTGGTCTAGATACAAACACAAATCTGACACAAACAAATGTTGTCCCGAGTCGATATAATAAGAAGTGCGGCGGTTGAAGGAACAGCCTTGATGTCGCCGGAGCGTTTCATTATAACCATTATAATTCAAGGGTACTTGAACTGTACTGCTGTACTGTACTGTACCCATTCTGCAATCTGTTAATAAAGTTTTCATTCATTCATTCATTCATACTACGACTATGCTTGCACCTCATGGTACCAAAGCACCTCAAAGGCGCTTAAAACAAAATTACAAACATCACAAAACAAACTGGTCAGACTACTACTTGACCTGAACCCACCTCACCCCTGCCCACTTTGACAACCTAGGATGGCTTAGAGTAGACGACAGAGTACAGCAACTTGCAATGAGCCTGGTCTACAAGATACACTATACGACCGGGGTACCCATGTACATGTCAAAATACTTCCCAAAGGTCAGTGAATACCACAACCACTACACCAGAGGGAGCTCCACAAATCATGTAAAACCCAGATTCGGCTCAAACAAGGGACTAAACACGTTTCGCAATTATGCCACAACAATGTGGACCGCCCTACCCAAAGCTAGGGGTAACAGTACTGTATATTTGAATACCATTTATGTCACAAATGTATCAGTACTAAATACCTATATGTCCCTATGCCATAAATGTCATGTATGTTGTGTATGTCATAAATGTCTATATGAATTGAAAATGGGGGACCCTGATGGAAACAAGACAAACGTCTTTCTCAGGTCTGCATCCCCTTAACAATTGTATGTATTGAGCCGTACTGTATTGTACCCATTCTGCAATCTGTTAAATAAAGTTTTCATTCATTCATTCATTCATTCATTCACCATCTTGCAAGTTGCAACGTTGTTTAAGATATCAATCAAAGCATTGCAACGTTAGAATAGTTAGGATATCAATTGTGCATGAAAGGACTATATTTATATTGTTTGATTAGTATTATGAGATTCCCTGGCAGATTTCGTACAGTCAAAATCCGTTGATCAACTTGAGTTTCAGTTGCACTCACCAAAGTCTGCGGTGGTCGAGATGTAGTAACGTTACGTTAGTCGACTCCAGCAGCGCCTCAAACATGTTCTTTATCTCGTTTCCATGTTGTATATTAATTATCTCTCCAAGTAGTTGCTAAATGGTTTGTTAGTTTGTTACTGCGTTCTTTTTATGTGGATTCATAGCGAGCGTTTGTTTTGTTTACAATAGAGAGGGTCTATTTCTTTTCGTAGCCGCATCTGGTTTGCGCACTTCTGATTGGCCAGTGGCCAGACTCGCCTCGTATCATTCTACGCGGGTGGGGATGAGGATAATAATAATAATAATAATCACTACCGCTCGCTATCAATCTACGCCGTATATAACGCAAATAACGCAGTGACGAACCATTCAGTAACGTAAGTAGCGTTACTGAATTTCAAAAGTAATGCGTTAGAGTACTAGTTGCGGCAAAAAGTAACTTCGTTTCTGTAACGCGTTACTTTGTAACGCGTTAGTCCCAACACTGGTGTCCAGTAACACGAGAGAGAGGTCCACTGGTGCACATTAGCCTAGCTTAGCACAGTAGGGAGTAGCTAGCCTAGTTATGTCAAAAGTAACCTCGTTCCCAGTTTTATCTCCGTGAGATAAAGCCTGGTAAAGAACTACTGCCGAAAGTGTCTGTGGGGTAGAATTTCCGGTGTATGTACTTCCCCTAGAAGCTGCCTTCGAATGGACCGAACTTTTCCCGAATCCTGTCGGCAAACAAGCTAGAACGTCCCGGTCATGTAGTAAATTCTTCAGGCAAAGCCATTGCAGTGGCTTAAACGAGGAAATATTGTGCACTTCACACGTTTATATAATTGTTTTGTCGAAACCGGAAAGCCTGTAGCCTGTACTTCCTGTACTTCCGTTTAGACATTTTAGGAGGCATATCTTTACCAGCCTATGTCAAAAGTGAAGAAATGCAACTTCCAACAACTCCAAAACGGATGCATAGACCACTGCAACACTTCCGGTATTCTGAAATCATGGGAGAGAGAGCGGGGGGAGAAAATGAATGAATGTGGATGTGAGCCTTGATATTAAGTGGTTGTAGCTACGGCTGTGGAGGAGCTGGAGACATGATCCAATAGCCCTTTATATGTCTTTTTTCTTTTCCTGAACACAGAGAGACCAATCCCAAGTCGATCGGCACTTTCTCGGCCGAGCTATAGTCACTTTTCCACACATACTCCCGAACTCGGCATGCGCAGATTGCCCACGGAGTCTCTGGATTGTCCAGAGATCTACCGTACTTTTGGGACTATAAGCCGCGGCTTTTTTCCCCATTTTTTGACCCTGCGGCTTATATAACGGTGCGGCTTATATGTGACTCGACTGACCAAACTCGAAAATGTAAACATCTAAATATTGCTTTTTTGACTGCATTGAAATGTTATTTATCTGTTCCCTTATTTGCTAAACTTAATACAACTTGTAAATGAGTTAATGCTTGTTATTTGTCGGACAGTATCGTGTCCCAAAGCTAATTACCAGTGATGGGCAAGCTACTTGGAAAATGTAGCAAGCTACACTACAAGTTACTCTTGATTAAATATAGCTCAACTACAATGGAAGCTATCCCCAGATAAATGTAGCAAGCTACACTACAAGAACATGGCAAAAATAGCTAGCTACATCGGCACTACTTTTTTTTTTTTTTTTTTTTTTTACTTCATGATCAAGTTTCCACCAAACAAATAGACAGGCAAAATAAATGCTCAGTTTGATTGTTTATTATAAAACTGAAACAAGCCCTCGGTCTGGCTTTTTGTGTCATCCTTTTAACATGAACTTGTATTATGTACAAAATCCAGGAAGGCACGTTTAGCTGGGTGCAGCCTCTACAAAAGAAAAGAAAGAGACCATTTGGTTTGATCAGTTTTTATTGTATAGTTTATTGATTACTTTTGATGCAGTAATGGTCTTTTTCTTTTCTATTCTATCTTTATGTATTATTTATCCCTAAACTCTGCATCTTCTGGCTGCCTGATACCCTCTCCTAGCTGAAACCTGCTCACTTTATCAACCAAAAACACACTTCTTCAATATCTGAATTTTAACTAATAATAACTGTCTTACTGCATTTTACTATTATGCTACCATGTCTATACTACCACCAACTATGCTAATATGTCTATACTACTACAGTACAGTATGTACTCAAGAGTATAACACTCAAGCTCGACACTGCTAGACAAACAATACTACTTATCCTTGGCTGCTAGATATGTACCACTCCTGCTGACTTGTTGTACACAATTTGTACGTTGCTTTGAATGAAAGCGTCAGCTAAATGACCAAATGTATTTAAATATGTAACTCACAAAACATTCCATGGCCCCAAAATCATGTGGGGACCCCCCCTGGGGGTCCTGACCCACAGGTTGAGAACCACTGCTCTAGGTGATATTTTCCCTCTTAGTGTATGTACTATTTATGGTAGTTTGTTTTTTCTTTTCTCCACCCCCATAATATTGTTCATTTTCTGCCTACAGTGAAACATGTTAGTTAAATCTGTTGACAAAAAGTGCACTGACTTGTGTGCTGTTTGGGAACAGTTGACAATGTTTATGTAAAGCTTTTCATCAGCTTACCTGAATATATGTGTTCTCAAGTTAGTGCTGGCCGTGTGGGATGTTGAGAGAAGCTTCGTTTTTGGCTGACACAATAAACACATATGTTTTAGGTGTTTTTTCAGTCAAACTCATACATTTTTCCAGATAGGGCCATGGAGAGGCATTGTTGTTATTGACATCATCTTCATCAATGTCATCAGCCCTGGAAACATCGAATCCTTCTGCTATTTCGCACGGACTGGTTCATTCATGGTCTGTGTTTAGATTTTTTTTACTTCCTGGTTTGCCGAGCTGGAGTGGCATGTCCCGCCCTATCCTGCCTCTGATTGGCCTACCCGTAATGTTTTGGCCTAATCGTGAGTCGTCATACCCATATCTAAACCAACCAACCAATCATAGTGGGTTTTCTCCAATAGCATCCAGCTGCAGGACAGAAGAACACGACACTCTCAGGACCAAAGACATTTTTCTTTTTTGTGTCTGTTTCTCCGGATATGTAGCCTGTAGCGTTTTGCTGACGCTACGTCACTACTTGATTCGAAAACTAGCTGCGCTACAGAGATCGCTACTTGATTCAAAAGTAGCGACGCTACCATCACGCTACTGAAAAATGTAGTTAAGCTATGTAGCGTCGCTACTTGTAGCTAGCTACTGCCCATCACTGCTAATTACATATGGTAATTAAACATTAAAACACCTGCGGCTTATAGTCCAGTGCGGCTTATATATGTACACATCATTCAATTTAGCTGCTGCAGCTTATAGTCAGGTGCGGCTTATAGTGCGAAAAGTACGGTAGGTTCATCAATCTGCGCATGCGTAGTTCGGGAGTAGGTGCGGGAAAGTGACTATAGCTCAATATTTTAAATGATATCACAATATTCTTATTAGTTCTGACGGTATAACAGTATTTGACAGTGTTCGGTTTTTCCAGTGCAAAGTACAGTGTGCTTTTGAATCTATTTGATGTTCTTTCCATAATACAATTGTCATGGTGCTTTTCCATCCAAAAGGATATATTTGAATCCAGTTTCTACCCCCAACATCTTTATAATACTGCTGCAAGGAAAGTCTTTTAGATTAAAGGTGCTTTAAATAACATTCAGCCTCCGGTGCATTCCACATGGGGAAATGGGAAGTGAGCCGGGGATAAATGCATGCGTAATGTAAACAACAAAATTCATTTTGGACCCTGCCAAAATGTTTTGTGGATGTATTAAAAAGAAAAAGTTTTTACAATTTGTATATATCGTTGATGACGGTATAGTAAAAGTCCATACCTTGGCATCCATCCTTTTAAACAGTAATCCAGAACTATTTTATTGCACATGTCTGCACTTTATGTGCTCATTTTATAGTTACATATACTCACTCCATATAGTATTTGAGTGACATTATGTTGGCCCTGGTCTGTAAAGGTGCGCTACCTCTAATATTGCCATGGGGTTTTTACAGTATGGTAGTTGGGGCCTGGATCTTTAAGCCAGGGAGGACGAGCAGGCCAGAAGCTGACTGACTGGCGGATAGGGTTTCTCTGCCTTTCCCACTCGCCTCCTCCCCTCTGACATTCCTGGAGAAGGTTGCAGCCCCTGACCCCCAAGGCATGGTGGCTGGGCGAGGATAGCAGAAGCCAGGGACTGGAGGAAGGGCTTTTACTGTCACGTTTATTGGGCCCTTTGATGTATTATGGCTGGGCCTATCAGGTGGAGGAAATGTTCCTTCCATTGGATTGGTTGAGATCTTGTTCAGTCACTCTTTCAGAGATATCTCTCTCTCTCTCTCTCTCTCTCTCTCTCTCTCTCTCTCTCTCTCTCTCTCTCTCTCTCTCTCTCTCTCTCTCTCTATTTAGACAGTCTATCATCACACTAGCTGGTTTACAACCAGTAGGGTCTTCAACCTGGGGTCTTGCTGTCATGTCTCTAAATATATGTCAACAAATGTAAAAAAATCTGAATTTTCACACATATATTCTTGAAGCTACACATTTGGGTTCTCAATGGGTTTCGTGGGTCAGTAATTAGCTCACAACAGAGAACTATGTAGGGGAGAGTGGGGTAAGTTGAGCCAGTGGGGTAAGTTGACGTGCCCACTGTATCTATAGGGAAGGGCTGGGCGATTAATCGATTTAATCGATTAATTCGAATTTATGATTTAGGAAGATTTTTAAAAATGAAAATAGATTTTCATCAAAAAAAATAATATATATATATATATTATTTATTTTTTGTGAAAATCTATTTATTTATATTTATATATTTATTTATATTTTAAGATTTACCTTTTATTTTACAAAAAGTGATGTTTGGGGCGGCTAAGTGGCAAGGCGCCCGCCACTAACGCAGGAGATGCTGGGTTTGAGCCCAGCTCTCGGCATTGCTTCCGGCTTGGCTGGTCGTTCATACTAATACAATTGGCAGTATTAGGGGGTGGGAAAGCCGATGGGTGGGGATCGGACGTTGTGGACAGCGACTCCTACAGGTCGGTTGGTGCGCCTGTACAGCAGAATCAGGAAGTATCGGGGGCAGCGTGAGCCTCCCACGCGCGTTACTCCTCGCCACTGAGAGATCGCACTGTGCAGGTGAAAAGATGCGAGGGCTGCCTCCTCGTGTACCGGAGGGGACACGTGATGCAAGGCTTTGTCCACATTGCAGCCGACCAGTGGGAGGCATAGTCAGTGGGAGGATAGAAGCCTTGCATCACGTGTCCCCTCCGGTACACGAGGAAGCAGCCTGTCGCATCTTTTCACTGCAGCAGCTCGAACTCTCAGTGGCGAGGAGTAACGCGTGGGAGGCTCACGCTGCCCCCGATACTTCCTGTTTCCGCCACACCGGTGTCACCCAACCGACCTGTAGGACCAACCTCGTTACTGCCCCCAGAATCACGGGGTCAAGGGCAAACCCAACCCTGTGGCAAGGCTGTAGCAGCGGAGCGCTAAGGAAGGCCCAGACCCACCAAAGGGACTGGACCCCCTGGAATGGGGGCCCGGAGAAGTCCATGATGCCAGCATCAAGACCCCACCAGGTGGGCACCCAACCGACCACAGTCATAGTCAGCTCCATGAAGCGTCTAACAGCTTCACACAGCGCATGTGCTAACCTGCTATCTGATTTTTACTAAGGAAAAAACACAGAATAGAGAGGGCTCTCCAAGAGCCCCGGTACCAAACTTACACATGTGCTTCTGTGGCCAGCCCAACCCAGTTGTAGGTCACATGACACACACAACCCATCATCACCTACAAAAAATGGCAAAAACACTCTACAGAGGAACGCGGTTTTTCATAATGAGAGAATACATAATTCTCGATTAGTATCGGCCACAGGCCTTGCTAAGCACACACGAAAAGCGACCAAACAATCTTTTCTTTTAGGAAAATAAAGTTTCTCAAGCAGTTTTAGCACAACCTCAGCAATCAAGCTAAGGGTTACATCGTATCCCTACCACACAGTGACACAATGTAGTGTAACAACATGTCTGAGAGGAGGATGAAGAAGTCCCCAGGGAACCGGGGGGAAAACACAACCCTCCTACTTTACTTTTAATACGGCCAGTTGAACAGGTAAACCTGTTAATATGTGAACACACTGTTCATTGTCATTACAGGCTGAGAAAAGAACCTTGCCTACCTTGAGCGCAGATCAAGCGAAACTGCAGCCTCTAACAAGGCACCGTAGTAAACACAGCCGTTCTGTGTTGTCGACCTGGGCAGCGTCGCCGCTCCATCCCGTCGCTACGGTCCCCCTTGTTGACGCAGTCCTTGCCGTCCTGGCTCAGGGCAGGTTCGACGAACATCCTCTGTCAAAGATGACGTCGTAGTCAAGAGTGTTTAAAACATGTTATAATCAAAGCATGTTCAACAGTGTAGCATTAAGCTAACGGCCGCACTCGGCCGATAGCAGCAAGCTAACGTTTCCTAGCCTAGCCTAGGTAGGCCATAACTAGCACGCAAGCTAACGTTTCCTAGCCTAGTGATCACAACAGGCTAGCACCGCAGCTAACAGCTGACTGGCTAACAGTAGGCCACCACTAGCACGTAAGCTAAGCAGCTATCACCTGAACTTGTACACAATGATACAACAATCACTCAGACAGGCCGCCGTTCTGAAACCCTCCTCACTGTTTAAGAGAGAAGAGAAACAAGATGTTAACACAGTTTTACAACGGTGATTTTACCAACACCCGACGGAGCCAGCACAATACCCAACTGGCCTGTAGCTGACTTGAACACAGATCTTCCGCTAACGAACATCCATGCCCATATTTCCTCGTGAGGGAATACTCTCATTTGTATTATGAAAGAAGGGGCCTCACGGTGACAGAGAAACAACCACTCGTCCAGAAAACACAGGGATCACCAGTGTTATTGGTCGTGGCCCACTAGTTAATTATAATGGGCTTCAGACCAAGGTCTTCCGCCGTCGCCTAAGAGGCTGAACAAAAGACCCTAGTCTGGGGCCGGTTTTCATAAACATTGTCAACTAGCCCCCATAGCACTAACAGACAAGTGGAGCTCGCCAGCAAAAACATAACTCGCCAAACCTGGAACCCACCGCTTCTCACAACAGTGGCGTGTCCTACAGTCCAGCTGTGCCTTTACCGCAACCAGCACACAGCAAGGACTGCAGTTGGAAAGCATGTAGCGGCGCGAACTCCCAATACGAAAACCGGTGGAGGATTTTTAGAATGATCATCATCTTCCATACACTCCAGTACGAAGACAATATCGCCGTATTTTCTCGAATATAGTGAGAGAGAAAATAAAGATATGATGTCAACGTATCTCGTTTTCCAACTCTTCTCCTACCATCACATCACGTCAAGTGGGGATCTACCGAGGCACTTCCTTGTGGTGAAAGCGAGAAAGGAGGAGAGCAGGTGACCACACACCTGCTTATGTAGGTGAGCTGATAGGGGTGTGGTCAGACAAATATTGGGATTAAAGGTACATTGTGGTCTTTATTCAGTGCGCGTGCACGTGTGCGAGGACAGTGCATGAGTGACGCCGAGCGGAACCGACTATGATACAGAACCTCTTACTATGCCCATATTTTGACTTGAACAAAGACACATAGTGTCATAGATGGGAAGCATCTCAGGTTTTAAGGGGGGAACTACGGTCCATGCTGTGTTTAGCTCAGGGTGTTGTGTTAATTCAGGGTGTTGTGTTTAGTTCAGGGTGTTGTGTTTAACTCAGGGTGTTGTGTTTAGTTCAGGGTGTTGTGTTTAGTTCAGGGTGTTGTGTTTAGTTCAGGGTGTTGTGTTTAACTCAGAGTGTTGTGTTTAACTCAGGGTGTTGTGTTTAGCGGAGGCCCTTTTCACACAGATTTACCAGCACAACAAACACACGCATACGTGATGAAAGAGTAACACCACATATTGAATGTGATATTGGAAAAACACTCTACTGTACTAGTGTTCTACTGAATGTAATGATTTTCTGCCAGGAGCTTTCACACCGCAGTGTTAAGATGGTTAGCTCTGCGTCGACGCGGCCTGCGTAAAGTGTTGCACATGGTGATCACTGATTGTTGTTGTCGAGATGTCAAGTATAGATTGAACTGGTCTTACGCAAAGTGCCATGCTGTTCAGCCACCACTAGGGGCAGAGTTGCTAGGTGTGAGTGAGTGAGTGAATGACTGGATGATTGAGTAAGTGAATTTTATTCTCCCCTACATTTTATGTAAACATTGGCTCATCTTACCCCACTCTCCCATACATTTGATGTAAATATTGCCTCATCTTACCCCACTCTCCCCTACATTTCAATTTCAAGTAAAACATGAAGATTGCACCAGCCTTATTATGCACACTCTGCAGTGGAAAATAAGTAGAGTAGTAGAAGTAGAAGTCTTTATTTGTCATCAGATTAACACACACACATGCAATGGGCGACTCACAGGAACACACACACACACATGCACTGAGTCGCTGATGAAATGTTCTCTGCACTTCCCATCCCTTCGTCCTTCCTCCCAATGGCAGCCGGGAGCAGGCACGTGCACACATAGAGCCCAAGGGGTGCTTGAGCACCTGCCTTTTTGAGCCTCATAAAAAAACTGCCCTTTTTGCTGGCAGTTCCTGTCTTACTGTCTTACTGTCCTTCCAACTGAAAAATGTCAGGATAGAATAAAAATATTAGGTAAAGAGAGAGAGATGCCCCATATTCCATTGCAGTTTGCACGGCCTCCTCAGTGTGCCTCTCCGCGGACCTATATTTTATGCATAGCGTGGGTGGTGATGATGATGATGCTGGTATTACACTCATTGAGGGACACGAAGAAGTCCAGTCCGATGGGATTTGGGAATCTTAAATACAAATCGGGATTGGAATAAAAAATGCATTTATATTAAACAATACAAAATATACAGCACTTCTTGGGGTCTGTAGTTACCCTACAGACCCCAAGAAGTGCTGTATATTTTGTATTGTTTAATATAAATGCATTTTTTATTCCAATCCCGATTTGTATTTGAGATTCCCAAATCCCATCGGACTTGACTTCACTGCACTTATTCTCTCCCCCCTGAACATTTATGGAGATGTATGGGCCTTTTAAGTCAGTGATAAAAGTGTCTTTCAAGGATAAGTGAGCTCCTGCACTGATTATTATAGTTCAATATTCAATATTTGATCACCAAAACCCCCCAAAAAGCATAAAAAGGGGGGCCCCCCGCCCGAAAAGGGCCCTTAAAAATCGGGCTCGCTCGCTACGAGCGCTCGGTTAAAACACACACAGGTATAGTGCCCTTTTCAGCCTTTGAGCACCTGCCCCTCTAAAGTCCTGTGCACGTCCCTGGCCGGGAGCAGACAAAGGCTGCAGCGTGCGCTGCGCCCGGGGACCAATCCAAGTGCTCCTGTCCGTCTTCGCTGTTCTGTTGTGCATGTTTTTCCATTGGGTTTATCTTAGCGGGAGGGGAAACCCTTGCGAGCACGGGGAGAACATGCAAACTCCACAGAGAAAGGCCTGAGTGATACCCCACCTGGGTAACTGGCAACACGGTAACCTGGTCCCCAAGCGGGAATCGAACCCAGGATCTTCTAGCTGTGAGGCGACAGTGTTAACCACTACACCACCGTGGCGCATCATAAGGGCCAACTATCAGCGCTAGGAATGCAAATGCCAATGTTTTGCATCATGTTTACCTTTAGAAAATAAAGCACACATGGCGGCTGGGTGGCGCAGCGGACATTGCACTCGTCACCAACGCAAGATACACCGGGTTCGACTCCGGCTGTCGGCGTTGCCTCCGGCTTGGGCCAGCCGTCATACTAACTCAATTGGCAGAGTTAGCGGGTGGAAGTCGATGGGTGGTAATCTGGACGTTGTGGACAGCGACTCCTACAGGTCGTTTGGGGACGCCTGCACAGCAGAGACAGGAAATGGCGGGGGTAGTGTGAGCCTCCTCATCCGTAGCTAACAGTGTATTGCACTACCACAGGACCTAGCATGTCCTACCATGCTCTGTAAATAACTCATGTACATATACCGATATGCCCTACTTTGTTTACTTGTTTTATTGCACAATGTCGTTCTATTGGATTCTTATTATGTATTACTATTGTATTATGCACAATCGTTGCAGGCAAGACCCCCCGCATTTCATTGTATACTTGTATGCCGTGACAAATAAAACTCTTGACTTGACTTGACTCCCACACGTTACACCTCGCCAATGAGAGTCCGCGCTGGCAGGTGAAAAGATGTGACAGGCTGCCTCCTCGTGTACCGGAGGGGACACGTGATGCAAGGCTTCTATCCTCCCTACAACCGGCCAGTGGGGGGCATATGCGAGCAACGTTCAAGACAGGGGAGGGAAGAATTGGCACAGTGGAATTGGGATGGGAGAAAAATAGAAAAAGAGGAGAAAAAGTGGATCAAAAATATTTATAAAAAATAAAGCACACATAATGCTCTGCACCTGTGAAGCGTATCACTATGTGAAATAGTGTCTTGAGAGCTGAACATTTCTAACGATGACATTTCTAGGGCTGTCTTAAATACTTCGAAGCTTCGTTCGATGGCACAAGCTTCGAACATTAAAAAAAAATTGAAGTGAAAAAAAAAAAAAAAAAATCTTTTCAAACTTTTTATTTTTTATTTTTATTTTTACTTCTGTGTGTGTGTGTGTGTGTGTGTGTGCATGGGGCCATTGGGTGGGGCCGGGGGACAAATACACTGGAGGAAAGGAACCCAGCTCAGCACTGCCCAAATTATATCATCACTATTGCCTGTTTGAAGGATATCATCCTCAAACACATATACACCACCTACATGCCTATTCTCAGTCCTTGCCCCACAATGGTGGAATGAACTACCCACCCCAGTTAGGACAGCCGAATCCCGTCCAATCTTTCGCCGTCGACTAAAGACGCACTTCTTCAACCATTATCTGAAATAAAATAAAAAAAAATAAAATAAAAAAAATCTAACCCTAACTAACCTTACTGTCATGCACTTGTCCTAATAAACTAACCTACACTGTAACACGCAACACTTTGATGAATATTGTTACTCAGCTGATAGAGTTGTATCCTTCCTGATGACCTGTCGTACAGAACTTGTAAGTCGCTTTGGATAAAAGCGTCAGCTAAATGACTAAATGTAAATGTGAATGTAAATGCCTTGTAGAATTCCACACATAAGAAAGAAAGATACTGGGATGAATAAACAAAATAGGAAATAAAATGTAGAAATGCATGCAACACATAAATAAATATGAATCTCCATATATGAAATAGAACATTTAGATAAGGTGCTACTGAGATGTTTTGGTGAGTTCTTTGTTTTTTTGTGGAAGTAGCCCTTCTTAAAAATGCATGAACATTCACTGATAATTGGTCTGTAGTGGAGTCTACAAGGTCTACATTGCCGGACCATGTAGAATCCGGACCTTGTAGACATAATTCTGTGCATAGTTTAGTCTACACAGGCCATATTTCAAATAATCAAAATCTTACTTCATTCATCTTAAACATTCTTGATTTGGGGGATTGGTAGTTCCCATGAAATCTGAAGTTGTTCAAACGACAACAGCGATCCACCTTGAATTAAATCACATAGCCGTGTTGGCTGCGTCACAGTCACGAAAGGGGCTACTTAATTCATTAATCCAATCCACTTTATTTATAGAGCACATTTAAAAACAACAAAGTTTACCAAAGTGCTGTACAAGTCCCACAACATAAGATAAAAAAAAAAGTATATATAAAAAAAAAAAATGAATACATTTTTTTTTAATTCGAAGCTTCGAAATTTTAACTAGAGAACCCCATGACAGAATTCCGAGATGAACACTACAAAAAAGAACAACAACGCTTATGCTTGAAAGGGCCCGGAAGTCAACATAGATCATCCCCCCATATGTGGCCCCCTCTACGGGGGCCTGCGAGGTCAAATGGAATACTGACGGCAGGGTCACTCACTGTTCTGTCACGACTAATGTAACACGGCCTGCCAAAGCCTAATTATAGACCACAGAGGTAATAAAGTCACAACTGCCTTTAAGTTGGAGAAACGGCTTGTGTGGTTTTCATTAACACAACGGTCGACGTCTCACTGTTTTCTTGGTTCAGCCCCATTCCACTGCCTCACAGATCGACCACAAGAACATGACGGCCACACGCACTTGCTTTGGTTAACCTTTTCAATGACCAGTCGCTGTTCGGAATGTTCCATTCTCAAAATCCTAAATCTCACACACGAAGACGGCAGACGAACACCCTGAAGAATTGTCCCAGAGGTCTAGGGGTTCATTGGCACAAAGGTCCTTGGGAAAGGGGAAAAAATAGCGGGAGAGCAGGTGTCGGTGCGGCGCCAGCGGTGTCGGTTGCAAACGGGGGAAGTCCCTGTGTTTACCGCGGCGCGACCGCTCGGTCGCGTGGAGGATTATGGGCAGGCAGGTGGCCGAGGTGTTAGTGACTCTACCTCCATGTGTTCCCAGGCAGTCAGTCAGTCAGTTGATCACATTATAGCCGGTGACCTTGCTGAACAACGTTCATTCTCACACACACATGTGCACACACACACACATGCGCGCACGCACACACACACACACACACACACACACACACACACACACACACACACACACACACACACACACACACACACACACACACACACACACACACACACACACACACACACACACACACACACACACACAACAACAACAACAAAACGAGCAGCCTTAACTCAATGGCCGCCAACAACGATTTAATACGTGTTAGCCCGCCAATCGTTGAACGCCAACCACGTATATATACACGTTATTGTGATCGTTAGTTCTTTTTATTTCTGGTGGTATGTGGCCGATGTCGCACTTACTTTCTGAAGGAAGTATGTGGCTGTGCATCATTGAAAGTCATCCGGGCGCAGTTATCTTGTAACGTGGATCAAGATATACACCTGATCGCATTGAATCGCCTTCGGGACGCCAGAATCATTATGCTTTTGGGGGTTATGACGTGGGCCAAATGGACATAGATCTAGCAGATGGCAATCAAATAATTGGAGTATTCTTTTTGAAGTCTCATCGGCCACAGGTAAGAGCAATTTAACGTCAATTCCAGCTTGGTTGTCCATTGTTTTCATAGCCATCGCTCTGATCAGCATATGCTGTTGTACTAACGAATGCCGTTATTGACAATCAATTAATCATAAACGACCCCCCCCCCCCCCCTTCATGCATGCATGATGGACATAATATACCGATCATATGCATTTGAATTTTTAATTGTAGCGTGTATAGGGACGAAATGCGTTGCGGCCTATAACTAGCCTTCCAGGAATTATCCTAGACCACTCTAAAACTATACTTATATTCACCACGGTATAAAACGACAATGTATGGATGGAAAAAATATTCCTTTTTCACATTTTGAACGATAGATACTCGATGTCAAATGGGCCATAGTATTGCATATATAGCTATAATATTTATATAATATAGTTATAGCCTTGCAAACAAGGTGAGCGACTCCCACCATTTACAGCGCTGGCGGTAGCTGCTAAGCAGGGGCGGGGCTAGGGGGTGGCTACTTGGGCTCAAGCCCTGAATGTTTTCTGAAAAGCCCCGAATCTATTTAAATTTTTTTTTTTCTTTTTTGACAATTCATCATTGTTACATGAAAATATGTTTGCACCAGATTTAGCAGAAGCTAATTTCCATCTGTAGTCTATCCAGCTGCTAACTGTATTTGAGTGAGTTAAGTCTTGGTGTTATGGTAGACTCAGACCTAAGCTTTAAATCACAATCAACAAGTTGACAAAAACTAGGCCTGCCACGATAACACATTTTGCTGGGCGATTAATTGCCCCCGAAAATATCGCGATAAGCGATATTATTGCGACCGGTTAGAGAATTTTTTTTTAGAAATTTATTTCCCAAAACTTTTATTTTGAAGCCCACCGCTCCGTCTTTTCCGGTGTTTGACTTTTATTTTGAAGCCCACCGACCGGACCGGAAGTATTGTTGTTATTATCCTAAGCAGAAACTATGAGCCGACAACATGTCTCGTCCGGTTATGTTTTTGAGCTAATGATAAAACAAATTGTTGGTGAACAACTACCTTTCGGTTAGTTTTAACGTTAGCTACTAACGTTAGATGCAGCTACTACAGGCAATCAACGATGAGGAGGAAGCGTCAAAGCAGTAATAGAATAGCTGTGGTGCGTAAGCACTGCAGCACGACTCGAAACTACCGGAGTGTTATAATAAATTAATTCATGTTTAACTTGTCCCCGTGTCCAGTCCTTTGACTAGCCCCACCCGTTCATTGTAAACAATGATGCATGTAATTGTATTAACGTTATTCTGTGTTGTACTTGTAGCTATGCTATACGTTGTATTTCGTTTGTTAGATATTTAGCTAATGTTGTTAGCATGGAATGAGAATCAAAGCTCTATCTTTCATCTTTATTTAGCAGTCCAGTTTCTCCGGGCAGTAGCGAGTAACTACTTGGGTCTAAAAATAGCTAACGTTACACTACAAATAATGCTACTTGGTTAAAAGGAGCAACACTATTGAGAAATGTCTATGTGGCGTTGCCCCACGGAGCTCCCGTGCTGTACTCTAGTAACGTCAGCGGCCCGCCTCCCAACACGGACAGTGACTGAAGGGGCACTGGTTCCGCCTCATTAAAACAAACGCGCAAATAGCAATTAATCGCGCCCGTCAAAATCATTGCATTCATTTTAATTATCGCAGCAATTAATCGATTTATTGCTTATCGCGGCAGGCCTAACAAAAACTTAATTCTTCCACCTTAGAAACATAGCTAAAGTACGGCCATTTATAAATCAAAAGGACGCTGAAAACCAGATCCATGCCTTTATCTCAAGCCAACTCGACTACTGTAATGGACTCCTTACCGGCCTCCCAAAGAATACGATGATAACTTATTTTATTGCAATGCACTATTGCATTATTTTATTCTATTTTACTAACTATTTTATTGCACTGCACTATTTTACTTTGTATCAGTGAATCATAGACGCCTGGCCATAAGAGCATTCGGAGCATCTCTGCTCTCCCACTATTGAACTTGGGGGAGCAAAGGTATGCTCTTGCTCCACCACTTTTTGATCATATGAAAAATATGATATATCCGCCCCCAATATATAAATCTAACCATAACTACGTTATGGTTAACTGAGTTTTATAGTGAAAAGAGCAGCTTTATTGGTCAAGATTGAAGGCTCTATATTGCAGGAAATTGCACGTACAGGTTCATTAAATAAAAAAAAAACTGCCGTAGAGGGGGTCGTGCATAACCCCCTCCAAACCACCCCTTGCCTGCCAATTTTTTTTTTTAAATTGTTTAAAAAAAAAGAAATTAAAAAAGAAAAAAAAAAAAAAAAAAGGGGGGCACCTATCTGGGCTAAGCCCCGGATCTCCTACAATCCTAAATCCGCCCCTGCTGCTAAGGAGGAGGCTAATGCGTGGCAGAGAGAGTTAATTTCAGCCATTGCTTTGGAAGTAGTTTGTAAAGTGTCTGGCTGTGTGATGACGTTAATTTAGCTTAGCATGAAAGAGCTAGTCAGATGATGTAGCTGTTGGGATTTCACACGTACAGTACCCGTTTATTGTCAAGTAACGTTATACTTATAACCATACGTTGCCTGTTTCATACGGCTCTATACTCTTTCAACTTATATGTAGATCGACATATAGATTTATAAACATGAGCTACATCGTTACTGGAGGACAAGTTAACATACTGTTTAACGTTTTGACGTTTCAAACGTTATTGACGACTCTCGAGGCAGATGCTATTTCTCAGTCTTTGTTTATCCAACAGTTCTCAGTTACAGGCTGCAGTGCACTCCCCTCTCTGTCAGGCCCCAAGAGACGAACTTAAAGTTGTGCATGACTGGGTAGTATGTAATAGACTTGTCCTTAATATCTCCAAGACTAAATGTATTGTGCTGGGAACAAGGCACAGGTTATCTACAAATCCAAAGCTTCATTTAAACTTGTGTAATTCGGCAGTTCAACAAGTTGAAAGTACTAAACTCCTTGGAGTGATGCTGGATTGCACTCTGTCTTGGTCTCAGCATATTCATTATATTTTTAAAATGGGAAGAGCAATTGGTATTTCCAGGAAATGTGCTTCTTTTGTTGCCCATCCCCTTTTATGTCAGATAGTGCAAAGTTTAGTATTATGTCATCTTGACTATTGCTCTGCGATGTGGTCATCTGCTGCCAGTGGTGACCTCAGGAAGCTCCAGGTGGTCCAGAACAGGGCAGCACGGTTGGTACTGGGCTGCTCACTAAGGTCTAATGTGAGCCGTATGCATGCCCGCCTCTCTTGGCTTAACGTTGAAAATAGATTGTCTTAGTTTTAATATACTTGTGCTGTTCAAGTTGGTCATGAGCAGTAAAACTCCTGTTTTTATACATAATCAGATTGTTTTTAGTAATACTGTGCACAAGCATTACACTAGAGGTTCCAGTAGTGGGCAGCTTGAATTGCCAGGTCCTAAAACCAACGCTTTAAGGAGATCTTTTATTTTTAACTCTTTGGAATAACCTGCCTCAAAACCTCTGCTGCATTTACAGTAGATTCACTTTTAAAAAGAATCTTAAATTGTTTTTAACACTGTAAAGTAATTTTTTGTTTTTGTTTTACACTGTAATGTAATTTTAGCTATCTTAATTGTTACAGTAGTTTCATTATGCATTGTGTGTACTGACTTTTAATAATTTTGTTTTTGCAATAATAATCGTTTTTGTATGTTTTTGTGTGTGGACCCCAGGAAGACTAGCTGGTTGCTAGGGCACCAGCTAATGGGGATCCCTAATAAAATCAAAATCAAATCAAAACCACCAAATCCCATTGGTTCCAGGTTTCTCGCGCCCTCCTGTTCCCAGACCGACAGAGAGACGCCCTTCCCAACAGAGACGTCTTGCTTCCCACCCCACACAATGCTATGCCAGCAGCTGGCTACGCGACGCTGCCGGTGGCTACACCGGGGGCGACGCTACGCTAACTGCTAGCCCCACCCCAATACCCGCTAAACACAGTACTTAAACTCCCCATACAGTACACAGACCCACCCAGTACCCAGACCCACACCGTACACAGTCCCCACCAACACAGTACACAGTACCCAGTACCCAGACCCACACAGTACACCGTACACAGTACCCAGTACCCAGACCCACACAGTACACCGTACACAGTACCCAGACCCACACAGTACACCGTACACAATACCCAGACGCACACAATACACCATACACAGTACCCAGTTCGCAGCAGAGAGTTTCCTTTACTCATGGCTCTGCACGTGGCAGAGAGTTCCAATCGACCACGGCTCTGTACACGACACAGTTCTCAGTTAGCTGTGTGCTCCGCACACTCGCACATGTCCCCATGCCCGCCGGGCCAGGCCCCCAATGTCCTCGGCCAATCCCTGCAGCAGCTCCCTGGCTCCTCCGGTCGTCCACGCTGTCGAGCCCGCCATGTGCCATGAGTGCCGCCATCTCTGCTTACCTCTCGGGTCAACTCCCGCAGTGGCTCCCTGGGTCTTCCAGTGGCCACGCTGTCAAGCCCGCCATGTGCCATGGGTGCTGCCATATTTGTCCTCTCCTTTTGACCCGCTTTCCACATCCATGCCGCTGTGCCAAGCTAGCCGCTAACTGCAGCTAAGCTAGGCCACGCTAAGCGAATGTACACCTCCGTCGAACTTTCTTCCGGCCACTCTTCTCCGTCTTCTTCTGTCTCTCTCTCCTCTTTCGACCCGCCGTAGACATCCAAGCCACTAACTGCAGCTAAGCTAGGCTACGCTAAGCTAGCACACCTCCGGCAAACCCCTTCTTTTTTTTATTATATTTTAGCATTTTTACAGCTTTTTCATGGTCACGCAGGACCGACAGAGGAGAGGGCGAACGGGAGGAGAGGTGGGGAGGACATGCGACAAATAACGTCGGGTGCTGGGATCGAACCCGGGTCGGCCGCGTAGGTGCGCGTGGCACTGGTACAGGGCGCCCCCGGCAAACCCCTTCTGATGCCTTTCTCTCTCCCCACTTTTACTTCTGACACCAATGTAACGTTTTGATGTTTCAAACGTTATTGACGACTCTCAAGGCAGATGCTATTTCTCAGTCTTTGTTTATTCAACAGTTCTCAGTTATAGGCTGCAGTGCCTGAGTGACTCATCCCTATAGCTTCCCATGCCATGCCTCAAGAGAGTGCACCCTGGGTGCCACACACTAGCAGACTGGCCATAGGGAGCAATATTTTAATTTGTATTTGTTTGTGCCCGCTGTCAGGCCACTGAACTCCAAAGCAGGCCAGGTCAGTATTTTCTGTTTCTATTTGAGCGTATATAAGTTCAGGCAAGCAGGCAGGAATGAGTTAACTTGTCATTCACAACCCAGCGCGAGGCAGCGCGCCTGAGCGGGCCTACGCAGGCCTCGCCAATCTCAAACAAGCCTATTGATTTAAATCATGATGAGATCGACTGCCGAAACCCGGGAGATATGAACGTTTTGGATAGCTCTAGAATGGGTGAAGACGAACGTCGGACTGAAATTGAAAGAATGAGACGAAAGCAGGGCACAATCATAGGTGTTACTACGTGAGTTTTGAATCAGATGGACATTGAAATTGACGTGGAAACTCAGAATGTTGATCACTTGATCACTTTATTGGATGTACTGGGAGTTAAAGAAGACAGTTAGTTGGAACCTGACCGTGAAATAGAACAGCTATAAGTCTAATGGATTATTTGGATGCTGATATTGAAGCCGCAGAGATGTAAAGAAAGGTACTGTGAGGATTCGCCTGTTCCTGGACCTTTTTCCCTGTCTACTCTCCTCAACAGCCCCCACCCTTGCGAGAACTTTTCCCTGTCTCCTACTCTTCACCAGCCCCCACCCTTGGACATTCTTGTACCTTTACCTTCACTCACCTGTTGGGAGTTTGCAATCAGGTCGGAGAGTACTTTGGTTGCAGACTCCCCTCCAGTCCTTGTCGGGTCGTTCTGTGTTCTGGATTCTGTGTTCAGGACTCTGTGTTCGTTCTGTATTCTGTACGTTACCATCACCTGCCGCGTCTCCGGCGTGAGACGACGTGCCAGCCATCGCTCCCTATTTCCACGGGAGGAAGGCGTCTCTTCGTGATCCTCGTTCCTGGGGTGAGGCTCGCCGTCGCTCCCTATTATTCCACGGGAGGATGGCGTGTGCTCATCCCGTTCCCCTCGGACCCCGGCTCGTCGTCGCTCCCTATTATTCCACGGGAGGATGGCGTGTTCCCATCCCGTTCCCCTGGGACCCCCTTTGTTCTGCGCTGCCCGTCTACAGCATCCGAGGAGGAGGAGGAGGATTCCTTTCTGAGCAGCAGAGCCCTACTCGGTGTAGGGCCGGAAGAGGATCTCCGTGCCAGGCCTCCGCCGTCGGGCCCCTGTCCCCGTGCCAGGCCTCCGCCGTCGGGCCCCTGTCCCCGTGCCAGGCCTCCGCCGTCGGGCCCCTGTCCCCGTGCCAGGCCTCCGCCGTCGGAACCCTGTCCTCATCCCTGTAAGCAGTTCTGGCCCTCGCTCTGTCCAAGGCCTTAACCCTGTCCTCATCCCTGTAAGCAGCTCTGGTCCTCGCCCTGTCCAAGGCCTTAACCCTGTTCTCTGTCCCTGTCTCTAGGCCGCCTCTCCGGGCCTCTGTCCCTGTCCCGCTCTCCAGTGCCCCTAGTCCCTTAGCCTGTTCGCCTGTTAAAGGCACAGTGCCGCAGTTTCGTATTTCATGGACTCTTGTGTTTTTTGTGTTCTCCCTTAAAGGGACTGTGCCGCTTTTTGTTATTTAATAAATATTGCCCTGTTTTGGCTTACTCTAATACCTGTCTTGTGTTGTGCGATTGGGGTCGGTCTCAAACCATAACAGGTACTCAATCTGCTCAGCCTGGCAGATCAGCTTGGGTCTGTTTTTTTTCAGTTGACTTCAAACATTTATCACGGTGTACCAAAGATCGTTGGCTGTACATGGCTTCACTACGATAGCGTCAAATTTGACATCGGGTGACTGAACTAGCCTACGTGATTCTACGACAAATGGAATTATGTGAGAAATAAACATGAAAAACGGACCCCGAACCGATTGCCCACGCTGAGCAGATCGGCTACCTACCTACACCGGTTCAGGCAGACTCAAAGCAATCGCTGTCACTTCATGAAGTAGCTCCAGGAAAATATACAATGCCTGTGTTCAACATGGTACTGTAGTGGTAGTGGTATGAATGAATGAATGTGGTACTGGTACTGGTACTGTAGTAGTACTGGTACTGGTACTGTGGTAGTGGTACTGTGGTAGTACTGGTAGTGGTGGTAGTCCTGGTAGTGGTACTGTGGTACTGGTAGTAGTACTGGTAGTGGTACTGTGGTAGTAGTACTGGTAGTGGTACTGTGGTACTGGTAGTATTACTGGTAGTGGTACTGTGGTAGTAGTACTGGTAGTAGTACTGGTAGTGGTACTGTGGTAGTAGTACTGGTAGTAGTAGTACTGGTAGTGGTACTGTGGTAGTGGTGCTGTGGTAGTGGTGCTGTGGTAGTGGTGCTGTGGTAGTGGTAATCTGGTAGTGTTACTGTGGTACTGGTAGTAGTATTGGTAGTGGTACTGTGGTAGTGGTAGTGGTAATCTGGTAGTGGTAGTGGTGTTGTGGTAGTGGTAGTGGTAGTGGTAATCTGGTAGTGGTACTGTGGTAGTGGTGCTGTGGTAGTGGTACTGTGGTAGTGGTAATCTGGTAGTGGTAATCTGGTAGTGGTACTGTGGTACTGGTAGTGGTAGTGGTAATCTGGTAGTGGTACTGTGGTAGTGGTACTGTGGTAGTGGTGCTGTGGTAGTGGTACTGTGGTAGTGGTAGTGGTAGTGGTACTGTGGTAGTGGTACTGTGGTAGTGGTACTGTGGTAGTGGTAATCTGGTAGTGGTACTGTGGTAGTGGTGCTGTGGTAGTGGTACTGTGGTAGTGGTAATCTGGTAGTGGTACTGTGGTAGTGGTGCTGTGGTAGTGGTACTGTGGTAGTGGTAATCTGGTAGTGGTACTGTGGTAGTGGTGCTGTGGTAGTGGTGCTGTGGTAGTGGTACTGTGGTAGTGGTAATCTGGTAGTGGTAATCTGGTAGTGGTACTGTGGTAGTGGTACTGTGGTAGTGGTGCTGTGGTACTGGTAATCTGGTAGTGGTGCTGTGGTACTGGTAATCTGGTAGTGGTGCTGTGGTACTGGTAATCTGGTAGTGGTGCTGTGGTACTGGTAATCTGGTAGTGGTACTGTGGTAGTGGTACTGTGGTATTGGTAATCTGGTAGTGGTACTGTGGTAGTGTGGTAGGGGTAATCTGGTAGTGGTACTGTGGTAGTGGTAATCTGGTAGTGGTACTGTGGTAGTGGTAATCTGGTAGTGGTACTGTGGTAGTGGTAATCTGGTAGTGGTAGTGGTACTGTGGTAGTGGTACCGTGGTAGTGGTACTGTGGTAGTGGTAATCTGGTAGTGGTGCTGTGGTAGTGGTACTGGTACTGTGGTAGTGGTACTGTGGTAGTGGTAATCTGGTAGTGGTACTGTGGTAGTGGTAATCTGGTAGTGGTGCTGTGGTAGTGGTACTGGTACTGTGGTAGTGGTACTGTGGTAGTGGTAATCTGGTAGTGGTACTGTGGTAGTGGTAATCTGGTAATGGCACTGTGGTAGTGGTACTGGTACTGTGGTAGTGGTACTGTGGTAGTGGTAATCTGGTAGTGGTACTGTGGTACTGGTACTGTGGTAGTGCTGCTGCCCAACAACAATAACAACACTCAGAGTAGAGTGTTTTTGATGGATTTAGAGGAAGCGCTCTTGTCCGACCCCCCTGTGTCTGTGACCTTTCTCTTGTGCTGCAGTCACTGCTTCCAGCACACCTCTTCCCTTTTCATGCCCCCCCAACACACACACTTCCTGTTTAGTTTAGCTCTGAGCTTCTCCGGAGCCCGTCTGACGTCTTCAGGCTCGTCTCGTTATGCAGAGTCAGGGCTTTTTTTTAGCACAGGAGGACGCGACAACTGAGTCATAGCAGGGGGCGGGATGTTCCCACAGCAACAAGGTAATAAGGGTGACCTCTGGGCCTTTAAACGCCAAATGCGTATATTTGGACCAAATGCATATATTTGCTTGTTGTGTTCCACCACAATATCAGTCAGTGTCTCGCTGTGTAAAATCACACACAAACATTCTCTTAACGCCATTTTACGGGCATTTTAATACATTATCTGTTTGAGAAATCCATTTGTGGTGGCACTGTCTAATATTTCAGTGGGTTGCCACAATTAACTAGTCTGTGTATGGGAAACAGCCAGACCTGACAGAGACACACACACAGACACACAGACAGACAGACAGACAGACACACAGACAGACACACAGACAGACAGACACACAGACACACAGACAGACACACAGACAGACACACACACAGACACACAGACAGACACACAGACAGACACACAGACAGACAGACACACACACACACACACACACACACACACACACACACACACACACACACACACACACACACACACACACACACACACACACACACACACACACACACACACACACACACACACACACACACACACACACACACACACACAGTCAGCTGGTCTTTGCCGTAGAGACAGAGGATACAACTGGCTTTGACATGGAGTGTATAAATAGCCAGGTGTATCTCCAGTTATAGATTTCAACAAACCCACATGAACTAAGCTGTACATCAGTGTGTGTGTGTGTGTGTGTGTGTGTGTGTGTGTGTGTGTGTGTGTGTGTGTGTGTGTGTGTGTGTGTGTGTGTGTGTGTGTGTGTGTGTGTGTGTGCGTGTGCGTGTGTGTGTGTATGGGTGGGTGTGTCCAAGCTTAAAGCCACAGTGTGTAGTTTTAGGAAGGAAGAAATACCTCTATAATAATTAGTTACACATTTTTAGAACCTGTTTCTCAACATAAATCCAAAAGATTACCTTTAACAAAGGTATTAACCAACACAGAGCTATTTATTACCGGAGTTTGGACAGCAAGGAAAGGAAAGAAAGTCAAATGTGGGGACGACAGACAGTGAATTCCATTGTCCATTTGAGGAAGTGCTGCCCAAAGATTAAAATGCTGATGATGTGAAATATATTTTATATATGTGCCCGGATGAACTCACTCACTCACTTGCTCGTGATATGTGATATGTATCCTGTCATTACAAGTCATTCTTATCCTCCTCCTCCTTCTAATTCAGTCTTGTATGAGTCTAATGGCTCATATTTGACAGGGCAGTAATCGTTCTGAACACTACTTCTTGTTATGGCTATTAAATGCTGTTATCTTCACTGTAAGTGAATGGTACATTCGTATTCTGTGGGGGTGTGCAGCAGTCCACAGTGCAAACCACAACTTGGAAGATACTGAAAGCATCACTATCACTCTCTGAAATGTTTGTGGTCGGCCACCGAGTTGTCAAATAAACTAGCGGGAAAGTTGGTAACTAATTTGACATCTGAGATTTGCACGTGTGACTTTGGGAGTTCGGTGTGAATGATTAAAAAAAAAAATTAAACGTCTCTTTTGAAGATGTTTACAACTCGGTTGTTTTCAGGCGATTCAACTGTCCAACTATCCCCATAGAGGGTCTGCCAGACCAGTGGTGTTCAATAATTTTGGTGTCAAGCACTTGAAGTGAGAAGAAATCCCAAGGTTCACCCAAATAGAGATGATATGAAAAGGTCCCACAAGGGCCTCGTATTATCATGCGAGAGGGGCCAGCAAACTCAGTGACTGACTGTTTGATGTTCTTTTAGATAGCCTAGCCGTCACACTCTCCATGATACGAGAGTCTTGAGTGTGAGCCTATAGCGCCCGGCTTGATGTCGCTGTCGTCGTGTTCCGTCCTCAGGTGATGCAGAAGCTGGGCAAGGCCGACGAGACGCGGGACGTGGCGTTCGAGGAGGTCGTGGCCAACTTCAACAAGCAGATGGTCAGCACCTCTCTACCTCTTTCCTCCCCATCCATCCTCCCACCACTTTCCCTCCTCTCACTCCATCACCCTCCTCTCACTCCACCACCCTCCTCTCACTCCACCACCCTCCTCTCACTCCACCACCCTGCGCTCTCACCTCCCCCGACACACCCTTGTTCACCTGTCGTCTTGCTTTTTCAGGTAGAGGGCACTAAATTGCAGAGGGACTTGAGAGCCTACCTAACGGCAGTTAAAAGTAAGACGCATGTCTGTGTGAATGTGGTTTGGTCAGCTGGTAGCCTACAGTGCATCGTATTGTTTTTAACGTTTGTTGAGGAAGTCATTCTGCATTCGATTTTAACTCTGAGGTGAGAATTTCCGACTTCCTACTAGGAAAAACCGAATGAATCGGTGCGTCAACCAGGAGTTCCTAGGCGCAAACTCGATTTCTCAACCCCCGGTTCAAGCCTTAGCGCCATTTGAGGTCATTTCAATATGGCCACCCGCATCATGTAGCTAAACGTTAATGTTATTATTAGCTTGTTTTAAGAGTACATTTGTAAGTATATTAGCTATATGTTGTTGTAAACTGTCTTTTAAGACATTTTAGCTCGAATGCATTTCCAACTTCCAAATTCCCACCTCCAACCATAAACAAATGCAGCATAATCTTCAGTCTATAACACATATATGGCTCACGTTAAAGGGTTACTCCAACAGTCATGTCAGTCCATCCAACAGGCACTGCATTAGTTCTTTGATTTTTGAGATACAAGGAAATATGAATTATTAGCGATGCTAGTGGAAGTTAATGGTGTTATTAGCGATTATAGTGGAAGTTAATGATGTTACACGATGCTAGTGGAAGTTAATGGTGTTACTAGCGATGCTAGTGGAAGTTAATGGTGTTATTAGCGCTGCTAGTGGAAGTTAATGGTGTTATTAGCGATGCTAGTGGAAGTTAATGGTGTTATTAGCGATGCTAGTGGAAGTTAATGGTGGTACACGATGCTAGTGGAAGCTAATGGTGTTATTAGCGATGCTAGTGAAAGTGAATTGTGTTATTAGCGATGCTAGTGAAAGTTAATGGTGTTATTAGCGATGCTAGTGGAAGTTAATGGTGTTATTAGCGATGCTAGTGGAAGTTAATGGTGTTATTAACGATGCTAGTGGAAGTTAATGGTGGTACACGATGCTAGTGGAAGTTAAAGGTGTTATTAGCGATGCTAGTGGAAGTTAATGGTGTTATTAGCGATGCTAGTGAAAGTTAATGGTGTTATTAGCGATGCTAGTGGAAGTTAATGGTGTTATTAGCGATGCTAGTGGAAGTTAATGGTGTTATTAGCGATGCTAGTGGAAGTTAATGGTGTTATTAACGATGCTAGTGGAAGTTAATGGTGTTATTAACGATGCTAGTGGAAGTTAATGGTGGTACACGATGCTAGTGGAAGTTAATGGTGTTATTAGCGATGCTAGTGAAAGTGAATTGTGTTATTAGCGATGCTAGTGGAAGTTAATGGTGTTTTCCATAATTTCTCAGAAAAATTGCGTGCAGTATACCTTCCAAACAGATTGGCTTCTTAAAATGTGTGGAGTAGACCCTTAATATGATTTATTTGTTATGTATGTCTCACCCTCCTAGACCGTAAAAAGGGATAGTTCAGATTATTGGAACCCTAGCCTTATTTCTCACTTAATGTTGTTCCTCATATGAGCTCCAGTTAGTTAGCCACAAACCAATGCAAAGTTAATGCGGTCGAGCTTCTGGTCCAAGCTCACTGAAATGTACTCCATAGTACACAAAGTGGATTCCAGGGAGCTTCAGTCAGCTTGTACATGCAGACAGGAGCTCGACCCCATTGACTCTGCATTGGTTTGTGGCTAACTATCCACAAGGAACAGCATGGATTGTGCTGAGAAAGGACTCCGCCATCAACATCATCAAGTAAGAAATAAGGTTAGGGTTCCAAAAATCAGAACCAGCTGTTTAAAACTATGAAATTAATTGACTATTAGTTATAGGATTTTGTCAACAAATTGTATACAATTTTTGTTGTTGTTGCGAAAGTCCAACATTGCTTAATTTCTCCTTTCGTTTCATAATAACGTTCCACCTGGTTGAAGTGCATGTATGAACAAATCCACGGATGGAAAAAGACAAGGAAGGGCGTAGACGTGACCACTTCCTATCCTGTATGTTAGTGGTAGTGTGTATCTATTTCATCATATGTACTGGATTATCTCTAATTGCTGTGTGTGTGTCTCTCTCTCTCTCTCTCTCTCTCTGTCTCTCTCTGTGTGTGTGTGTGTGTGTGTGTGTGTGTGTGTGTGTGTGTGTGTGTGTGTGTGTGTGTGTGTGTGTGTGTGTGTGTGCGTGTGCGTGTGTGTGTCTTGTCACAGCCATGCACGAGGCATCGCATCGGCTGCAGGACTGTCTGGCAGATCTGTATGAACCCGAGTGGTTCGGCAAGGAAGAGGTAGACGCCATGGTAGAGGTGAGAGCAGCCGGCGCCACTGACAAAAGGTTGACTCTGTGTGTGTGTGTGTGTGTGTGTGTGTGTGTGCGCGTGCGTGCGTGTGTGTGTGTGATGCCTGAATGGTTTAGTGTCACCTGTAATGTCTTTCCCAATGGTCCTAATACTCCTGGCATCACTTTAGGCAACGTTGAGGGGGAGAGAAGACCTTGAGATAGCAAAGTAGGGAGTAATATAGGCATAGTGGATTACTTAGTAGCAAAGTGCATAAGAATAACAGACAAACTGATCCTGCATCAGCCCTTATCTGCACATGTCAGGAGACCTTGGCCAGGGAGGTCAAACGTTTTAATTGCCGTCACCGAAAAAAGAAAAGAAAAAAGCAATCAGTGGTGAAGCCAATATTTATTTAAATAGCATATTCCACTTCTGTGAGATGGTTTACAACGTAAAAGAAAATCTATACATTAGTTTTTAGTGGTGGAATTAAGAAATTATCATTTTGTTACCACAACTTCCTGTAATCACTTGACGTGGCTATAATTCATTATAATCCATTATAATCGATCATGGAAAATGGCCTTTTGAGCCTCCGAGAGAATTGTAAATAACAGCACGAGAATGCTTGCGCCGCTTTGGTTGCATTTCATTCCTTTTGGTTAAAAACTCAAATGTCCCAAACAAAAATGTATAATCGAATTTCACACAGTTGTAGTCGAGACTTGGGGCAACATTTGGATGCAAAAACCTCATTGTTGGCTCCTATTTCAGGGGAGTAGCCATTTGAATGAAAAACACTGACGCCATTTTGACAGGCATTTCATCAACAAATCATCAACCGACAAATGCCATTGTGTGCGCACAGAGGTTGGCTACAATTTGAGTGACTGTTTGTTCTACCAATTGAAAGTATTGTCTGGGACTTTGGCTTTTTGTGTAGGGAAGTGGTCCGAAAATGTAAGGGCTAAAAACCAGAGCGAAGCTGCGTTCTGAATAGCACTGTGCGCGGAGCCTCCCATTTGATTACATTACGGCAGGACGTTTGACCTCCGTAATGTAATGTAAGTCCCGATATTTGGTGAGTGTTCTTGAAAAAAGGACAAAACTACTTGCAAGATTCTGTTGAGTTTCTGCAGTAATAGGAAACCAGGACATCTAGTTCTTATTTTACCAACGATGATGTTGACGGTAGAGTCCTTTCTCAGCACAGTCCAAGCTGTTCCTCATACCGGCTCTGGATAGTTAGCCACGAACCAATACAAAATGAATGGGGTCGAGCTCTGGTCTGTACAATCTGACCTAGGCTCACAGAGAGAGAGAGAGAGAGAGAGAGAGAGAGAGAGAGAGAGAGAGAGAGAGAGAGAGAGAGAGAGAGAGAGAGAGAGAGAGAGAGAGAGAGAGAGAGAGAGAGAGAGAGAGAGAGAGAGAGAGAGAGAGAGAGAGAGAGAGAGAGAGAGAGAGAGAGAGAGAGAGAGAGAGAGAGAGAGAGAGAAGAGAGAGAGAGAGAGAGAGAGAGAGAGAGAGAGAGAGAGAGAGAGAGAGAGAAAACATCAAAGCATGGTGTGTGTGTGTGTGTGTGCATTTGCACATGGAATGACTAAAATTAGATTCCAGAGAACCTCAATAGAACCCCACCAGCTGAAGAGTTCATAAAGAGTAGACGTAGATGTGTTCCTTCTCTCCTCCTAGTCCTCCTCCCTTCCACCCTTCTAACTCACTTACTCCCTTTTACTTCATTCTCCACACCCGGTTTCTTGTCTTTCCCCTTTGATAACCGCATGCTTCTCTCCACGTCTTCACCCCTCCGTCCGAGAAGGAGATGATTGAGAAGAAATGGACAATATCTTGGAGGTAAAGGAGAGATCATCTCACTGCTGGTGATGATCAAAGTTTAGCACGTTTAGTGGTATGAAATACTTGCCAGTAGTGTAATCGACGCGTAACCGTTCGCTGACAGAGTCCCATGGTCTGAGTTCTGAGCGAACAGGGAGCGTCCGACAGGCAGCAAACGGGTCTCGAAACAAAAAGCTTTAATCCACAACATGCAGACAGGTGTTAACCATCATAACATAAAAACAGAGGTCCTCCAGCATTTCAGATGCTTGATTCTTCTGAACTAGTGCCAGTGTGACACAGTTACTACACACTGATAAGACATCATGTCGTTCTGAAGCATTGGAAATGCTGGAGGACAACTGTTTTCTGTTTTGTATAGTTAAAACATTTGTCTGCATGTTGTGGTTGCGGATTAAAACCTTTTTGTTTTGAGACCTGCTGGCTAGAACTCCGACCACAGGACTTTGTAAGTAAGCTAATGGTTATGCATCAATTATACTACCCTGGCAAGTATTGCAAGGATGCAACCTATCCCCTTAAGTTCCCAGAACGGTTTGCTCTATAATGTTCCCATGGCTCGTACAGAACTGGGAAAACTGCGTATGCACTGTGGGCATGGAATAATCTAATAATAATAATAATAACTTTATTTGTATAGCACCTTTCATAAAGGGATTGCAGTTCAAAGTGCTTTACATCAGTAAGACATAAGATAAGACATAACATCTGTGTAAAACAAGCAGCAAGAGCAAAGCATAAAGTGGGATAAAATAATGCAGATATCATATTTGTTTATTTGTTTATTGTTATTTGCACTTACAAACATACATTCTGGAATAAAAGAAGTAAAAGAAGACCCCCCCTCTTAAATCTATATAGAATAACTACACAGAACCCCCCCCCCACACACACACATTATGCGCAAACACACATGCGCATATCCCTCTCTCATACACACAGATACATACAATACAGCATTATAACAATACAACAATTATAATGTTTTTTTTTATCCACTTTTTCTCCTCTTTTTTCTATTTTTCTCCCATCCCAATTTCGCTGTGCCAATTCTCCCCTCCCCTGTCTTGAACGTTGCTCGCATATGCCCCCCACTGGCCGGTTGTAGGGAGGATAGAAGCCTTGCATCACGTGTCCCCTCCGATACACGAGGAGGCAGCCTGTCACATCTTTCCACCTGCCAGCACGGACTCTCATTGGCGAGGTGTAACGTGTGGGAGGCTCACACTACCCCCGCCATTTCCTGTCTCTGCTGTGCAGGCGTCCCCCAACCGACCTGTAGGAGTCGCTGTCCACAACGTCCAGATTACCACCCATCGACTTCCACCCGCTAACTCTGCCAATTGAGTTAGTATGACGGCCGGGCCAAGCCGGAGGCAACGCCGACAGCCGGATTCGAACACAGTGTCTCTTGCGTTGGTGACGAGCGCAATGTCCGCTGCGCCACCCAGACGCTACCAACAATTATAATGTTGGAAAAAAAGGCTACTCACAAATACTACTCACAGGATCTGTAGTTCTTTTTTAAGCTTGCTTTTAAATGTATTTAAAGTGGAACATGTTTCTGTTTGATTTTTTTTATATCGAACCTCACGTTCCAATAGGCTTCTTGAATTTCTGTAATCTGTTACAAAACATGATAAAGGTCATAGTATGCACCCAGCGGATAGTGGGCGTAGAAATAAAAGTAAAAATAAGTAAAATAATAGCAAGGGTAAAATGAGCAGACATATAAAATCACAGTTTTTCACATTAGGATCTAACATCCCAACAGGCGACTTTGTTTATGGTTGGATTCAGTTTTAATAGAATAGAAAATACATGAATGATGAAATGAGCACATAAAGTGCAGACATACTATAAAACCATAGTTTTTTACAGTGCAATAAAATAGTTCTGGATTACTGTTCAAAGTCGACTTTACCTTCTGTTTGGTATCCACAGTTTAAAACCTGACAGTCTTCCCTCTTGTTTGATACCCACTTTGACCCTTCGAACCTCCCACTCAGGGCAAACCTCCCTCTCAGGGCACAGTTCCCTCTCTCAGGGCGCAGTTCTCACTGTAAGAAAAAAAGCTGCAAGAAAACGGTAAATGCATCAATGGTTGCCAAATACTTACTGTCGAATTACAGTAAAATCAAATACTTTTACAGATTACAACCTTTATTTAATGGTTAATATTTTGATAAAAGGTAATTTACTGTATTTCTATGGCATTTACACTTAAAGTAGAAAAACAAAAGTAATCTGTAAAATAATACAATGAATTTCCTGTGAAAAAAACATTTATTTTTTAGTGCAATGTAGAGCAATGTAGGAATCTGCAGGAAGAGTTGAATTTAGTGAATCTCATACCTCTGGGTGATTTAAAAAAGTATACAAGATACTGTAACTGAGGAGTGTAAATTTTTTTAAATGCCATGTTTTCTGCCAGACCGAATAGCTGTCTCTGTGTATTATGAATAGTGTATTATGTGTTGTTGACTGTTGTATTGTCTGTAATCATTGTGTAGGCCTCCTGCTGCTACCTTGGCCAGGTCTCTTTTGAAAAAGAGATTTTAATCTCAATGATAATTTTTTTGCAGGTCCAAAGTTAATGTTGTTTACATGTTGCATGCATATAATCCCCTCCCTACTTCCCATTCCCCCACATGGAATGCACCTGATTGGATAAATGATACTCTAGTGCGACATCTAGTGGCTGAATGTTATATATAGCACCTTTAAATAAAGTTCAGGTTCAGTGGATGAACAGTAGCTGAACAGCAGTTTAGGTTTGGTTGTACACTAGAACAGGGGTTCCCAAACTTTTCAGGCCGGGACCCAGAAAATAAGGCGTCAGAGAGCCGCGGTCCAATGCACATCGTCAGGCTTTTTTTTTTTTTTTTTTTTTTTTTTGCGACCTATTTTTAAGGCCAAATATCACTTCAATCCTATTAAGTTAGTTCAAGTTAGTTATTCATTTTTATTACATGGCGTTTTCACATTCGCCGAAATGCTTGCTTGTGATTGGTCAACAGCCCCCCGACTGCGGTCATTATTTTTCAATAATGACCGCAGATTTTTCAATAATGACCGCAGAGCGCAGCTGTTCGCAATCAAGCCCACTGACACACTGTTTCAGTGCAATTAGACACTGCCGTGCCGGCGATGACAGGGGGCGGAGCGACGAGCGATACTATTGGAGACAGAACACAGCGGAGCCAGAACACAGAGGCTGCCCGCGATAATAATAATCACTTTATTTGGGTTGACAGAGCCACAGAACAACTGCGATTTGTCAAATGAATTAGGTATATTGTTAGTAAGTTAGCCATGTAATAAGCGGGATAATGTATAGCGCTGCACTGACAGCGGAGCCAGAGGCTGCCCGCGATAATAATAATCACTTTATTTGGGCTGACAGAGCCACAGAACAACTGCGATTTGTCAAATGAATTAGGTATATTGTTAGTAAGTTAGCCATGTAATAAGCGGGATAATGTATAGCCTACTCGGTCATTGTCGCAAAATAATTGACCTTCACTACGTTTAAAACACCTCGGCGCGGCGCCTCGGTATTTTAAACTCCGTGTCGGTCAATTATTTTGCGACAATGACCTCGTAGGCATACATTATCCCTTACATATGTGCTATTTATGAGAGGACTAACTTGTTGCAAAATAATAATGATAATAATAATAGCCTCATTAAAATACTATTGTTGCTTCGGTTGTTTTCAGCGTTTTATGTGCATAATCTGTTATTTGGTTTGAAATGTTCGTTGAAATAAGTAGATTTTTCGTTTTTGTTTATTTATTAAGTTAATATAAAACCATATACCGTAATTCCTCTAATAGTAACCGGGTCTCAAATACAAGCCGGGTCTCTATTAATGGCCGGGTGCGCTCTTGAGCTAAGCAATTATAAGCCGGCCTCCTAATACAAGCCGGGTTACTAATATACTGAGCTGCATACTGAGCTAGTTACTTGATTTCACTTTGAAAACGTTGAAATGACCAGTGACCACCTGTAATTGCACTGTTTACTATTTCATACAGTACTTGGTTTCAATAAATGAACCCAGTACATTTTACTGGGTTCAAACTGACACAAAATGTTGATTTATTCATTATGATCCGTTTGAAAATTTGAAATATAGGCCTCCCTCTTATACAGGCCTCCTCCTAATACAAGCCTGGTACCCGCTACAGTTGAAACAAATACAAGCCGGGGTTACTATTAGAGGAATTACGGTAGTCACATTTTAGAATACAATAGAATAGAATTTTAGAATACAACTAGAAACACTGTCCTGGCCTGCTTCTAAGTTCAGTGACAAAAAAAAAAAAAAAAAAAAAAAATTGGATTTTTTTTTTTTTTTTTTTTTTAAATCATCTCGCGGCCCTCCTGTGGCTGCTCGCGGCCCACCTTTGGGTCGCGACCCCGACTTTGGGAACCACTGACTAGAACATAGAATGTAGCATTGTGGGAGTTGTATCCTCATGTAGTATTGTCACACTGCTGAACTGCCCAGAAGATAATTGAACTGCACTGGCCCAGATCTCCCAAAAGTATTTCAGTAATGACAGCTCTACCTCCTAATAATAACACTAAGTCAACGAGTCAAATTAATTTAAATGCAGAAAGTATTCGGGATGGCAGTTCAGGCTGCAACATGGTCTCATCAGAAAAATAACGTATTAATCAACCGCAGGAAAAAAGGTACATAAATGTACATTTTGTTACAGCCATAAGTCATATATTTACATTTCATATTGGTGAAAGTCCAAAACAAACAATGTGACAAGGAGTCAAACCTACGATTGTGGTTGCAGGCAAGTGCTCTCACCACTAGACTAAGACACCCACCTTGTTTATAAGTATTCGGTTTTACGAACATTCCACATTTGAATGGTGAGTATCGCAGATTATAACTTGATTTGGATTTGAATTAACTCTGTGAGGCTGCGTTCATATCGTAGGCCAGATCACACTCTCGCATCACCCTCTCAGAGCGTTCAAAACACATTTCCAGACACTCTGGCCAAGCAGTAGGAGCAGCAAGTTCTAATGTTTACATAGTAGTTAATGGTATCAAGCTAACTGGCTAAACGTGCTAGCATGCTAGCTGACGCTCAACAACAGTCAGATCACAACTTGCCACAAGAGCTCAAACATCTAACAGACAATTTTATGTTCATGAATCCCTCTGGTGTTTTTCATTCTGTTCCAATGAAATTAATGTTTTATTTTTTTACTTCAATCGGAACGTCGAGTTGAATATGTGAATGCACCCAAAGATGTGACCTCAGGTGGTACCTGCCTGGTCTGTAGGGCTGACCCCTATTAGTCGAATAGTCGACTAATCGATCGAAAGGAGCCGTAGTCGAAATTTTTATTTTTATTTTTTGTATCATTCTTTCCAAAAGAAAAGAGGCCTAGAAGCGTGGCTAACGCTAATGGCACGCATACCAGAGGCTAACTGCCTAAGAAAACTGGCACAGAGGCACTGAAAGAGGATTTCACCCATCTAATGAACACACTAGAGACAAATATCAAGATGTATCCATCAGTGGACCAATTGCATGCTTTTGCAGAGAACAAGAAGCCTTCAGTCGACTCCTTCAGACATTAAGCACCCCCCACAGCCCAAATGGAATGATACAAAAATATATATATTTACCTTTTTCCCCCCAACTTTTTTTTTTCATAGTCGACTAATAGTCGACTATCTGCAAATTTCGGCCAATCATAGTCGACTATCCAAATCCTTAATCGGGGACAGCCCTACTGGTCTGTTAACCATCTGTACAATAATTGAGTGGCTAGTGATTGTAAACAGACGTGATCAAGTCAGATCAACAGCACAGGGGCAGAAACAACACTGGCATGTGAAAAATACCCATAGATTCACCAAGCGGGTTAGGACTTGGTTACTCCTTACTGTAGCTCACAGTGTTAAAACAGCTGTATTGTGTGTGTGCATGTGTTAATTGTAGGACACAGACATGCTGTGGACAGACTACGACCAGAAGATTACGGACAACTCCATGGTCTCCTTGGATACATACCTGGCCCAGTTCCCTGATATCAAAGTATGTGTTTGTGTCGATGTGTTATGTGGATTTGTGATCTATTTATATTGAATTTTATTATTATTATTATTATATATTTTTTGTATTATTATTTAATTTCGGAGACATTCTGGCACAGTGTCTGGTCTCACCTGAAGTACATTCTGTATAAGAGAAAAACAAAAATGTTTTGGACCACACTATTTATAATTTGTATTTGTTTAGTTACTTTTTAGCTTGACAGAAATTACAAGCCATTTCAGTCTTTCCTAGTTTAGGTTTATATATATATATATAAGCGGCATCTCCGCTTCCATTCATTGTGCTAAGCTAGGCTAACATGCAGCCAGATAGCTTTCTACTGAACGCACAGAGAGGAAACTGGTATCTATCTTCTTGTCTCTCTCTGGAGAAGATGATAAGATAATTTCGCAAAATGTTGGCGTGTTCCTTTAAGTTCATTAGATATATCTGTGAGGTCGGTCCTGTAAGTGTGACTGTGCCTCGTCTCAGGGCCGTATAGCCAAGCGAGAGAGGAAGATGGTGGACTTCGACAGCGCCAGACATCACTTCGCCAACGTACAGAAAGGCAAGAAAAAAGACGAAGCCAAGATCGCCAAGGTAACCGCTTTGTGTGAGTGAGTGAGCAATTGAGCGAGCGAGTGAGTGATTTACTGTGTTAGCAAGTAAGCGATCCATTTGTATATTACATTTATAACAATTTATTTGCTACGGTGTGCTTAAAGGGATAAAACACTATCCCTAACTGTTGATTACCAATGATGATGTTGATCAGTAGAGTCCTTTCTCTGCTAAATCCATGCTGTTCCTCATGCCAGCTCAGGATAGTTAGCCTCAAATTAATGCAAAGTCAATGGGGTCAAACTCTTGTCTGTACAAGCCGACTAGGGCTCACTGAAATGTCCTCTGTGTGTGCACTGAGGAGTAGATTTCAGTGAGTGTCAGTTATCGTGTAGATACAGGAGTTTGACCCCATTGACGTTGCATTGGTTTGAGAGCTAGTATGAGGAACAGCATGGCTTGTGCTGAGAAAGGATTATATCGATCAACAACCTCATTGGTAAATAAGACATAAGGCTAGGGGTCCAAAAACCTGAACTATCCCTTTAAGCAACCTTGGCTCTTGTGTTTGCCATAACGCATGTGTAGAATGTGCATCGACTAATTGCCTTCTGAATGAGCTACATGGGCTGCTGTAGCAATGTCTCTCACCTGCCCGTCTAAACGCTTCTTAACACTTGTGTGTTTGCCTTACATTCTTCTTTTGCTCGACCTATTTCCCCTTCTATCTCTCTCTCCCCTCTCTCCTTCTCTCTATGTCCCTCTCCATCTCTCTCTCTCTCTCTCTCTCTCTCTCTCTCTCACTCTGTCCATCTCCATCTCTCTCTCTTCTCTCTCTCCATATCACTTTCTCTCTCCTCTCTCTCCAGCTCTCTCTGTCCCTCTCCACATCTCTCTCTCTATATCTCTCTCTCCTCTCTCTCCATCTCTCTCTCCTCTCTCTCTCTTCTCTCTCTCCATATCACTCTCTCTCCATCTCTCTCTGTCCCTCTCCACCTCTCTCTCTATATCTCTCTCCTCTCTCTCCATCTCTCTCTCCTCTCTGTCCCTCTCTATCTCTCTCCCTCTTTCTCCCCTCTCCCCTCTCTATCTATCTCTCTCTCTTCCCCTCTCTCCCCTCTCTGTCCCTCTTCTCCTTTTCTCCTTCTCTCTCTCCCCCTCTCTCGCACTCTCTTTATCTGTCTGTCTGTCTCTCTCTCCCCTCTCTCCTTCTCTCTATGTCCCTCTCCATCTCTCTCGCCCTCTCTCTCTTTCTCTGTCCCTCACCATCTCTTTCTCTTCTCTGCCCCTCTCCATCTATCTCTCCCTCTCCCCTCTATCTCTCCTCTCTCTTTCTCTCTCTCTCCATATATCTCTCCTCTCTCTCCATCTCTCTCCCCTCTCTCTCTATCTCTCTCCCTCTTTCTCCCCTAACCCCATCACTCTCTCCTCTCTCACTGTCCCTCACCATCTCTTTCTCTCTCCATCTCTCTCCACCTATCTCTTCTCTCTCTCTCTCCATATCACTCTATCTCCTCTCTCTCTCCATCTCTCTCTGTCCCTCTCCACCTCTCTCTCTCTCCATCCCCTCCCCCCTTCTCTCTCTCTCTCTCTCTCTCTCTCTCTCTCTCTCTCTCTCTCTCTCTCTCTCTCTCTCTCTCTCTCTCTCTCTCTCTCTCTCTCTCTCTCTCTCTCTCTCTCTCTCTCTCTCTCACTCTGTGTCCTGCATGGTGCATGTCTAGCCGACAGCCCTGCTGGAGATGGCAGCTCCTAGTTGGGCCCAGGGGCTGATATCTGCTCACCAAGTGGCCCAGACTAACCTGTCCAGAAACCAGGTGACCCGCTGGCTCCCTCCCTCCCAACAGTCCCAATGATTAGTAGAATGAGGCTTGTTGAATCAGTTTAACTGATACTAGCTAGTTTTGCTTAATTCGCTAGTTTTGGCTTCAGGACGGGCCACACCCCAACCTACACCTGCATCACGCTAGCTTAGCTCATTGACGGTTTGGACCGAGCAACCTCGAATCAGGTGGGTCGGTCCAACATCAAGTGGGTCGACACATCTGGCATTTCCCAGAGTTGCTCGGTGGTCAGTCCCAGCCTTTTAGCAAGACATGTTCTCTGTGCAGAAGGTAAACGCTCTGAGGAGTCACTCACGATTACAGAAGAGAAGCCTCTGGGCTTGGATGTTCACTTGTGATGTGTGCGGTGGAAGCTACCGTAATCATGGTAATGGAGGCGAATGTAACGGTTCAAATTACCATAATCCTTGAAAGTGGGGGGACCATAGGTCCCCTGTTTCCTCCTTTCCCAGCGCCAATTATCACAACCATGTTGGATTAGAATTTTGGACCCTATCTAATCTAATCCTTTCTAACCCACTCATGCATTTGGAAGGTCGGCTTTTAATTGTTGTGCCCCAAGCGCATGGCACGATCTTCCAACACACCCTGAAGATTGATGCTCATACTCATAACCTTTCGATGCATGATTATAATAACATGCCATTTGTTTATGCATCTATCAAATATTGAATATATGATTATAATAACATGCCATTTGTTTATGCATCTATCAAATATTTAATACATGATTATAATAACATGCCATTTGTTTATGCATCTATCAAATATTGAATATATGATTATAATAACATGCCATTTGTTTATGCATCTATCAAATATGTATTATATGAGTATAATAACATGCCGCCATGAGTCTATAATCTTTTAGTGTAGTTGACCCAAATGGGAATCAAACTGACAATAATAGTGCCTTGCTCTACCTATTGAGCTAAGCAGGGAATGAAACCCCTAACCCTGGCAGTGGTAGTGCCGTGCTCTACCTGTTGAGCTACACAGTACCAAGTATTAAACCCTGTGTGTGTGTGTGTGTGTGTGTGTGTGTGTGTGTGTGTGTGTGTGTGTGTGTGTGTGTGTGTGTGTGTGTGTGTGTGTGTGTGTGTGTGTGTGTGTGTGTGTGTGTGTGTGTGTGTGTGTGTGTGTGTGTGTGTGTGTGTGTGTGTGTGCGTGTGCGTGCTCTCTCTCTCTCCAGGCTGAGGAGGAGCTGGGCAGAGCTCAGAAGGTCTTCGAGGAGCTCAATGTGGAGTTGCAAGATGAGCTTCCAGCAATGTGGGAGAGGTACTATGAGTCTGGAGTCACACACACACACACACACACACACACACACACACACACACACACACACACACACACACACACACACACACACACACACACACACACACACACACACACACACACACCTACACATTAGGGCTGACCTTCGATTTTTTTTGGAATTCGAAGCTTCGGGGCCGAGATTGGATTTTAATTATTTTAAAGCTTCGGGGGAAAGAAAGTTCAAAAAGAAATTTATGAAATTTTAACACTTTGCTTCCATGAAATATTGTAAGCCGTCATTTGAGGCTTTATAAAAGCAGCACAATGAACACAAATCTGTCAGTGCCGAGTCCGACCTCATCTTAAATAACAGCATTGCTTGTTGTAATTAACAAAGAGAGGCAGAGTTGATTTTGCAACTGTGTGTTTTTTTTTTTACATAATAGAATTTTTTTTTCATATTTGAATCCCATGCCCATCGAACAAAGCTTCGAAGTATTTAAGACAGCCCTACTACACACACACACACACACACACACACACACACACACACACACACACGTACACACACATGTACACACACACACACACACACACACACACACACACACACACACACACACACACACACACACACACACACACACACACACACACAAGACTTCGTAGTTTGTGGAATACATAGAGCCCCAAAGTCCACAGAGATTTTCAGGGGGGGGGGATATTGGATTTTTTTATATCCAGTACAATTGTAATGTTAGCTAAGCTGGCTAGCTAGTATAGCTAACATTAGTGAACCTAAGTTGAACAATTTTGTGTCTCATGTGTCATTATTAAATCATTGCATTTGATCAAATGCAAAAAATAATCATATTGGTATTGACCATTGGCCGCCCTGCTCTCTGAATATCTATTGAAAAACCCATATCGGTCGACCACTAGTTGCAACTAAAGTTATTGTATTGTTGGTACTGTTACAGACATTATGTTAGGGTTTCCTCAAATGTTTTTGACAGGTGACCCCATATTGTGATTGGAAAATACTTGGAAGAATTTAATTCTAAAACTAGGAAGTCACACATCAAGCTGTAAACCTGCTCTTCAGCACAGAAACACATCAAGCTGTAAACCTGCTCTTCAGCACAGAAACACATCAAGCTGTAAACCTGCTCTTCAGCACAGAAACACATCAAGCTGTAAACCTGCTCTTCAGCACAGAAACACATCAAGCTGTAAACCTGCTCTTCAGCACAGAAACACATCAAGCTGTAAACCTGCTCTTCAACACAGAAACACATCAAGCTGTAAACCTGCTCTTCAGCACAGAAACACATCAAGCTGTAAACCTGCTCTTAACACTTTCAATGCCGGCCGTGTTTTCCTTTTTACCCCCTTGAATGCCGCCACCCACTTCAATGTTAGCTATGTTTTGAATTATGGCTATGTGTCTAATCTGCCCGTCGCTTATCAATGACTTGTTTGCAGTAAACATTGTCGAAACGGATTGTTTTTTAATCGGTTCATATCCTTTTTATAGCATTTCGAAAAGCTATCATTCTCTCGAAAATTTTCGGAAAATAGAAAGATTCCCTCATAAACGGCATTTATTGGAATATTCTCGAATACACTAGACACGTTGTCATTTGTCGGCCTATTTATGAATCGTTTTCAAATAAACGCTAGATTATCGATAGTATATGTATATGCACGCTATAGAAGCAAGCTGAGAAATCTATTCTCTCATTTCCTCAACATCACACACACACACACACACACACCTACACACACACACACACACACACACACACACACACACACACACACACACACACACACACACACACACACACACATATACACATACGGGACACGCTGTTATCTCAGTGAATACAGCTCTGATTATCCTAAAACTGGTAACATAGACTCCTTACCTTAGATCAGATGTTCTCCAAAAAGATTATTCCAATTCCTGATCGCCATTCCAAATATCGATCGTGTTTATTGATTGATTATTGGCTGCTGTAAATATATATTCCACGCTGCTTTCCAACTCGCGATCACTTCCATGTTCATCAGATCCCTCGCCAGCATAATGGAGCCAGTTGGCTCCCCCCACACAGATCCACCAGTATAATCGAATGACCTGCAGTTACACAGGGATAGACGATAGGGGGCGGTATTTTCCCATCTGAGCTCCTAGGGTCTGCTGTACCAACGGGAGACTCGGTTGATGAAATCTGAAATATGATGAAATTCAGATCGCTAATAAAAAAATCAAATGACAATTCGCGTCGTCGGCACTCAGCGGGGGGCATGAAAAGACGACAATACACGTCGCTGGCACTCAAAGTGTTAAGTACAGAAACACAGTATTTATTTATATATTTTTTTTTACATAAAAAGACCTGTTTGGTAACTTAATTCAGTTAAAATAATGTCTCTATATATCGATGCTCAGAAATAAGCCACGCACACACTTGCAGGTTCAGACTAGGAATAGAAGCATAAATGTTGCCTGCTATGTCACACTATATTGATGTGTCCTCTCTTTCTCCCTGCGTGTGTGTGTGTGTGCGTCTGCGTGTGTGTGCGTGCGTGCGTGCATGCGTGTGTGTGTGTGTGTGTGTGTGTGTGTGTGTGTGTGTGTGTGTGTGTGTGTGTGTCCAGTCGTATTGGCTTCTATGTGAACACATTCCAGAGCCTCGCTGGATATCAGGAAAAGTTCCACAGAGAGATGGGGAAGGTAAGAGCCGGATCACTAAATGAAATTATACGTGTGTGTGTGTGTGTGTGTGTGTGTGTGTGTGTGTGTGTGTGCGTGTGCGTGTGTGTGTGTGTGTGTGTGTGTGCACGCTGATGTATAAACCGATCTCTGACCCTCTCTTTCTCTCTCTTTGCCCAGCTCACCCAGAACCTGAATGATGTCATGTCCAAGCTGGACGAACAGCGACTGGGCAAGTGAGTAGACTTAACACCAAACTGTCTTTGGTTACAAGTAGGCTTAACACCAAACTGTCTCTGGTTACAAGTGAGTAGACTTAACACCAAACTGTCTCTGGTTACAAGTGAGTAGACTTAACACCAAACTGTCTCTGGTTACAAGTGAGTAGGCTTAACACCAAACTGTCTCTGGTTACAAGTGAGTAGACTTAACACCAAACTGTCTCGTTACAAGTGAGTAGACTTAACACCAAACTGTCTCTGGTTACAAGTGAGTAGACTTAACACCAAACTGTCTCTGGTTACAAGTGAGTAGACTTAACACCAAACTGTCTCTGGTTACAAGTAGGCTTAACACCAAACTGTCTCTGGTTACAAGTGAGTAGACTTAACACCAAACTGTCTCGTTACAAGTGAGTAGACTTAACACCAAACTGTCTCTGGTTACAAGTGAGTAGACTTAACACCAAACTGTCTCTGGTTACAAGTGAGTAGACTTAACACCAAACTGTCTCTGGTTACAAGTGAGTAGACTTAACACCAAACTGTCTCTGGTTACAAGTAGGCTTAACACCAAACTGTCTCTGGTTACAAGTGAGTAGACTTAACACCAAACTGTCTCTGGTTACAAGTGAGTAGACTTAACACCAAACTGTCTCTGGTTACAAGTGAGTAGACTTAACACCAAACTGTCTCTGGTTACAAGTGAGTAGACTTAACACCAAACTGTCTCTGGTTACAAGTAGACTTAACACCAAACTGTCTCTGGTTACAAGTGAGTAGACTTAACGCCAAACTGTCTCTGGTTACAAGTGAGTAGGCTTAACACCAAACTGTCTCTGGTTACAAGTGAGTAGACTTAACACCAAACTGTCTCTGGTTACAAGTGAGTAGACTTAACACCAAACTGTCTCTGGTTACAAGTGAGTAGGCTTAACACCAAACTGTCTCTGGTTACAAGTGAGTAGACTTAACACCAAACTGTCTCTGGTTACAAGTGAGTAGGCTTAACACCAAACTGTCTCTGGTAACACATCATTACCCCACAATAACATGCCAAGCACACCCTGCCTGCTGTATGTCAACAAGGTGCCATTTACGGTGCTCACTAGTGTAGCAGAGTATATTTGCCTGATGCCTAGAAAGCCTAACCTAGGATGGCTTTGAGTAGACGACAGAGTACAGCAACTTGCAATGGGCCTGGTCTACAAGATACACTACACGACCAAGGTACCCATGTACATGTCAAAATACTTCCCAAAGGTCAGTGAATACCACGATCACAACACCAGAGGGAGCTCCACAAATCATGTAAAACCCAGATTCGGCTCAAACAAGGGACTAAACACGTTTCGCAATTATGCCACAACAATGTGGAACGCCCTACCCAAAGCTGTAAAGGAATGTAAATCACTACCCACCTTCAAAAACACTCTCAAAGAACACCTACGGGAGACTGCAATTCAAAACTGGCCCCTACAAATGTCCTAACCCAGTTGTACAATAAAGACCAAGCATGGCTTTGTCAGTATTCCAATGTACAGCCCCACCCAACCCCACCCCACCTACCCAACCTCCTCCAATGTACAGTTTCCATGTCAAATGTATGTCAGTATTCCAATGTACAGTGTCCCCCCCCCCTACCCAACCCCCCCCCCCCCCCCCCACCTCCAATGTACAGCCCCACCCCACCTACCCAACCTCCCCCAATGCACAGTTTCTATGTCAAATGTATATACTCTTCTTCTGGATTTTTTTAGTATCACAAACAGTACTGTATTTGAAAATCTGGTATGTCATAAATGTATAGATGTAGCAGTACTGTCTATCTGTATGTCATGTGTGTCATATGATGAATTGAAAATGGGGGACCCTGATGGAAACAAGACGAAAGTCTTTCTCAGGTCTGCATCCTCTTAACAATTGTATGTATTGAGCCGTACTGTACTGTACCCATTCTGCAATCTGTTAATAAACTTTTCAATCAATCAATCAATCAAACCCTTGGCCTGAAACCTAGTAATCCTAATATCTCCCTTGGCCTGAAACCTAGTAATCCTAATATCTCCCTTGGCCTGAAACCTAGTAAGCCTAATATCTCCCTTGGCCTGAAGCCTAGTAAAGCCTAATATCTCCCTTGGCCTGAAACCTAGTAAAGCCTAATATCTCCCCTGGCCTGAAGCCTAGTAAAGCCTAATATCTCCCTTGGCCTGAAACCTAGTAAAGCCTAATATCTCCCTTGATCTGAAGCCTAGTAAAGCCTAATATCTCCCTTGGCCTGAAGTCTAGTAAAGCTTAATATCTTCCTTGGCCTGAGGCCTAGTAAGACTGCAGATATTTGGTGTGAATCCAAGTGGGTTACACCAGCTCCACATGACCTAAAATATGAGGTCATAATGCCAATATAATAATTTTATAGCGAATGTCCCTAACTGAGTGACCGACTCCCCCATCGAGGGAGTGTTGAGGCCGGGTCCGGCTTCCCTTTTATTGTTTTTTTATTTTGCATCTGATGACACGCCAATATTTGGGGAAATTAGCTTACCGTCTTCTCCAGAGAGAGAGACAAGAAGATAGATACCAGTTTCCTCTCTGTGCATTCAGTAGAAAGCTATCTGGCTGCATGTTATGTCCACTTCCATTCATTGTGCTAAGCTAGGCTAACATGCAGCCAGATAGCTTTCTACTGAACGCACAGAGAGGAAACTGGTATCTATCTTCTTGTCTCTCTCTGGAGAAGACGGTAAGCTAATGTCCCAAAATGTTGGCGTGTTCCTTCAAGTTCACTAATGTTAGTTACATTAGCTAGCTAGGTTTTGGCACTCTCTAACGTTAGCCGGTTTTTGGTCAAACCATTTCCTGGAAAGAGAGCGAGCCCCTGAGTTAACGTCTTTACACCCGTTCCACCACAGAACGGGACTGAAACCATCTGACAAGACGGAAGACACTGGAAAAAGGTAACATGGCCAATCGAGACGTGTCAGAATGAGACTGCCTGTTTGCCGTCGTCCCGCTACTAGATGCTGAACTGCGATTGGTCCATTGCTCAGCCGCACACGCTCAGCACTGTGCATGAAGTGTGCAGCATGCTTAAAGGGGAACTATCTTATAAATGGCCTTTTTCAGTGTTTAGCATTGTTTCCTAGCTATGTGGACTTATATTAATATGATTTATTTCTCTAATTCTCATATTGGCGCATTCTTCCAATTCTCCTCTCACAATATTCACCCTCACTGAACTGAGTCATCTGAAAATGTGCATATCTGTGATGTCAGAGATTTCTCAGCTGCATAATAATGTGGCAGTTGGTGTGGCAGTTGGCACCAGGCCACACAGTGGTTGGAGCCCAGCCTCAAAATGGCTTAAAAAAATTCTGTTTTTGAGTACTTGATTAGAAATACAAAACAATGATTTAAAAGAAAAAAAAAACGTACAGAGGTGTTCCATAGACTCACAGGAATTGTGTAAAAGTGCCCAAATAGTGAAAGAAATAGTAAAATAGTTCCCCTTTAAGGGATGATTCCGCTTGTTTTTTTTCAACCTTCTGCCGATCCATTCCGACCAAACTCTCATCTGTCGGACCATGAAATTACTTGAAATGTTTTATTTGTTTTTTTGTGTTAACATTCTTTGTTTGATGTGTGGCAAACTGAAACCATGGCCTTGATGTTTGTTTGTTAAAATATTTCTTTATTGATCCGATCCCCTTGGGGAAATCTGGGCGTCATAGCCGTATGGGGGATGGGGGGTGGGAGATACAGGTATGGGCAGGGTAATAGTAGAAAGTCCCAACTCTCTAACTAAATAACTCTCAAACCAAATGGGTTTGTACGACAGTACAACAGTTTTGGGTCTTGTACAAACCCATGTGTCCCTTTAATAACATTAGCCTATATCACTTTTGTATATGTCTTATTAATACCATTTGTGGCTATTACTAATTGTATTAGGTTATTGAAAAGAAACTCTACAAAGGGAATCTTCATGTACGTTTGTAACCATGACTACTACATCAAGTGCATGTATTTCAGTGTTTCCGTTTTTGACAACCATCGCATCATCATGTGCATGTTGTAGTTTGGTAACGCTCCCACAAGGTGGAATGTTTGCCCTTTTATGAATGGCAGCTGTCGGACGCAGTGAGGTTGCCAGTTAACCCTTTCACTACCACAGACCGTCTGTAGTGTGGTAGTGAAAGGGTTAACCTTCTGTAGTGTGGTTGTGAAAGGGTTGCGTGGCAGTGAAAGGGTTAACCTTCTGTGTTGTCGCAGTGAAAGGGTTAACCCTTTGGTAGTGTGGTAGTGAAAGGGTTAAATGTTATTTTGACTTGACTTTTGAGTTGACCGTGCACTTGGATGACGTGTGTTTTAAGCTCTCTGCTGCCATCGTGTGGCCTCAACAGAGCACTGAACGGTGACAGGGAACAGCCATGGTATTGCTCTTGTTTCGTCTCGACACAGGTTTCAGTCAGTGATATTTTCTCTCTCTCCCTCTCTCTCTCTCTCTCCCTCTCTCTCTCGCTCAGTGAGGCGCTCAGTGAGGAAGCCAATCACAGTGTGACCACTGACTCCACACCAAAGGTAAAGTCCACCTCAAATTTCCCTTTCTTGTCCTTTTCAACCAAGATGGTGCTGAGCCATAACTAGGGGGTGGTCCAGAGGGGGGCCGTGCATTTTATAAATATAAACATTTGTGATAAAGCCATTTATACAGCCATTTGCTGTAATTCCCTGCAACTTAAAAACATAATTTCTATATAAGTTATTTATTTAAGTACAGTACACACACACACACACACACACACACACACACACACACACACACACACACACACACACAACGCAGAGGAACAGAGGAACAGAGGAATCGCATATTAGACGATGCGTCTGTTTCTAAGCTGGCCCCAAGCTTTCTCTGCGAAACACATGGTGGCGCTGGTGTGTTGTCATGGTGGAGCTGGTGTGTTGTCATAGTGACGCTGCGTTGTCATAGTGGAGCTGGTGTGTTGTCATAGTGACGCTGCGTTGTCATAGTGACGCTGCGTTGTCATAGTGACGCTGCGTTGTCATGGTGGAGCTGGTGCGTTGTCATAGTAACGTGGCGCTGCGTTGTCATAGTGACGCTGCGTTGTCATAGTGGCGCTGGTGCGTTGTCATAGTAACGTGGCGCTGCGTGCCTATACCATTGTTTAGGGAAAGCCTTGCTATTATGTGCACAAGTGAATCATGTTGACTGGCTGAGAGCAAAGGAGTGTCTGTTCTGAGGGACAAGGCCGACGGTTGTCCTGGTTCTGAGGCCTGAGACGCTGGTCTCCACGGCTACGTCTGTCAACATGCAGACCTGAGAGCTCCCAAGGGAATGCAGTGACATGTACAATTTCTTATAATAATAATAATAATAATAATAATAATAATAATAATAATAATAATAATAATAATAATAATAATAATAATAATAATAATAAATAATAGGTTTGATTCATATAGTGCCTTTCAAGAAACCCAAGGACGCTTTACAAAGCACCAAAAAAGACACATAAGACATGTGCAAAATAAATAATAATAACAATAAAGGACAGGGAGACGACTAGAGGCCGTAGTAGCCTTTGTGAACAGGTGGGTTTATAGCAATAAAGGTATAAAACCTATATACCAGTAAAAGTAGAGGACGCTTATTTGATTGGGCAACAGTGTTTAGGGTCTTAGAAACATGTTGACATTTTAAACCTGGAATATCGTTCAGCAGATCTTTCTTTTCTTTTTTTTTTTTTTATTGGTCTTTTTCCCCCTCCATTTTTCCTCCGATTTTCTCCCATCCCAATGTTAATCGTATGCCAATTCCCAGTCCCTTCCTGATCGCTGCGCACTTACCCCCCACAGTCAGATCATCTGGGAGAGTGGAGGCTACCACGTGCTTCCTCCGACACACGTCCAGCCAATCACCGCTTCTTTTCACCTGGCAGCGCGGATTCTCATTGAGAGGGCGTAGCGTGTGGGAGGACCACACTATCCCCCTCACGTCCAATCCGCGCTTAGCAGGCGCCCCGACCGAACTGTAGGAGTCGCTGTTTACAACGACCCGGACCCACCCCGCCAGCTTCTCCCACCCTCTGATACAGCCAATTGTATCAGTGCAGACGGCCAGCCAAGCTGGTGACAACCCCGGAGCTGTGAGCTGGATTCGAACAGGCGAATCGAGCTCACAGCTCCGGGGCTGGTGACGAACGCAATCTCCGCTCGGCCACCTAACCGCCTTTCAGATCTTTCTTTTCTAATAATTGTTATATTTTGACTGATGACATATTTCTACTTTTCTGATAACATACACAGACAACAAGGCTAAACTAGGCTAGCGATTCGGCCAGTTTTGACATCAAAATATTTTATTTACAATATTGAAATTGACATTCCTGATATTTAAGCAGTTGATTGCTATTCCACAGGCAACTGTAGGTCTCATCATTCATTTTCCCCACTGATGAAACCTCTTCCTATACTTTAAGCTTGTTGATGCCCATAAACAATGTACTTGTGACATCACGGGTTCATGACCTTTCACTGACTCTACACTTTGACTTTATATTGCCTAATCCAGGGCTTTATCCAGGATTTTCAAACAAGATTGTGCTGAGTCCGACCTAGAGGGTGGTCCGGAGGGGGACTGTGTACCCCCCCCCCCACCCCCGTCCAGGAGGCAAAGAAAATATGCCAAAAAGAAAGCCATTTGCTGTAATTTCCTGCAACTTAAAAACATAATTTCAATAAAATAGCAAACACAAGGGTACGTTCCAAATAAGTTATTTATTTAAGTACAGTGTATAAGGTTGCACAACAGTTTGATGTTGAACACGAAAACACACGCACACGCACACACACACACACACACACACACACACACACACACACACACACACACACACACACACACACACACACACACACACACACACACACACAGTGGAACAGAGGAACAGAGGAACAGAGGAACAGAGGAACAGAAATCACGTATTAGACAATGATGCGCCTGTTTCTAAGCTGACCCCGAGCTTTCACTGCCAAGAAAGCGCATGGTGGCGCTGGTGCAGTGGTGCCATATACCATTGTTTACCCTGCTAATCAACCAGAGACGCCATCAAAACACAGACGGCTCCATCTCTTTCCACCACAAAGGGTTGAGTCATCACTGCTGTCTGTTGCCTTGGACTGTACACCAAAGATATCAGACGCGATGGAATAACTAAAGCATGTGATAATAACAACTGAACCCTTGAGACAAAGAACCATAATTAAATTTGACTGATTCTTTCTTCTTCTTTTTTTAGCACATCCCAGGGCCCTCATTCATCAATGTGTGCGTAGAACATGTTCTATTTCCACACGTAAGCACGGAATGTAGAACCAGTGTACGCACAGGGAAGTCGGGATTCATCACACGTGCGTACGCAGGCTCTACGCACACCTGTCATTATGAATCCCACCTTGGCTCTGCGCCGAGGCTCGTGCACACTTTCACGTATTTGCATACCAGAAACGCCCCGATTAACCATATACGGTAATGGAATACACCCATGAAATGTGGAAAAATGGACTAAGCCGAGGGAAGCGTGTCATGAGACAGGCTGACAGACGTGTACACTTACGGTGATGTCGGATATGATATCTATTAACCATTGCTGCCTGGGCAGCGCAAACACTAATAAATACCGCGCTGGAATATGACTGCCTTTTCCCGTGTTGTTTGATTAATACCCAGGGATTAAAGTTCTCCTCAATTTTATTCCAAATCGCGATGGATCTCCCGTCAATTTTCTACCTGCTGCATATGATTTCTAGAGGCATACTACAATCTATTTTGATGTCAGTATTGGGTAGCCTATATAAACAATAATACAAGAGCATATACAAGAACAATGAATCTCACTGCATGTATGATGTAGCCTGCCTTTCAATACATGAACTTGAATTCCATCATGTTTGTGTGCGGGACTCACAAGGCTGTTGTCACAATGGGTGGTACCGCCCGGTACAGTAATAATAACAGTCCACACAATATCACGATCCATGCCATAGCCTATGTTCTATTAGGACATGATCTGTGACGACAAATGTTCTAGAATGTTTGATTAAGATATCATACTCTGACAGCATGCCTATGATCAACAAAAACGCGAACTTGAATCCCATCATATACTAGGTGTCATTGCAATGCGTTTTCTATTCTTTCTTATACAGTAAAAAGGGGGAAGAACACTATATTCATATGACTTGTATTCTGCTTACAGCTTTGAAATTCCACTTGTTTCGTTTAACGTAAAGCCTTTTAAATATAATCAAAACGTTCCCGTGTTTCTGCGGTCTGCGCAAAATAATAACGAGTTGAGCTTTATGATTTATGATGAATTGAAAATGGGGGACCCTGATGTAAACAAGACGAAAGTCTTTCTCTGGTCTGCATCCCCAATTAACAATTGTATGTACTGAGCTGTACTGTACTGTACCCATTCTGCAATCTGTTAATAAACTTTTCAATCAATCAATCAATCAAGCTACGCGGAGCGCAGTCAGTCAGTAGCCTACACCCCGTATATTCCGATAACGCTATATAAACCATGCTGCATTCATTCTGAGAGAAAGATCTATTATTCCAAATGCTATTTATAGGGTTTTGACCATAATTACACTACTGTTGCTATTTTACAATGAACTATAATGAACTACGGTTCGTACAGAACATGCCAGTGTTATTATGCACAGAAGCTCATTTCCTTGTTGTAATAATATATTCTACCACTGGGCGCCAGGTACGCATGGTCTGACCTGTGCGTAGACGTAAGCACGGAGTCAAGTTCAAGTTGAAATTGATGAATCCCACTCTTTGCTTAGAAATGATCGTACGCACAGGGTAAGCACAAATCTGTGCGTAGAACACGTTGATGAATGAGGGCCCAGAGGTTTTTAGATTCTGAAGTCAATCCAAATCGCTTGGGAGGTGTGAACATGATACATCACCCGAAAATAATAATAATAATAATAATAATAATAATAATAATAATAATAATAATAATAATAATAATAATAATAATAATAATAATAATAATAATAATAATAATAATAATATTTGTATTGGACCTTGCATACGAGAATTGCAGCCCAAAGTGCTTCACAGCAGTAATATGCATAGACAGAATATTATAAAAGCAATGCAGAGAATGAGAAAAAGTGTAAAAGCAATGCAGACAATAACAATACAAACATTGATTGATAAGAACCAAACCAAACAATTAAATTGAAACAAATATACAAGTATACATTTACATTTAGTCATTTAGCTGACGCTTTTATCCAAAGCGACTTACAAGTTCTGTACGACAAGTCATCAGGAAGGGTACAACTCTATCAGCTGAGTAACAATGTTCATCAAAGTGTTGCGTGTTACAGTGTAGGTTAGTTTATTAGGACATGTGCATGACAGTAAGGTTAGTTAGGGTTAGTTATTATTATTATTATATATTTTTTTCTTCATTATTCCAGATAATGGTTGAAGAAGTGCGTCTTTAGTCGACGGCGAAAGATTGGACGGGATTCGGCTGTCCTAACTGGGGTGGGTAGTTCATTCCACCATTGTGGGGCAAGGACTGAGAATAGGCGGCTTCTCTTTGATGACCCTCCCTGAGCTTGGATAGGAGTAGGTCTGAGGTGGCCAGAAGATGCAGAGCGTAGGGGTCTTGAGGGTGTGTAGTTAGAGACCATTGACCGGAGGTAGGCGGGAGCGGTTCCCTTTGCCGCTAGGTCGAGGGCCTTGAAGCGGATACATGCAGCAATGGGGAGCCAGTGCAGGTCCCTAAGAAGTGGGGTGACATGGGCCGACTTCGGTAGGTTTGAGATCAGGCGGGCCGCTGCGTTTTGAATGAGCTGAAGAGGCTTGGTGGCAGTATACTTGCAGGAGTCTCCCCGTTAGATGCTCACACAGTTTAAAACCTGATAAATACCTCTGTTGCCTTTAACTGTGAAGGCACACAACAACACACTGTTCATCTGAAAACCTACATTGGGTTTATACAGTTCTTTGTCTGAAGGATGAATGTATTAATAATGGTCTTGTGTTTACTAACCAGTGTGTTGTCTCTGTCGCCCCCTGCTGCTTGTGCCTGCATGTGCCACTGTTCACCTAAACACTTTGCATGCTCCAGAGGCTCGGACCTCCTGTTCGACCTCTCCAGAGGCCGTCTATCACCCCGGACCTCAGACAAGATAGCGAGGCTGGAACCACAGTGTCACAGGTCAGACAGCTCTCTCTCTCTTTCTCTCTCTCAAGTCAGTCAAGTCAAGTCAAGAGTTTTATTTGTCACGGCATACAAGTATACAATGAAATGCGGGTAGCCCGCAACGATGTGCAATACAGTAGTAACAACATATAATAGAATCCAATAAAACAACATTGTGCAATGAACAAGTAACATAGTAGGGCATATCGGTATTTGTACATAAGTTATTTACAGAGCATGGAGGACATGCTAGGTCCTTTGGTAGTGCAATACACTGTTACTGTTACTATACTATTTTTAAAGTGACCTTTCCTTAGTGGCCATAAGTGTGGGCGTGTGCAGCATGAGTGTGTGCTTGCTCATGTTAAAGTGGCTGCTAGTGTGTGAGCGTGTACAGTGTGTGTGTCATGTGTGTGCTCATGTGTGCTTGTGTGTGGAGAGTTCAGTGTTCAAGGCTCTGATGGCCTGGGGGAAGAAGCTGAGCCGAAGTCTCTCTGTCCTAGTAGCTGGGGTTCGCAGGCGTCTGCCTGACCTCAGCAGCTGGAACAGGCTGTTGTTGGGGTGGTGTGGGTCTTTCATTATTCTGCAGGCTCTGGATTTGCACCTCTTGTTGTATAGAAGCTGCAGGGGTGGTAGTGCAATACCCGTGGTACGCTCGGCTGAGCGCACCACTCTCTGTAGGGCCTTCTTGTCCTGTGCCGTGCTGTTTCCATACCAGGCAGTGATGTTTCCAGTCAAGATGCTCTCTACAGCTCCGGAGTAGAAGGACTGGAGTATCTTCCCAGATACTCTGAACTTCCTTAACTGTCTCAGGTGGTAGAGGCGCTGCTTCGCCTTTTTTACAACTGAGTCTATATGTGTTGTCCATGTCAGATCCTCTGAGATGTGGACCCCCAGGTACTTAAAGCTGCTCACCCTGTCCACGGTAGCCCCGTTTATCCTCAGTGGTGTGTGTGTCTCCTGCTGTCCTCTCCTATAATCCACGATCAGCTCCTTGGTTTTACCAATGTTCAGGAGCAGGCTGTTGTCCTGGCACCAGCGTTCCAGTACCTCAACCTCCTCCCGGTAGGCCTTCTCGTCGTTGTCCGAGATCAGCCCCACCACCACCGTGTCGTCCGCAAACTTCACTATGGAGTTGGAGCTGAACTTGGCCACACAATCGTGTGTGTAAAGTGAGTACAGCAGGGAGCTCAGAACACAGCCCTGGGGGGACCCGATGCTCAGGGTGATGGTGTTGGAGGTCTGACCCCCCACCCTGACCGCCTGGGGTCTTTCACTCAGAAAGTCCAGTACCCAGGCGCTCAGAGCGGAGCTCAGACCCAGCTCGATCAGCTTGTCCACCAGTCTGGTGGGGACTATGGTGTTGAACGCTGAGCTGTAGTCAATGAACAACAGTCTCACATAGCCCCCCTTCTGGCGGTCAAGGTGAGAGAGGGTGCTGTGCAGTACTTGGGAGACCGCATCGTCAGTGGACCTGTTTGTCCTGTATGCAAATTGCATAGGGTCCATATCACTGGGGAGGGAGGCACAAATGTGGTCCTTGACCAGCCTCTCTAAACATTTCATGGCCACAGAGGTGAGTGCCACCGGTCTGTAGTCATTGAGACATGTTGGGGAGGGTTTCTTCGGTACAGGGATGATGGTAGACATCTTGAAGCAGGCAGGGACCACTGACTCCGCCAGGGATTGATTAAATATGGCGGTGAACACAGGGGCTAGCTGGTTGGCACATGACTTAAGTATGCGTCCTGTTATACCATCTGGGCCAGCAGCTTTTCTGGTGTTCACCTGCATAAATGCTCTTTTCACACTGTGTTCCGTCAATGAGAGAGCGTCCCCGCCCCCCTGCGGTTGCCCCCCCCCCCCCCTCCACAACAGCCGGCGCACCAGTGACGTCACTAGCCGTTGAGCTAGCGGTGCCACTGTCTACACCAAACCGAGCGTAGAAAGAGTTGAGTTTGTCCGCGAGAGAGGCGTCGTCGCTCCCCATTGAGGGGGCGCTGACTTTGTAGTCAGTTATTGTCTTCAGTCCCCGCCATAAGCCTCTTGTGTCGTTTTGTGCCATTTGTGTCTCCAGTTTATCAGCATATGTCCGATTTCAGAGCTGCTCTGATTGTACTATCTACCCACGGTTTCTGGTTAGGGAAGACCCGGGCCTTTTTAGTGGGGACAATACTATCAGCCAGTGTTGTAATGAAACTCACAACGGTGTCCGCAAACTCGCTGACGTCACTGGCGCTTCCTCGAAACATATTCCAGTCGACGCCCTCGAGAGCATCCTGAAGCGTGGCCTCTCTCTCTCTCTCTCTCTCTCTCTCTCTCTCTCTCTCTCTCTCTCTCTCTCTCTCTCTCTCTCTCTCTCTCTCTCTATCTCTCTCTCTCTCTCACTCTACGGACCTCTCGTTCTCCGCTCACCCCTTTCCGGAAGGATCTTCAATTCTTTGCGTCTCGTCCTTCTGGCTCGGACCGCTATCGTAGGCCTCCCCCTGCTTGGCCGAGGCTGTGGGGTCGTCCAGCGAGGCTGTGGGGTCGTCCAGCGAGGCTGTGGGGTCGTCCAGCGAGGCTGTGGGGTCGTCCAGCGAGGCTGTGGGGTCGTCCAGCGAGGCTGTAGGGTCGTCCAGCGAGGCTGTGGGGTCGTCCAGCGAGGCTGTGGGGTCGTCCAGCGAGGCTGTGGGGTCGTCCAGCGAGGCTGTGGGGTCGTCCAGCGAGGCTGTGGGGTCGTCCAGCGAGGCTGTGGGGTCGTCCAGCGAGGCTGTGACTTTAGCTGTCGCTTTAACCCCACATGGTTTTCACGCTCCAAATCTGTGTGGAGATCGACTCACTGAGAGAGTGAGTCTAGTACTCTAGGGGCGACAATGGGTCAGGAGATAGAGCAGTCGTCTGGTAATCGGAAGGTTCCCGGTTCGATTCCGGCTTCTCCCCCCGAGCATGTCAAAGTGTCCTTGAGCAAGACACTTAACCCCTAACTGCTCCCGAAGAGCAGGTCGGCACCTTGCATGGTCGCCTCCGCCGTCGATGTGTGAATGTGTGAGTGAGTGGGTGAATGTGAGGAACAAAATTGTAAAGCGATTTGGATAAAGGCTGCTATATAAATGCAGCCATTTAGCATTTAGTAACGCACAGAGAGTACTTCAGAAGCAGGTGCTTCCAGTGGAACAGACGGGTCAGATACCGACACAGCTCACCACACCCTTACACTTTTGGGTTTGTTTGGACCAGGCCTGTGTCTTGGGGATGCAAACATGATTGTTTGTTTTCAGGACCAGGTGTGTGTGTGTGTGTGTGTGTGTGTGTGTGTGTGTGGGGGGGGGGGGGGTATTGTCTCCTTAAAGATATAATCTGTTATGCCGTCAAACAGGGACCTCTAGATAAAAGAAGCCCTTGGTTGGTATTGCACTAAATATTTAAGTTTTGGTCTGACGTATGGGTTTGGAGTTCATAATAATAATAATAATAATAATAATGGTTTGGATTTAGTTAGTTCAGTAACTTATTATACTGTGAATTTCTCCAGACATCTCTTGTCAAAGCCTGAGGTGTGGCCAGCAGTAATAACCCATCCCCCCTATACTCCCTAAAATCCAACCCACACACCAGACAAAAACAAAAACAAAATAAACGAGGCGCAGTACCACGTTGTCATCTTTTGACCTAGCGGTCGCTGTTTGACGACATTACAGGTTCTACCTTTAAACGCGTTTAAGACCTTTTTTTAATGCACCCTCACCCCAGCATATGGCTGCTCGGCTGACTTGGCTCCCTTATAGAGCTGATTGACGTGGGACAGATACTGTAGTTAGGGGGACACATGTCTACTGTTTATTTATTGTTTATTGTTTTAGTAGGATCCCCATTAGCTGAAAATGAATGACTGCTAGTCTTCCTGGGGTCCTCACAAGAAAATAATAAAGCAGAATACAAATACAGAATGTAAATAGTAATCAAATATATATATATTTTTTTTTTTTTTGATCCACTTTTTCTCCCATTTTTCTATATTTTTCTCCCATCCCAATTTCGTATCATCCAATTCAACCCTCCCCTGTCACGAACGCTGTTTCTTGCCTCCCACAAGCCGGCTGCAATGTGGACTAAGTCATACATAGCACAAGTCCCCTCCGGTACTTGAGGTAACAGCAGTCGCATCTTTTCACCTGCGCAGCTCGACCTCTCAGTGTCGAGGAGTAACGCGTGGGAGGCTCACGCTGCCCCCGACACTTCCTGATTCTACTGCGCAGGCGCACCAACCGACTTGTAGGAGTCGCTTGTTCACAACGTTCGATCCCCACCCTTCAGTTTTCCCTCCCCGTAATACGGCCAATGTGTATTACTGCGGACGACCAGCCAAACTGAAAAACAATGTGGAGAGCTGGATTCGAACACGCGAATCCTAGCGTCTCCACACTGGTGGCGAGTGCCTTAGACCACTACACCACCTAGCCGCCGCAAATATATATATATTTTATAAATACAAATAAGAAAAAAACAAAGGAAATCAAAAATGAATATTCAACATTGAAGACGTAGGCTTAACAGTTCAGTAACCCTTTCAGAATTATGGCCACACCGGTATAACCGGAACCATCGACAACCCAACATTCCAGTGATTTGTCACAACTGCCACAAAACCTCATATCTGAAAGGGTAACTCCATTGATAAAGATGATTTTAAAAAAAAATCATATCTGAAAGGGTAACTATATTGAGAAAAAAAAATGAAAACATAAAATAGTCAATCACATTTCTACAGTATACAGACAGGTTCCTTCTCTGCATCTTCTCTCTGGGGTAAACAAGAAGGAAGCGTCTTTACTGCAGACGTCCGACCACAGGGCACAGAAGCTCATTAAATTACTTACAACGCCCATTCCAGTGAATGAGCTATTTCCGTAGTTTGGTGGCTATCTGAAATCGTAGGTCTTTCTCATCAATAAAGTTGCGTTGAATGATGACATAATGGAATGGTAACCTACAACAATGGTTCTGGGATTTGTGGTGGATTCACAGACACTTTAAAAAATGTTTGGTGGTTAAACCATGTTTGGTTTTGGTTTTTACTGCCTTTATCTCTCCATCACTCCCTCTTATTGCTTCACGGAAGCGGCCATCATGGGACTCGTGGGAGGTAAGCACGTCCTAACTACTTCCCCCCCCACCCCCAAGCGTTTCCTCTTCAAGTGTTCTTCTTCAGGCACGTCCAGATCTCTGCGAAATACAGGCTTGCTGTTCTGATCGCCTTCTGAATATCAAATTGTATTCTTTTTTTTGTATCCACTTTTTCTCCTTATTTTTAAATTTTTCTCCCATCCCAATTTCGCCTCGCCAATTCTCCCTTCAATTCTCCCCTCCCCTGTCTCGAACGTTGCTAGACTATGCCTCCCACTGGTCGGCTGAAATGAGGACGAAGCCTTGCATCACGTGTCCCCTCTGGTACACGAGGAGGCAGCTGTCGCATCTTTTCACCTGCACAGCGCGATCTCTCAGTGGCGGGGAGTAACACGTGGGAGGCTCACGCTGCCCCCGTTACTTCCTGATTCTGCTGTACAGGCGCACTAACCGACCTGTAGGAGTCGCTGTTCACAATGTCCAATCCCCACCCACCAGCTTTCCCACCCCTAACACTGCCAATTGTGTTAGTATGAACGACCAGCCAAACTGGTAGCAACGCCGGGAGCTGGGCTCAAATCAAATTGTATTCTAATGGTCTGCCAGGGTTGTTTGCAGGCTGGTTGCAAAGCGTCCTTCTTTCTAAACTGTATCCAAGGGATTATTTTACATCTATAGTCAAGCATCAACAGTGGTTATCCGGTTTCCAGGTTAACTGCGAGAAATAAGCCGGAACTTTGTGTTTGTGTTTGATGACAAAGGGGAAAACTAATGTTTGAGTAAAAACCCAAGATAAACTGTGGAATAAAAGTTACAGGCAAACTAAACGCTTTCTTTCACATCCTTCTCTTCCTGGCCGTCCACGGTGTTTGCCCCTACCTACACTTCCCTACATACACTTCCCTACCTACACTTCCCTACCTACACTTCCCTACCTACACTTCCCTATCTACACCTCCCTCCCTGGCTGCCATATACATGTTTGACCTTCGGTTCCTTGTGAACTCCTTTTGTTCGACTCCAATGACCCTGGTTAACCCTGTACCTTCTGTACCTACAACTTCCACCCTCACACGTGCCCTCCCCGCCTTTCTCGCTGCAACCCTACACGTGTTCCTGAACCCCCCCCCCCCCCCCACACACACCTGACCCCCATAGCCAGAGCAGACCCCCGGAACAGAGGAGCCTCGGCATTCTGACGACAAATCCCCCCAAGAGGCCCAGGGCGGCTGGGACAATGATGGAGGATCCTCTTTGGCGGCCACGAAGGGCTCCGTCCGACCCAGTTGGGACGGCGAGGGGACCACCGGCGGCTCGGGGGGCTGGGGTGACGACAGCGGAACCTCAGCTCCGGAGTCACACACCCAGCCCGAACGGGACGAGGGCAGCGCTGCCCGAGCCGAACAGGGTGGTTGGGGTGACGATGCAGATGGCCAGGTAGGGTTAGAGGCACAGAGAGCGGGACACTCGGTGCAACTGTCGTTTTTCAAACAGGACTACAGATGACGGAGCCGCGGAGAAAAACATCTGTGAACGCGTGATTGAACCACTGTCCCAGCGCTGGCTAGTTTCTTAATCTCAGTGCTGGCTAGCATCTTAATCTCAGTGCTGGCTAGTTTCTTAATCTCAGTGCTGGCTAGTTTCTTAATCTCAGTGCTGGCTAGTTTCTTAATCTCAGTGCTGGCTAGTTTCTTAATCTCAGTGCTGGCTAGTTTCTTCCCCTTAAACCCGACAGGCCCGGTACAGGACCGAGATTCATATCATGCCATAAATCGATCAATACAGAACGTATTAATTAATGTTGTATTTCTTTTTCAAATGTAGCCAATAGTAAAGACCCTAACCGTGTCAAAACAGCAGTCAATGTGTATATTTTCAGCACTATGTTTGTTTTACCAATGATTTTAAGTGTTATTAGTGAAATATGAGTTTATAGAAATCTCACATTGAGTCGGAAACCGGCAGATATTGACGCAAGGAATTGGCGCAGCCAAAAGTGAGTGTAGTCTTTTGAAAGAAGAGACCCAGGGCTTTCGATGGGCTTTTGAATTTCGAAAACCTACACTACCCAGCTCACGCCAGCCCCTGTCAGACTTTGAGCCGTCTGACGTGAAATTATTTTTCGCGCCTCAATCAAATGGCGGAGCTATTTACATTACAAAAAAGTAACTATACTTACAGTAGATTTCATTCACGGTTTTTGCTGTCCTGTCAGGGGCGCCTGGTGGTACTAAATCCAGATTGAACTCTGCCATTGGAAAGAGGAGATTTGGCCCGATCCATAGATGTGTGACTTGGCCATAATAAAGTCATTTATAGGCCTGATATTCTATATTCTATATTCATATTTTGAGTTGTTTCTGCATTGAGACCCGGACGCTTCAGTTAATTCATGTGCACGGCGGGGGCGTCGGCTCCCACCTTTTGGCCTGTTTGTGAGGGCAGGCTTCCTTCCCTTCTGGTTGCAACAAGACGACGGAAAGGACACAAACGATCAGTCGGGAGGGGCCGGGGGGGGGGGGGGGGGGGGGGGAGCCGGGGAGCAGCTGCTGTAGCAGCAGGGAGCCGAGAGGGGTTTCTAGGAGCAGCGCTTTCTTTTGTTGTCGCAGGAATTGTCCAAGAACACTACATGAATTTGAAGGTGTTCATTTACAGTACACCGTGCGATGTTGGGTAACGGCAGGGAGAAACAACTGGGTAATTCTCTCTCGTTCCGGATGTGAGAACTACATATATAATACATAGAAGAACTGCACCCTCTTCCTACACTTGTTCCTACAAAATGTTCTGTGATAGAGAGGGGGGTTACAATTTAAGAGGAGAGTCTAACTTCAAGAAACAGGCTGTTCATTCAACAATGAAGAGTATGTGCATTTCAGTGTGTGGGGTGAATCTGTGGAATGGTTTGAGTGTGGAATTGAAACAAAATATAAATTACATAAAAGGATTATATCTCAGAGGTATATGGATGAGGAGGCGTTGTGTTGACCGCTTGAGCCCGGGCGTCCCTGTCCAGGGGCTAGTGCTCGGCTGGATTATCATTAGTATTATTACTAATATTTTCTTTTCATAATATTTTCTTTTCATAGTGTGGACATTTCGGTATGAAAATTAGTTAATATGAGTTGCATATGATAATAGAGTGTGAAGGGGGTAGGAATACATACGTTTACACTTCATCCTACTACTTTTCGAACGTTACTGTTTTGCTTGTTTGTTTGTTTTTTAATCTGTTGATTACTTTATTGTTTTATTTAAATGTTTTAATTTATTTCATTTGTTTTTCATTTATGTTCAAAATAAACTCATTCATTCATTCCTACACACCTGCTGTGTGGTACGGTCACAACAACGGTTTCTTTTCAGCCTCTTACCTTGCCTTTCTCCCCCCCTGATTGGGTTTTTGTTTTCAGCATTTAACCCTTAACTCATCTTTGTTTATTCCCTCATTTAGGACACGGTGACCAATGGCTCGGATGGGGACATACCCTCAGGATTCATCTACAAAGTGAGTTCTTGTATAAAAAGGTTATATCTTTTTTGTATCCAATTTGATATGATACCCTGAAGTCAATGGAACTACAGTATGTACATATTTAACAATGCAAAACACAGGAATGGGCCCTTTTAACACATGACATCATAATGATATCACACATACCAACTCTTTAACTCAATAGCTCTCAAACCTAATGAATTGTACAAGACAGGTTTGTAGGTTTGGGGATATGTGTGAGATTATAGGCATAATAAATCAACTTTAACGGTGCTATAGATAACATTCAGCCACTAGATGTCGCACTAGAGCACCAGTCATTTATCCGATCAGGTGCATCCATGTATGGGAAACAAAATTCATTTTGGACCCGCAAAATTTTTTCCCCTTCTTATTCCACACCTTTCTTAACCCATTCCGTGCCAATCACGACGATAGTCGGGTTAACTCGCCATCGCTTCCGTGCCAATCACGAGTATAGTCGGGTTTTAATTGTTATTTCTTTTATTAGCGATATCCATTCATTTTTCACCCATCCAGCCTGACGTTATCATTGGGAATGGGTCTGAGCTCACAAAGGGCAAATACCGCCGCCTATCGTCTCCCGGATGGTATTGCACATCATTGGATTGGATCAATAGGGTCCAGCTACAGCCTCGGAGATTGTTCCAGATTGGGCAACTTCCGCCCAGCCACAAGACATTTCTCCCGTGACAGGACAATGCGCTGATTGGCGGAAAGTACGGAAGTATCTCGAAGTACGTCTGACGTACGTCTGACGTTTCTCTACGTCCGTTAGCGAACGTGTTAATTGAACGTCAAAATCAAAAGCAAGTACGTCTGCGCTGACGAGAGGGGGGGGGGGGGGGGCTTGTATTGATCAGGTTAGTAGATATTGTACCGATCAGGTATTACAGATCATATCCGCATGAAATAAACTAAAATGTTAAAACCCATTTAGACTGTTTCTCATTCCTGTACTGTTGTTTATACTCTGCTCCTGTGTTGTAACCCAACCCCCTCCAATGTACAGTAAATGACCAAGTATGGTTTTGTCAATATTCCAATGTACAGTTTTGCTTGTACAGTTGTACAGTGTCCCCCACCCACCCTACCCGACCCCCCCCCCCCCCAACCACCTCCAATGTACAGCCCCCCCCCCCACCTACCCAACCTCCTCCAATGTACAGTTTCTACGTCAAATGTATATACTCTCTTTTCTGGACTCTTTTTGTATCACAAACAATACTGTATTTGCAAATCTGGTATGTCATAAATTTATAGATGTAGCAGTATGTCTATCTGTATGTCGTGTATGTCATATGTTATGATGAATTGAAAATGGGGGACCCTGATGTAAACAAGACGAAAGTCTTTCTCTGGTCTGCATACCCTTAACAATTGTGTGTATTGAGCTGTACTGTATTGTACCCATTCTGCAATCTGTTAATACAATTTTCAATCAATCAATCAATCAATCAAGACCCGCGTCGCGGGCACTGCATTCCGTTCTCAGAATGGATTTGACGAGAGAGAGATCATCAGCAGGCTATATATGATATTCAGACTCTAGATCTATTTGCAGAGCCAGATGAGATGAGGCAACCTGTGCGATTGGCTCTTGACAACTAATTTTGCACGTACTGTATACAGTACTGTATGTGTGTATGCGCGCACTGCGGGAGGTGGCCAGAAGAGCGCAACTAGCCAACTACTATTATTACTACTATATTAATACAGTCTATTCCATTATATAGCTATAGGTGCTGTATGATGACAATACATTTGATTCCTATCTCATTTTGATCCATCGCAAAGCGCTCCAGCGCTTGAATACGGCCGGGGGATCCGCTCTATACAATGCAGACCCACGGCTCTCGTATTATAATGAGCCCGCGAGGCGTGTTATTATTAGAGTTAATAATATTGTATATTGTTTACACTGCCTTTTTATTCTATTTTTACTTCTCCACTGTACTATAATTATGTGACCTGTACCTCTATGTCTTCTACTACCTGTACCTCCCCTCCCCCCGGCCCTCCCCATGCTGCTGAATTTATCTTATCTTATGAATACAACGTTTAACGTTCGCTAACGTAGGGAAACGTCAGACGTAATTCGAGATACGTCAGACGTACTTCGAGATACTTCCGTACTTTCCGCCAATCAGCGCACATTGTCCTGTCCCGGGAGAAATGTCTTGTGGCTGGGCGGAAGTTGCCGTGAGAGGACAATCTCCGGGGCTGCAGCTGGAGGCTACTCGATTGGATTGGCTGGGACTGTGCATCAAAAAAATAAGTCTGGTCCTCGGGCATGCAGCTGGATACTATTGCATTGACTGGGGGACTGGGAGCATCGTGGATTATGTGTTTTTGGATATAACGTTGGATCAATAAACGCGATCAATATTTACTTTTTGCATGACATCAGGGCCCTGTTTCATGTACGTGGTTCAACTAAGTCGATCAACATGTCCATTATCCAGCTTCAGTTAACCCGATGTTCAAAGCCGGGATTTTCCTGTTTCACAAAGGAGGATTCAGTCTCGTTAACTCAAGCCAGACTTGAGAGTCAGGCTCAAGTCAGGCTAGATGCGCGCTCCCGTTTTAGGTGGAAAGCCAGCACGTATCGATGGCAGAGACCCTGATTCTCAACGGCATTGATTGATTAATTGATTTAAGACTTTATTGACAGATTGCAATAGGCTCAATCGCCTCGCCGACAAGTTAAATGCGTTATCTATAGGCTAATTCTAAGTCCCTCATTACCTCAATCAATCAGATTATATTTCTTTAAACTTGCCTGCTGGATTGAATAATCAAATGAGATCTTGCTAGCGAAAATTATTAGTTAACTGTTATACAGAATTACGATACGGCTCTCTTACCCATTGATTGATGTATAGTCAATCTTTTACTTATCTTCTCTGTGGTGTAACGGGTTCTTCTTTTGACTTTCACACGGACGACCGGGGTTCAAGGCCCTAGTCTTTTCCTTCTTTTTGCAATATAGGAATAATTCAATTTGGTGCACGTTGAGAGCTATATAAAGAATGACATCCTCAATGCATGTAGATTTATAATATTTTAACTTAAAACCAGGCTACTTTGGCGTATAATCATTAATATTATATTCAAAAAAATCATATTGGAAACACGGGGATTTGAACCCCGGTCGCTGAATTGGCAGGCATGAGCACTACCGCTGGGCCACTGGGCCAGATGGGATAAATTCATTGTTTATACATTAATGAACGAGAGACCCGTGTTTAGAATATCCGTTGTTTTGAATGAAGTTTATCTCTTTATCCTCATTCATTAATGTGACGTCAACGGCTCATTCAATTTCTCAAATCCGTCAAACAGCGCATCTCATCAGACATCTTAATCCCAGTTACAATTAAAATAACCACATCATGTGTACATCGCACGAGCGAGCGCCACCGTCGCCACGGTATATATAACGTGCATTATTTAGGACAAAGTGAATTTAATATCAGCATTTTGGGTCTATTTTACATTTCAAAAGCCCCCTCTGGAAGAATGGAGCACAAAAACGTAATTCAGAATGGTATAATGCAGATCGTAGACTGTGGGAATAGTTTCAGGAAACGGGCTGTCACTTCTTTGCGGGGGCGTGGCGATAGTTCAGGCTAACTTGAACTTGAACTCTGCTTTCGAGCAGGCTCAAACTTTTGGATATGTTGTCATGGTGATTTGGGAAATCCACGTACATGAAATCGGAAAGTCAGGCTAACACAGTTATCCAGCTAAAGTTATCCGGCTAACTCGGTTATCCCGGTACATGGAACGGGGCCCAGATGTGAGGTAAGGCCTTTATGTTACGAATCTTGGGGTAATCAGATGTTCCTATCACCGCCATCGGAGCGTGTGTGTGTGTGTGTGTGAGGTTCGCGCCGACCAAAGTACGGAGAAGCGATTTTTCAGACCCCGCTTCTCTTCGTGCATAAGGACACATATAATATCGATAATCTAGCGTTTATTTGAAAACGATTCATAAATCAAGCGACAAATGGCACGATTTCTAAGGAAATACATTTAAGCTCGATTTGCTGGAGATGAGACAGAACGCTCTAGAAATATATTGATATTCATCACGGTATAAAATGGAAATGTATGTATGAAAAAATGATCTGTTTCGTGCATGTTGACTGGAAGCAACTCATTGACGATCACTGTGTTATCTAGATCTATTGCTATTATATTTGATATGTTTAAGTACTCGCAAATAAGTCCTATTCTCCATTGGCTATAGCGTTGGCACGGAAGGGCCATCAGCAGAGGGCGCTGTTGGCCCGGAATGAGTTAAACATCTATGGATGTTTTATTTTTTTTAAGAAGAAGAAGAAATAAAAGTTATCTATAGCAC